>NW_027464617.1:1208115-1510144 GCF_043290135.1 Rhipicephalus microplus
TGTAGTTGTGGAGGTTCTAGTTGTGGAGTTTCTGGTTGTGGAGTTTCCAGTTGTGGAGTATCTAGTTGTGGAGTTTCCAGTTGTGAAGTATCTAGTTGTGGAGTTTCAAGTTGCGGAGTTTCTATTTGTGGAGTTTCTAGCTGCGGAGTTTCTAGTTGCAGAGTCTCTGGTTGTGGAGTTAATAGTTGCGGAATCTCTAGTTGTGGAGTTTCTAGTTGTGGAGTTTCTAGTTGTGGAGTTTCCAGTTGTAGAGTTTCTGGTTGTGAACTTTTTAGACATGAAATTTCTTGTAGCAGAGTCTCTATTTGTAGAGTTTGTAGTTGTGGAGGTTCTAGTTGTGGAGTCTCTAGTTGCAGAGTTTCTAGTTGTGGAGTTTCCAGTTGTGGAGTTTCAAGTTGTGGAGTCTCTAGTTGTGGAGTTTCTAGTTGCGGAGTATTTAGTTGTGGAGTTTCCAGTTGTGGAGTTTCTAGTTGTGGAATTGCAGAGTCTCTGGTTGTGGATTTTCTAGTTGTGGAGTTTCTAGTTGTGGAGTTTCTAGTTGTGGAGTTTGTAGTTGTGGAGTCTCTAGTTGTTGAGTTTCAAGTTGTGGAGTTTTGAGTTGTGGAGTTTCGAGTTGTGGAGTTTCTAGTTGTGGAGTTTCTAGTTGTGGAGGTTCTAGCTGCGGAGTTTCTAGTTGCAGAGTCTCTAGTTTTGGAGTTTCTAGTTGCGAATTCTCTAGTTGAGGAGTCTCTAGTTGTAGAGTTTCTACTTGTGGAGTTTCTAGTTGTGAAGTTTCAAGTTGTGGAGTTTCTAGTTGTGGCGTCTCAAGTTGTGGAGTTTCTAGTTGCGGAGTGTCTAGTTGTGGTGTTTCTAGCTGTGGAATTTCTTGTTGCGGAGTTTTTAGTTGCGGAGTTCCATAGTTGCAGTCTCTAGTTGCGGAGTTTCTAGTTGTGGAGTGTCTAGTTGTGGAGTTTCCAGTTGTGTAGATTCTAGTAGAGTTTCGAGTTTTGAAGTTTCTAGTTGTTGGTGAGTTTCTAGTTTGAAGTCTCTAGTTGTAGATTCTCTAGTTGCGGAGTCTCTAGTTTAGGAGTTTCTAGTTGAAGAGTTTTTAGTTGTGGACTGTGTAGTTGTGGAGTTTCCAGTTGTGGAGTTTCTAGTTGTGGAGTTTCTAGTTTTGGAGTTTCTAGTTGTGGAGTTTTGAGTTGTGGAGTTTCTAGCTGCGGAGTTTCTAGTTGCGGAATTTCTAGTTGTGGAGTTTCTAGTTGTGGAGTCTTTAGTTGCAGAGTCTCTAGTTGTGAAGTTTCTAGTTGTAGAGTTTCTAGTTGTGGAGTTTCTGGTTTTGGGGTTTCTACTTGTGGAGTGTCTAGTTGTGGAGTTTCCAGTTGTGGAGTTTCTAGTTGTGGAGTTTCTAGTTGTGGAGTTTCCAGTTGTGGAGTTTCTAGTTGTGAAATTGCAGAGTCTCTGGTTGTGGAGTTTATAGTTGTGGAGTTTCTAGTTGTGGAGTCTCTAGTTGCGGAGTCTCTAGTTGTGAAGTTTCTAGTTGTGGAGTTTCTGGTTGTGGAGTTTCTGGTTGTGGAGTTTCTAGTTGTGGAGTTTCTAGTTGTGGAGTTTCTAGTTGTGGAGTTTCCAGTTGTGGAGTATCTAGTTGTGGGGTTTCCAGTTGTGAAGTATCTAGTTGTAAAGTTTCCAGTTGTGGAGTATATAGTTGTGGAGTTTTAAGTTGTGGAGTTTCTAGTTGCGGAGTTTCTAGTTGCGGAGTTTTTAATAGCGGAGTTTCTAGGTGTGAAGTTTCAAGTTGCGGAGTCTCAAGTTGTGGAGTTTTCAGTTGTGGAGTTTTTAGTTGTGGAGTTTCTAGTTGTTGAGTTTCTAGTTGAGAAGTCTCTAGTTTTGCAGTTTTTAGTTGTGGAGTTTCTAGATATGGAATTTCTAGTTGCCGAGTCTGTATTTGTGGAGTTTGTAGTTGGTGAGTCTCTAGTTGCGGAGTTTCTAGTTGTGGAGTTTCTAGTTGTGGAGTTTCTGGTTGCGGAGTTTTTAGTTGTGGAGTTTCTAGTGGTGGAGTCTCTAGTTGCGGAGTTTCTAGTTGTGAAGTTTCTAGTTGTGGAGTTTCTAGTTTTGGAGTTTCTAGTTGTGAAGTTTCTAGTTGTGGAGTCTTAAGTTGTGGAGTTTTCAGTTGTTGAGTTTCTAGTTGTGGAGTTGCGGAGTCTCTAGTTGTGAAGTTTCTAGTTGCAGAGTCTCTAGTGTTCAAGTTTCCAGTTGTGGAGTCTCTAGATGTGGAGTTTCTAGTTGTCGAGTATCCAGTTGTGGAGTATCTAGTAGTGGAGTTTCGAGTTGTGGAGTTTCTTGTTGTGGAGTTTCTAGTTGCGGAGTTCCTAGTTGTAGAGTTTCTAGTTGCGGAGTTTCTAGTTGTGGAGTTTCAAGTTGCGGAGTCTCATGCTGTGGAGTTTCTACTTGTTGAGTTTTTAGTTGTGGAGTTTCTAGTTGTTGAGTTTCTAGTTTGAAGTCTCTAGTTGTAGATTCTCTAGTTGTGGAGTCTCTAGTTTAGGAGTTTCTAGTTGAAGAATTTTTAGTTGTGGAGTGTCTAGTTGTGGAGTTTCCAGTTGTAGAGTTTCTAGTTGTGGAGTTTCGAGTTTTGGAGTTTCTAGTTGTGGAGTTTTGAGTTGTGGAGTTTCTAGTTGTGTAGTTTCTAGTTGCGGAATCTCTAGCTGTGGATTTTCTAGTTGCGTAACTTAAGGTTGTGAGGTTTCAAGTTGTGGAGTTTCTAGTTGTGGAGTTTCTAGTTGTGGAGTCTCTAGTTGTGTAGTTTCTAGCTGCGGAGTTTCTAGTTGTGGAGTTTTCAGTTGTGGACTTTCCGGTTGTGGACTTTCTAGACATGAAATTTCTTGTAGCCGAGTCTCTATTTGTAGAGTTTGTAGTTGTGGAGTTTCTAGTTGTGGAGTCTCTAGTTGCAGAGTTTCTAGTTGTGGAGTTTCTAGTTGTGGAGTTTCAAGTTGTGGAGTCTCTAGTTGTGGAGTTTCTAGTTGCGAAGTATCTAGTTGTGGAGTTTCCAGTTGTGGAGTTTCTAGTTGTGGAATTGCAGAGTCTCTGGTTGTGGATTTTCTAGTTGTGGAGTTTCGAGTTTTCGAGTCTCTAGTTGTGGAGTTTCTGGTTGTGGAGTTTCCAGTTGTGGAGTATCTAGTTGTGGAGTTTCCAGTTGTTAAGTATCTAGTTGCGGAATCTCTAGTTGTGGAGTTTCTAGTTGTGGAGTTTCTAGTTGTGGAGTTTCCAGTTGTGGAGTTTCTTGTTGTGGACTTTCTAGACATGAAATTTCTTGTAGCCGAGTCTCTATTTGTAGAGTTTTTAGTTGTGGAGTTTCTAGCTGTGGAGTTTCTAGTTGCAGAGTTTCTAGTTGTGGAGTTTCTAGTTGTGGAGTATCTAGTTGCGGAGTATCTAGTTGTGGAGTTTGCAGTTGTGGAGTTTCTAGTTGCGGAATTGCAGAGTCTCTGGTTGTGGAGTTTATAGTTGTGGAGTTTCTAGTTGTGGAGTCTCTAGTTGTGTAGTTTCTAGCTGCGGAGTTTCTAGTTGTGGAGTTTCTAGTTGCAGAGTCTGGTTGTGGAGTTTCTAGTTGCGGAGTCTCTAGTTGTGGAGTTTCTAGTTGTGTAGTTTCAAGTTGTGGAGTTTCCAGTTGTGGAGTTTTTAGTTGTGGAGTTTCTAGTTGTGGAGTTTCTGGTTGTGGAGTTTCTAATTGTGGAGTTTCCAGTTGTGGAGTTTTAAGTTGTGGAGTTTCTAGTTGTGGAGTCTCAAGTTGTGGAGTTTAAAGTTGTGGAGTTTCAAGTTGTGGAGTCTCTAGTTGCGGAGTTTCCAGTTGCGGAGTATCTAGTTGTGGAGTTTCCAGTTGTGGAGTTTCTAGTTGTGGAGTTGCGAAGTCTCTAGTTGTGGAGTTTCTAGTGGCGGAGTCTCTAGTTGTGGAGTTTCAAGTTGTGGCGTCTAGTTGTGGAGTTTCTAGTTGTGGAGTTTCCAGTTGTGGAGTATCTAGTTGTGGAGTTTCCAGTTGTGAAGTTTCAAGTTGCGGATTCTCAAGTTGTGGAGTTTCCAGTTGTGGAGTTTTTAGTTGTGGAGTTTCTAGTTGTTGAGTTTCTAGTTGAGAAGTCTCCAGTTTTGCAGTTTTTAGTTGTGGAGTTTCTAGATATGGAATTTTTAGTTGACGAGTCTGTATTTGTGGAGTTTGTAGTTGTGGAGTTTCTAGTTGTGGAGTCTCTAGTTTAGGAGTTTCTAGTTGAGGAGTTTTTAGTTGTGGAGTGTCTAGTTGTGGAGTATCCAGTTGTGGAGTTTCGAGTTGTGGAGTTTCGAGTTTTGGAGTTTCTAGTTGTAGAATTTTGAGTTGTGGAGTTTCTAGTTGTGTAGTTTCTAGTTACAGAATCTCTAGCTGTGGATTTTCTAGTTGCGTAACTTAAGGTTGTGAGGTTTCAAGTTGTGGAGTTTCTAGTTGTGGAGTTTCAAGTTGTGGAGTCTCTAGTTGTGGAGTTTCTGGTTGCGGAGTATCTAGTTGTGGAGTTTCCAGTTGTGGAGTTTCTAGTTGTGGAATTGCAGAGTCTCTGGTTGTGGATTTTCTAGTTGTGGAGTTTCTAGTTGTGGAGTTTCGAGTTTTGGAGTCTCTAGTTGTGGAGTTTCTGGTTGTGGAGTTTCCAGTTGTGGAGTATCTAGTTGTGGAGTTTCCAGTTGTGAAGTATCTAGTTGTGGAGTTTTCAGTTGTGGAGTATCTAGTTGTGGAGTTTCAAGTTGCGGAGTTTTTATTTGTGGAGTTTCTAGCTGCGGAGTTTCTAGTTGCAGAGTCTCTGGTTGTGGAGTTTCTAGTTGCGGAATCTCTAGTTGTGGAGTTTCTAGTTGTGGAGTTTCTAGTTGTGGAGTTTCCAGTTGTAGAGTTTCTGGTTGTGGACTTTCTAGACATGAAATTTCTTGTAGCAGAGTCTCTATTTGTAGAGTTTGTAGTTGTGGAGGTTCTAGTTCTGGAGTCTCTAGTTGCAGAGTTTCTAGTTGTGGAGTTTCTAGTTGTGGAGTTTCAAGTTGTGGAGTCTCTAGTTGTGGAGTTTCTAGTTGCGGAGTATCTAGTTGTGGAGTTTCCAGTTGTGGAGTTTCTAGTTGTGGAATTACAGAGTGTCTGGTTGTGGATTTTCTAGTTGTGGAGTTTCTAGTTGTGGAGTTTCGAGTTTTGGAGTCTCTAGTTGTGGAGTTTCTGGTTGTGGAGTTTCCAGTTGTGGAGTATCTAGTTGTGGAGTTTCCAGTTGTGAAGTATCTAGTTGTGGAGTTTCCAGTTGTGGAGTATCTAGTTGCGGAGTTTCTAGTTGCGGAGTTTTTAATAGCGGAGTTTCCAGTTGTGGAGTTTCAAGTTGCGGAGTCTCAAGTTTTGGAGTTTCCAGTTGTGGAGTTTCTAGTTGTGGAGTTTCTAGTTGTGGAGTTTGTAGTTGTGGAGTGTCTAGTTGTTGAGTTTCAAGTTGTGGAGTTTTGAGTTGTGGAGTTTCTAGTTGTGGAGTTTCTAGTTGTGGAGTTTCTAGTTGTGGAGGTTCTAGCTGCAGAGTTTCTAGTTGCAGAGTCTCTAGTTTTGGAGTTTCTAGTGGCGAATTCTCTAGTTGAGGAGTCTCTAGTTGTAGAGTTTCTAGTTGTGGAGTTTCTAGTTGTGAAGTTTCAATTGTGGAGTTTCTAGTTGTGGCGTCTCAAGTTGTGGAGTTTCTAGTTGCGGAGTGTCTAGTTGTGGTGTTTCTAGCTGTGGAATTTCTTGTTGCGGAGTTGTTAGTTGCGGAGTTCCATAGTTGCAGTCTCTAGTTGCGGAGTTTCTAGATGTGGAGTGTCTAGTTGTGGAGTTTCCAGTTGTGTAGATTCTAGTAGAGTTTCGAGTTTTGAAGTTTCTAGTTGTTGAGTTTCTAGTTTGAAGTCTATAGTTGTAGATTCTCTAGTTGTGGAGTCTCTAGTTTAGGAGTTTCTAGTTGAAGAGTTTTTAGTTGTGGACTGTCTAGTTGTGGAGTTTCCAGTTGTGGAGTTTCTAGTTGTGGAGTTTCGAGTTTTGGAGTTTCTAGTTGTGGAGTTTTGAGTTGTGGAGTTTCTAGCTGCGGAGTTTCTAGTTGCGGAGTTTCTAGTTGCAGAGTCTCTAGTTGTGGAGTTTCTAGTTGCGGAGTCTCTAGTTGTGGAGTTTCTAGTTGTGGAGTGTCTAGTTGTGGAGTTTCCAGTTGTGGAGTTTTTAGTTGTGGAGTTTCTAATTGTGGAGTTTCCAGTTGTGGAGTTTTGAGTTGTGGAGTTTCTAGGTGTGGAGTCTCAAGTTGTGGAGTTTAAAGTTGTGGAGTTTCAAGTTGTGAGTCTCTAGTTGTGAAGTTTCCAGTTGCGGAGTATCTAGTTGTGGAGTTTCCAGTTGTGGAGTTTCTAGTTGTGGAGTTGCGGAGTCTCTAGTTGTGCAGTTTCTAGTGGCGGAGTCTCTAGTTGTGGAGTTTCAAGTTGTGGCGTCTAGTTGTGGAGTTTCTAGTTGTGGAGTTTCCAGTTGTGGAGTATCTAGTTGTTGAGTTTCGAGTTGTGAAGTTTCAAGTTGCGGAGTCTCAAGTTGTGGAGTTTCCAGTTGTGGAGTTTTTAGTTGTGGAGTTTCTAGTTGTTGAGTTTCTAGTTAAGAAGTCTCTAGTTTTGCAGTTTTTAGTTGTGGAGTTTCTAGATATGGAATTTCTAGTTGCCGAGTTTTTATTTGTGGAGTTTGTAGTTGTGGAGTTTCCAGTTGTGGAGTTTCTAGTTGGTGAGTCTCTAGTTGCGGAGTTTTTAGTTGTGGAGTTTCTGGTTGTGGAGTTTCTAGTTGTAGAGTTTCTAGTGGTGGAGTCTCTAGTTGCGGAGTTTCTAGTTGTGAAGTTTCTAGTTGTGGAGTCTCTAGTTGTGTAGTTTCTAGCTGCGTAGTTTCTAGTTGCGGAGTTTCTAGTTGCAGAGTCTCTGGTTGTGGAGTTTCTAGTTGCGGAGTTTCTAGTTGCAGAAAATCTAGTTGTGGAGTTTCTAGTTGTGGAATTGCAGAGTCTCTGGTTGTGGAGTTTCTAGTTGTGGAGTTTCTAGTTGTGGAGTCTTTAGTTGCAGAGTCTCTAGTTGTGAAGTTTCTAGTTCTGGAGTTTCTAGTTGTGGAGTTTCTGGTTTTGGAGTTTCTAGTTGTGGAGTTTCCAGTTGTGGAGTTTCTAGTTGTGAAATTGCAGAGTCTCTGGTTGTGGAGTTTATAGTTGTGGAGTTTCTAGTTGTGGAGTTTCTAGTTGTGGAGTCTTTAGTTGCAGAGTCTCTAGTTGTGAAGTTTCTAGTTCTGGAGTTTCTAGTTGTGGAGTTTCTGGTTTTGGAGTTTCTAGTTGTGGAGTTTCCAGTTGTGGAGTTTCTAGTTGTGAAATTGCAGAGTCTCTGGTTGTGGAGTTTATAGTTGTGGAGTTTCTAGTTGTGGAGTCTCTAGTTGCGGAGTCTCTAGTTGTGAAGTTTCTAGTTGTGGAGTTTCTGGTTGTGGAGTTTCTAGTTTTGGAGTTTCTAGTTGTGGAGTTTTGAGTTGTGGAGTTTCTAGCTGCGGAGTTTCTAGTTGCGGAATTTCTAGTTGTGGAGTTTCTAGTTGTGGAGTCTTTAGTTGCAGAGTCTCTAGTTGTGAAGTTTCTAGTTGTAGAGTTTCTAGTTGTGGAGTTTCTGGTTTTGGAGTTTCTACTTGTGGAGTGTCTAGTTGTGGAGTTTCCAGTTGTGGAGTTTCTAGTTGTGGAGTTTCTAGTTGTGGAGTTTCCAGTTGTGGAGTTTCTAGTTGTGAAATTGCAGAGTCTCTGGTTGTGGAGTTTATAGTTGTGGAGTTTCTAGTTGTGGAGTCTCTAGTTGCGGAGTCTCTAGTTGTGAAGTTTCTAGTTGTGGAGTTTCTGGTTGTGGAGTTTCTGGTTGTGGAGTTTCTAGTTGTGGAGTTTCTAGTTGTGGAGTTTCTAGTTGTGGAGTTTCCAGTTGTGGAGTATCTAGTTGTGGGGTTTCCAGTTGTGAAGTATCTAGTTGTAAAGTTTCCAGTTGTGGAGTATATAGTTGTGGAGTTTTAAGTTGTGGAGTTTCTAGTTGCGGAGTTTCTAGTTGCGGAGTTTTTAATAGCGGAGTTTCTAGGTGTGAAGTTTCAAGTTGCGGAGTCTCAAGTTGTGGAGTTTTCAGTTGTGGAGTTTTTAGTTGTGGAGTTTCTAGTTGTTGAGTTTCTAGTTGAGAAGTCTCTAGTTTTGCAGTTTTTAGTTGTGGAGTTTCTAGATATGGAATTTCTAGTTGCCGAGTCTGTATTTGTGGAGTTTGTAGTTGGTGAGTCTCTAGTTGCGGAGTTTCTAGTTGTGGAGTTTCTAGTTGTGGAGTTTCTGGTTGCGGAGTTTTTAGTTGTGGAGTTTCTAGTGGTGGAGTCTCTAGTTGCGGAGTTTCTAGTTGTGAAGTTTCTAGTTGTGGAGTTTCTAGTTTTGGAGTTTCTAGTTGTGGAGATTCTAGTTGTAGAGTTTCCTATTGCGGAGTTTCTAGTTGCGGAGTTTCTAGTTGTGGAGTTTCCAGTTGTGAAGTTTCTAGTTGTGGAGTCTTAAGTTGTGGAGTTTTCAGTTGTTGAGTTTCTAGTTGTGGAGTTGCGGAGTCTCTAGTTGTGAAGTTTCTAGTTGCAGAGTCTCTAGTGTTCAAGTTTCCAGTTGTGGAGTCTCTAGATGTGGAGTTTCTAGTTGTCGAGTATCCAGTTGTGGAGTATCTAGTAGTGGAGTTTCGAGTTGTGGAGTTTCTTGTTGTGGAGTTTCTAGTTGCGGAGTTCCTAGTTGTAGAGTTTCTAGTTGCGGAGTTTCTAGTTGTGGAGTTTCAAGTTGCGGAGTCTCATGCTGTGGAGTTTCTACTTGTTGAGTTTTTAGTTGTGGAGTTTCTAGTTGTTGAGTTTCTAGTTTGAAGTCTCTAGTTGTAGATTCTCTAGTTGTGGAGTCTCTAGTTTAGGAGTTTCTAGTTGAAGAATTTTTAGTTGTGGAGTGTCTAGTTGTGGAGTTTCCAGTTGTAGAGTTTCTAGTTGTGGAGTTTCGAGTTTTGGAGTTTCTAGTTGTGGAGTTTTGAGTTGTGGAGTTTCTAGTTGTGTAGTTTCTAGTTGCGGAATCTCTAGCTGTGGATTTTCTAGTTGCGTAACTTAAGGTTGTGAGGTTTCAAGTTGTGGAGTCTCTAGTTGTGGAGTTTCTGGTTGCGGAGTATCTAGTTGTGGAGTTTCCAGTTGTGGAGTTTCTAGTTGTGGAATTGCAGAGTCTCTGGTTGTGGATTTTCTAGTTGTGGAGTTTCTAGTTGTGGAGTTTCGAGTTTTGGAGTCTCTAGTTGTGGAGTTTCTGGTTGTGGAGTTTCCAGTTGTGGAGTATCTAGTTGTGGAGTTTCCAGTTGTGAAGTATCTAGTTGTGGAGTTTCAGGTTGTGGAGTATCTAGTTGTGGAGTTTCAAGTTGCGGAGTTTCTATTTGTGGAGTTTCTAGCTGCGGAGTTTCTAGTTGCAGAGTCTCTGGTTGTGGAGTTAATAGTTGCGGAATCTCTAGTTGTGGAGTTTCTAGTTGTGGAGTTTCTAGTTGTGGAGTTTCCAGTTGTAGAGTTTCTGGTTGTGAACTTTTTAGACATGAAATTTCTTGTAGCAGAGTCTCTATTTGTAGAGTTTGTAGTTGTGGAGGTTCTAGTTGTGGAGTTTCTGGTTGTGGAGTTTCCAGTTGTGGAGTATCTAGTTGTGGAGTTTCCAGTTGTGAAGTATCTAGTTGTGGAGTTTCAAGTTGCGGAGTTTCTATTTGTGGAGTTTCTAGCTGCGGAGTTTCTAGTTGCAGAGTCTCTGGTTGTGGAGTTAATAGTTGCGGAATCTCTAGTTGTGGAGTTTCTAGTTGTGGAGTTTCTAGTTGTGGAGTTTCCAGTTGTAGAGTTTCTGGTTGTGAACTTTTTAGACATGAAATTTCTTGTAGCAGAGTCTCTATTTGTAGAGTTTGTAGTTGTGGAGGTTCTAGTTGTGGAGTCTCTAGTTGCAGAGTTTCTAGTTGTGGAGTTTCCAGTTGTGGAGTTTCAAGTTGTGGAGTCTCTAGTTGTGGAGTTTCTAGTTGCGGAGTATTTAGTTGTGGAGTTTCCAGTTGTGGAGTTTCTAGTTGTGGAATTGCAGAGTCTCTGGTTGTGGATTTTCTAGTTGTGGAGTTTCTAGTTGTGGAGTTTCAAGTTGCGGAGTCTCAAAATTTGGAGTTTCCAGTTGTGGAGTTTGTAGTTGTGGAGTTTCTAGTTGTGGAGTTTGTAGTTGTGGAGTCTCTAGTTGTTGAGTTTCAAGTTGTGGAGTTTTGAGTTGTGGAGTTTCGAGTTGTGGAGTTTCTAGTTGTGGAGTTTCTAGTTGTGGAGGTTCTAGCTGCGGAGTTTCTAGTTGCAGAGTCTCTAGTTTTGGAGTTTCTAGTTGCGAATTCTCTAGTTGAGGAGTCTCTAGTTGTAGAGTTTCTACTTGTGGAGTTTCTAGTTGTGAAGTTTCAAGTTGTGGAGTTTCTAGTTGTGGCGTCTCAAGTTGTGGAGTTTCTAGTTGCGGAGTGTCTAGTTGTGGTGTTTCTAGCTGTGGAATTTCTTGTTGCGGAGTTTTTAGTTGCGGAGTTCCATAGTTGCAGTCTCTAGTTGCGGAGTTTCTAGTTGTGGAGTGTCTAGTTGTGGAGTTTCCAGTTGTGTAGATTCTAGTAGAGTTTCGAGTTTTGAAGTTTCTAGTTGTTGGTGAGTTTCTAGTTTGAAGTCTCTAGTTGTAGATTCTCTAGTTGCGGAGTCTCTAGTTTAGGAGTTTCTAGTTGAAGAGTTTTTAGTTGTGGACTGTGTAGTTGTGGAGTTTCCAGTTGTGGAGTTTCTAGTTGTGGAGTTTCTAGTTTTGGAGTTTCTAGTTGTGGAGTTTTGAGTTGTGGAGTTTCTAGCTGCGGAGTTTCTAGTTGCGGAATTTCTAGTTGTGGAGTTTCTAGTTGTGGAGTCTTTAGTTGCAGAGTCTCTAGTTGTGAAGTTTCTAGTTGTAGAGTTTCTAGTTGTGGAGTTTCTGGTTTTGGAGTTTCTACTTGTGGAGTGTCTAGTTGTGGAGTTTCCAGTTGTGGAGTTTCTAGTTGTGGAGTTTCCAGTTGTGGAGTTTCTAGTTGTGAAATTGCAGAGTCTCTGGTTGTGGAGTTTATAGTTGTGGAGTTTCTAGTTGTGGAGTCTCTAGTTGCGGAGTCTCTAGTTGTGAAGTTTCTAGTTGTGGAGTTTCTGGTTGTGGAGTTTCTGGTTGTGGAGTTTCTAGTTGTGGAGTTTCTAGTTATGGAGTTTCTAGTTGAGGAGTTTCCAGTTGTGGAGTATCTAGTTGTGGGGTTTCCAGTTGTGAAGTATCTAGTTGTAAAGTTTCCAGTTGTGGAGTATATAGTTGTGGAGTTTTAAGTTGTGGAGTTTCTAGTTGCGGAGTTTCTAGTTGCGGAGTTTTTAATAGCGGAGTTTCTAGGTGTGAAGTTTCAAGTTGCGGAGTCTCAAGTTGTGGAGTTTTCAGTTGTGGAGTTTTTAGTTGTGGAGTTTCTAGTTGTTGAGTTTCTAGTTGAGAAGTCTCTAGTTTTGCAGTTTTTAGTTGTGGAGTTTCTAGATATGGAATTTCTAGTTGCCGAGTCTGTATTTGTGGAGTTTGTAGTTGGTGAGTCTCTAGTTGCGGAGTTTCTAGTTGTGGAGTTTCTAGTTGTGGAGTTTCTGGTTGCGGAGTTTTTAGTTGTGGAGTTTCTAGTGGTGGAGTCTCTAGTTGCGGAGTTTCTAGTTGTGAAGTTTCTAGTTGTGGAGTTTCTAGTTTTGGAGTTTCTAGTTGTGGAGATTCTAGTTGTAGAGTCTCCTATTGCGGAGTTTCTAGTTGCGGAGTTTCTAGTTGTGGAGTTTCCAGTTGTGAAGTTTCTAGTTGTGGAGTCTTAAGTTGTGGAGTTTTCAGTTGTTGAGTTTCTAGTTGTGGAGTTGCGGAGTCTCTAGTTGTGAAGTTTCTAGTTGCAGAGTCTCTAGTGTTCAAGTTTCCAGTTGTGGAGTCTCTAGATGTGGAGTTTCTAGTTGTCGAGTATCCAGTTGTGGAGTATCTAGTAGTGGAGTTTCGAGTTGTGGAGTTTCTTGTTGTGGAGTTTCTAGTTGCGGAGTTCCTAGTTGTAGAGTTTCTAGTTGCGAAGTTTCTAGTTGTGGAGTTTCAAGTTGCGGAGTCTCATGCTGTGGAGTTTCTACTTGTTGAGTTTTTAGTTGTGGAGTTTCTAGTTGTTGAGTTTCTAGTTTGAAGTCTCTAGTTGTAGATTCTCTAGTTGTGGAGTCTCTAGTTTAGGAGTTTCTAGTTGAAGAATTTTTAGTTGTGGAGTGTCTAGTTGTGGAGTTTCCAGTTGTAGAGTTTCTAGTTGTGGAGTTTCGAGTTTTGGAGTTTCTAGTTGTGGAGTTTTGAGTTGTGGAGTTTCTAGTTGTGTAGTTTCTAGTTGCGGAATCTCTAGCTGTGGATTTTCTAGTTGCGTAACTTAAGGTTGTGAGGTTTCAAGTTGTGGAGTTTCTAGTTGTGGAGTTTCTAGTTGTGGAGTCTCTAGTTGTGTAGTTTCTAGCTGCGGAGTTTCTAGTTGTGGAGTTTTCAGTTGTGGACTTTCCGGTTGTGGACTTTCTAGACATGAAATTTCTTGTAGCCGAGTCTCTATTTGTAGAGTTTGTAGTTGTGGAGTTTCTAGTTGTGGAGTCTCTAGTTGCAGAGTTTCTAGTTGTGGAGTTTCAAGTTGTGGAGTCTCTAGTTGTGGAGTTTCTAGTTGCGAAGTATCTAGTTGTGGAGTTTCCAGTTGTGGAGTTTCTAGTTGTGGAATTGCAGAGTCTCTGGTTGTGGATTTTCTAGTTGTGGAGTTTCGAGTTTTCGAGTCTCTAGTTGTGGAGTTTCTGGTTGTGGAGTTTCCAGTTGTGGAGTATCTAGTTGTGGAGTTTCCAGTTGTTAAGTATCTAGTTGCGGAATCTCTAGTTGTGGAGTTTCTAGTTGTGGAGTTTCTAGTTGTGGAGTTTCCAGTTGTGGAGTTTCTTGTTGTGGACTTTCTAGACATGAAATTTCTTGTAGCCGAGTCTCTATTTGTAGAGTTTTTAGTTGTGGAGTTTCTAGCTGTGGAGTTTCTAGTTGCAGAGTTTCTAGTTGTGGAGTTTCTAGTTGTGGAGTATCTAGTTGCGGAGTATCTAGTTGTGGAGTTTGCAGTTGTGGAGTTTCTAGTTGCGGAATTGCAGAGTCTTTGGTTGTGGAGTTTATAGTTGTGGAGTTTCTAGTTGTGGAGTCTCTAGTTGTGTAGTTTCTAGCTGCGGAGTTTCTAGTTGTGGAGTTTCTAGTTGCAGAGTCTGGTTGTGGAGTTTCTAGTTGCGGAGTCTCTAGTTGTGGAGTTTCTAGTTGTGTAGTTTCAAGTTGTGGAGTTTCCAGTTGTGGAGTTTTTAGTTGTGGAGTTTCTAGTTGTGGAGTTTCTGGTTGTGGAGTTTCTAATTGTGGAGTTTCCAGTTGTGGAGTTTTAAGTTGTGGAGTTTCTAGTTGTGGAGTCTCAAGTTGTGGAGTTTAAAGTTGTGGAGTTTCAAGTTGTGGAGTCTCTAGTTGCGGAGTTTCCAGTTGCGGAGTATCTAGTTGTGGAGTTTCCAGTTGTGGAGTTTCTAGTTGTGGAGTTGCGAAGTCTCTAGTTGTGGAGTTTCTAGTGGCGGAGTCTCTAGTTGTGGAGTTTCAAGTTGTGGCGTCTAGTTGTGGAGTTTCTAGTTGTTGAGTTTCTAGTTGAGAAGTCTCCAGTTTTGCAGTTTTTAGTTGTGGAGTTTCTAGATATGGAATTTTTAGTTGACGAGTCTGTATTTGTGGAGTTTGTAGTTGTGGAGTTTCTAGTTGTGGAGTCTCTAGTTTAGGAGTTTCTAGTTGAGGAGTTTTTAGTTGTGGAGTGTCTAGTTGTGGAGTATCCAGTTGTGGAGTTTCGAGTTGTGGAGTTTCGAGTTTTGGAGTTTCTAGTTGTAGAATTTTGAGTTGTGGAGTTTCTAGTTGTGTAGTTTCTAGTTACAGAATCTCTAGCTGTGGATTTTCTAGTTGCGTAACTTAAGGTTGTGAGGTTTCAAGTTGTGGAGTTTCTAGTTGTGGAGTTTCAAGTTGTGGAGTCTCTAGTTGTGGAGTTTCTGGTTGCGGAGTATCTAGTTGTGGAGTTTCCAGTTGTGGAGTTTCTAGTTGTGGAATTGCAGAGTCTCTGGTTGTGGATTTTCTAGTTGTGGAGTTTCTAGTTGTGGAGTTTCGAGTTTTGGAGTCTCTAGTTGTGGAGTTTCTGGTTGTGGAGTTTCCAGTTGTGGAGTATCTAGTTGTGGAGTTTCCAGTTGTGAAGTATCTAGTTGTGGAGTTTTCAGTTGTGGAGTATCTAGTTGTGGAGTTTCAAGTTGCGGAGTTTTTATTTGTGGAGTTTCTAGCTGCGGAGTTTCTAGTTGCAGAGTCTCTGGTTGTGGAGTTTCTAGTTGCGGAATCTCTAGTTGTGGAGTTTCTAGTTGTGGAGTTTCTAGTTGTGGAGTTTCCAGTTGTAGAGTTTCTGGTTGTGGACTTTCTAGACATGAAATTTCTTGTAGCAGAGTCTCTATTTGTAGAGTTTGTAGTTGTGGAGGTTCTAGTTCTGGAGTCTCTAGTTGCAGAGTTTCTAGTTGTGGAGTTTCTAGTTGTGGAGTTTCAAGTTGTGGAGTCTCTAGTTGTGGAGTTTCTAGTTGCGGAGTATCTAGTTGTGGAGTTTCCAGTTGTGGAGTTTCTAGTTGTGGAATTACAGAGTGTCTGGTTGTGGATTTTCTAGTTGTGGAGTTTCTAGTTGTGGAGTTTCGAGTTTTGGAGTCTCTAGTTGTGGAGTTTCTGGTTGTGGAGTTTCCAGTTGTGGAGTATCTAGTTGTGGAGTTTCCAGTTGTGAAGTATCTAGTTGTGGAGTTTCCAGTTGTGGAGTATCTAGTTGCGGAGTTTCTAGTTGCGGAGTTTTTAATAGCGGAGTTTCTAGTTGTGGAGTTTCAAGTTGCGGAGTCTCAAGTTTTGGAGTTTCCAGTTGTGGAGTTTCTAGTTGTGGAGTTTCTAGTTGGGGAGTTTGTAGTTGTTGAGTCTCTAGTTGTTGAGTTTCAAGTTGTGGAGTTTTGAGTTGTGGAGTTTCTAGTTGTGGAGTTTCTAGTTGTGGAGTTTCTAGTTGTGGAGGTTCTAGCTGCAGAGTTTCTAGTTGCAGAGTCTCTAGTTTTGGAGTTTCTAGTGGCGAATTCTCTAGTTGAGGAGTCTCTAGTTGTAGAGTTTCTAGTTGTCGAGTTTCTAGTTGTGAAGTTTCAATTGTGGAGTTTCTAGTTGTGGCGTCTCAAGTTGTGGAGTTTCTAGTTGCGGAGTGTCTAGTTGTGGTGTTTCTAGCTGTGGAATTTCTTGTTGCGGAGTTGTTAGTTGCGGAGTTCCATAGTTGCAGTCTCTAGTTGCGGAGTTTCTAGATGTGGAGTGTCTAGTTGTGGAGTTTCCAGTTGTGTAGATTCTAGTAGAGTTTCGAGTTTTGAAGTTTCTAGTTGTTGAGTTTCTAGTTTGAAGTCTATAGTTGTAGATTCTCTAGTTGTGGAGTCTCTAGTTTAGGAGTTTCTAGTTGAAGAGTTTTTAGTTGTGGACTGTCTAGTTGTGGAGTTTCCAGTTGTGGAGTTTCTAGTTGTGGAGTTTCGAGTTTTGGAGTTTCTAGTTGTGGAGTTTTGAGTTGTGGAGTTTCTAGCTGCGGAGTTTCTAGTTGCGGAGTTTCTAGTTGCAGAGTCTCTAGTTGTGGAGTTTCTAGTTGCGGAGTCTCTAGTTGTGGAGTTTCTAGTTGTGGAGTGTCTAGTTGTGGAGTTTCCAGTTGTGGAGTTTTTAGTTGTGGAGTTTCTAATTGTGGAGTTTCCAGTTGTGGAGTTTTGAGTTGTGGAGTTTCTAGGTGTGGAGTCTCAAGTTGTGGAGTTTAAAGTTGTGGAGTTTCAAGTTGTGAGTCTCTAGTTGTGAAGTTTCCAGTTGCGGAGTATCTAGTTGTGGAGTTTCCAGTTGTGGAGTTTCTAGTTGTGGAGTTGCGGAGTCTCTAGTTGTGCAGTTTCTAGTGGCGGAGTCTCTAGTTGTGGAGTTTCAAGTTGTGGCGTCTAGTTGTGGAGTTTCTAGTTGTGGAGTTTCCAGTTGTGGAGTATCTAGTTGTTGAGTTTCGAGTTGTGAAGTTTCAAGTTGCGGAGTCTCAAGTTGTGGAGTTTCCAGTTGTGGAGTTTTTAGTTGTGGAGTTTCTAGTTGTTGAGTTTCTAGTTGAGAAGTCTCTAGTTTTGCAGTTTTTAGTTGTGGAGTTTCTAGATATGGAATTTCTAGTTGCCGAGTTTTTATTTGTGGAGTTTGTAGTTGTGGAGTTTCCAGTTGTGGAGTTTCTAGTTGGTGAGTCTCTAGTTGCGGAGTTTTTAGTTGTGGAGTTTCTGGTTGTGGAGTTTCTAGTTGTAGAGTTTCTAGTGGTGGAGTCTCTAGTTGCGGAGTTTCTAGTTGTGAAGTTTCTAGTTGTGGAGTCTCTAGTTGTGTAGTTTCTAGCTGCGTAGTTTCTAGTTGCGGAGTTTCTAGTTGCAGAGTCTCTGGTTGTGGAGTTTCTAGTTGCGGAGTTTCTAGTTGCAGAAAATCTAGTTGTGGAGTTTCTAGTTGTGGAATTGCAGAGTCTCTGGTTGTGGAGTTTCTAGTTGTGGAGTTTCTAGTTGTGGAGTCTTTAGTTGCAGAGTCTCTAGTTGTGAAGTTTCTAGTTCTGGAGTTTCTAGTTGTGGAGTTTCTGGTTTTGGAGTTTCTAGTTGTGGAGTGTCTAGTTGTGGAGTTTCCAGTTGTGGAGTTTCTAGTGGGAGTTTCTAGTTGTGGAGTTTCCAGTTGTGGAGTTTTTAGTTGTGGACTTTCTAGACGTGAAATTTCTTGTAGCCGAGTCTTTACTTGTAGAGTTCGTAGTTGTGGAGTTTCTAGTTGTGGAGTCTCTAGTTGCAGAGTTTCTAGTTGTGGAGTATCTAGTTGCGGAGTATCTAGTTGTGGAGTTTGCAGTTGTGGAGTTTCTAGTTGCGGAATTGCAGAGTCTCTGGTTGTGGAGTTTATAGTTGTGGAGTTTCTAGTTGTGGAGTCTCTAGTTGTGTAGTTTCTAGCTGCGGAGTTTCTAGTTGTGGAGTTTCTAGTTGCAGAGTCTCTGGTTGTGGAGTTTCTAGTTGCGGAGTCTCTAGTTGTGGAGTTTCTAGTTGTGTAGTTTCTAGTTGTGGAGTTTCCAGTTGTGGAGTTTTTAGTTGTGGAGTTTCTAGTTGTGGAGTTTCTGGTTGTGGAGTTTCTAATTGTGGAGTTTCCAGTTGTGGAGTTTTAAGTTGTGGAGTTTCTAGTTGTGGAGTCTCAAGTTGTGGAGTTTAAAGTTGTGGAGTTTCAAGTTGTGGAGTCTCTAGTTGCGGAGTTTCCAGTTGCGAAGTCTCTAGTTGTGGAGTTTCTAGTTGCGGAGTCTCTAGTTGTGGAGTTTCAAGTTGTGGCGTCTAGTTGTGGAGTTTCTAGTTGTGGAGTTTCCAGTTGTGGAGTATCTAGTTGTGGAGTTTCCAGTTGTGAAGTTTCAAGTTGCGGATTCTCAAGTTGTGGAGTTTCCAGTTGTGGAGTTTTTAGTTGTGGAGTTTCTAGTTGTTGAGTTTCTAGTTGAGAAGTCTCCAGTTTTGCAGTTTTTAGTTGTGGAGTTTCTAGATATGGAATTTTTAGTTGACGAGTCTGTATTTGTGGAGTTTGTAGTTGTGGAGTTTCTAGTTGTGGAGTCTCTAGTTTAGGAGTTTCTAGTTGAGGAGTTTTTAGTTGTGGAGTGTCTAGTTGTGGAGTATCCAGTTGTGGAGTTTCGAGTTGTGGAGTTTCGAGTTTTGGAGTTTCTAGTTGTAGAATTTTGAGTTGTGGAGTTTCTAGTTGTGTAGTTTCTAGTTACAGAATCTCTAGCTGTGGATTTTCTAGTTGCGTAACTTAAGGTTGTGAGGTTTCAAGTTGTGGAGTTTCTAGTTGTGGAGTTTCAAGTTGTGGAGTCTCTAGTTGTGGAGTTTCTGGTTGCGGAGTATCTAGTTGTGGAGTTTCCAGTTGTGGAGTTTCTAGTTGTGGAATTGCAGAGTCTCTGGTTGTGGATTTTCTAGTTGTGCAGTTTCTAGTTGTGGAGTTTCGAGTTTTGGAGTCTCTAGTTGTGGAGTTTCTGGTTGTGGAGTTTCCAGTTGTGGAGTATCTAGTTGTGGAGTTTCCAGTTGTGAAGTATCTAGTTGTGGAGTTTTCAGTTGTGGAGTATCTAGTTGTGGAGTTTCAAGTTGCGGAGTTTTTATTTGTGGAGTTTCTAGCTGCGGAGTTTCTAGTTGCAGAGTCTCTGGTTGTGGAGTTTCTAGTTGCGGAATCTCTAGTTGTGGAGTTTCTAGTTGTGGAGTTTCTAGTTGTGGAGTTTCCAGTTGTAAAGTTTCTGGTTGTGGACTTTCTAGACATGAAATTTCTTGTAGCAGAGTCTCTATTTGTAGAGTTTGTAGTTGTGGAGGTTCTAGTTCTGGAGTCTCTAGTTGCAGAGTTTCTAGTTGTGGAGTTTCTAGTTGTGGAGTTTCAAGTTGTGGAGTCTCTAGTTGTGGAGTTTCTAGTTGCGGAGTATCTAGTTGTGGAGTTTCCAGTTGTGGAGTTTCTAGTTGTGGAATTACAGAGTGTCTGGTTGTGGATTTTCTAGTTGTGGAGTTTCTAGTTGTGGAGTTTTGAGTTTTGGAGTCTCTAGTTGTGGAGTTTCTGGTTGTGGAGTTTCCAGTTGTGGAGTATCTAGTTGTGGAGTTTCCAGTTGTGAAGTATCTAGTTGTGGAGTTTCCAGTTGTGGAGTATCTAGTTGTGGAGTTTCAAGTTGCGGAGTTTCTAGTTGCGGAGTTTCTAGTTGCGGAGTTTTTAATAGCGGAGTTTCTAGTTGTGGAGTTTCAAGTTGCGGAGTCTCAAGTTTTGGAGTTTCCAGTTGTGGAGTTTCTAGTTGTGGAGTTTCTAGTTGTGGAGTTTGTAGTTGTGGAGTCTCTAGTTGTTGAGTTTCAAGTTGTGGAGTTTTGAGTTGTGGAGTTTCTAGTTGTGGAGTTTCTAGTTGTGGAGTTTCTAGTTGTGGAGGTTCTAGCTGCAGAGTTTCTAGTTGCAGAGTCTCTAGTTTTGGAGTTTCTAGTGGCGAATTCTCTAGTTGAGGAGTCTCTAGTTGTAGAGTTTCTAGTTGTGGAGTTTCTAGTTGTGAAGTTTCAATTGTGGAGTTTCTAGTTGTGGCGTCTCAAGTTGTGGAGTTTCTAGTTGCGGAGTGTCTAGTTGTGGTGTTTCTAGCTGTGGAATTTCTTGTTGCGGAGTTGTTAGTTGCGGAGTTCCATAGTTGCAGTCTCTAGTTGCGGAGTTTCTAGATGTGGAGTGTCTAGTTGTGGAGTTTCCAGTTGTGTAGATTCTAGTAGAGTTTCGAGTTTTGAAGTTTCTAGTTGTTGAGTTTCTAGTTTGAAGTCTATAGTTGTAGATTCTCTAGTTGTGGAGTCTCTAGTTTAGGAGTTTCTAGATGAAGAGTTTTTAGTTGTGGACTGTCTAGTTGTGGAGTTTCCAGTTGTGGAGTTTCTAGTTGTGGAGTTTCGAGTTTTGGAGTTTCTAGTTGTGGAGTTTTGAGTTGTGGAGTTTCTAGCTGCGGAGTTTCTAGTTGCGGAGTTTCTAGTTGCAGAGTCTCTAGTTGTGGAGTTTCTAGTTGCGGAGTCTCTAGTTGTGGAGTTTCTAGTTGTGGAGTGTCTAGTTGTGGAGTTTCCAGTTGTGGAGTTTTTAGTTGTGGAGTTTCTAATTGTGGAGTTTCCAGTTGTGGAGTTTTGAGTTGTGGAGTTTCTAGGTGTGGAGTCTCAAGTTGTGGAGTTTAAAGTTGTGGAGTTTCAAGTTGTGAGTCTCTAGTTGTGAAGTTTCCAGTTGCGGAGTATCTAGTTGTGGAGTTTCCAGTTGTGGAGTTTCTAGTTGTGGAGTTGCGGATTCTCTAGTTGTGCAGTTTCTAGTGGCGGAGTCTCTAGTTGTGGAGTTTCAAGTTGTGGCGTCTAGTTGTGGAGTTTCTAGTTGTGGAGTTTCCAGTTGTGGAGTATCTAGTTGTTGAGTTTCGAGTTGTGAAGTTTCAAGTTGCGGAGTCTCAAGTTGTGGAGTTTCCAGTTGTGGAGTTTTTAGTTGTGGAGTTTCTAGTTGTTGAGTTTCTAGTTGAGAAGTCTCTAGTTTTGCAGTTTTTAGTTGTGGAGTTTCTAGATATGGAATTTCTAGTTGCCGAGTTTTTATTTGTGGAGTTTGTAGTTGTGGAGTTTCCAGTTGTGGAGTTTCTAGTTGGTGAGTCTCTAGTTGATGAGTTTTTAGTTGTGGAGTTTCTGGTTGTGGAGATTCTAGTTGTAGAGTTTCTAGTGGTGGAGTCTCTAGTTGCGGAGTTTCTAGTTGTGAAGTTTCTAGTTGTGGAGTCTCTAGTTGTGTAGTTTCTAGCTGCGTAGTTTCTAGTTGCGGAGTTTCTAGTTGCAGAGTCTCTGGTTGTGGAGTTTCTAGTTGCGGAGTTTCTAGTTGCAGAAAATCTAGTTGTGGAGTTTCTAGTTGTGGAATTGCAGAGTCTCTGGTTGTGGAGTTTCTAGTTGTGGAGTTTCTAGTTGTGGAGTCTTTAGTTGCAGAGTCTCTAGTTGTGAAGTTTCTAGTTCTGGAGTTTCTAGTTGTGGAGTTTCTGGTTTTGGAGTTTCTAGTTGTGGAGTGTCTAGTTGTGGAGTTTCCAGTTGTGGAGTTTCTAGTGGGAGTTTCTAGTTGTGGAGTTTCCAGTTGTGGAGTTTTTAGTTGTGGACTTTCTAGACGTGAAATTTCTTGTAGCCGAGTCTTTACTTGTAGAGTTCGTAGTTGTGGAGTTTCTAGTTGTGGAGTCTCTAGTTGCAGAGTTTCTAGTTGTGGAGTTTCTAGTCGTGGAGTTTCAAGTTGTGGAGTCTCTAGTTGTGGAGTTTCTAGTTGCGGAGTATCTATTTGTGGAGTTTGCAGTTGTGGAGTTTCTAGTTGTGGAATTGCAGAGTCTCTGGTTGTGGAGTTTATAGTTGTGGAGTTTCTAGTTGTGGAGTCTCTAGTTGCGGAGTCTCTAGTTGTGAAGTTTCTAGTTGTGGAGTTTCTGGTTGTGGAGTTTCTGGTTGTGGAGTTTCTAGTTGTGGAGTTTCTAGTTGTGGAGTTTCCAGTTGTGGAGTATCTAGTTGTGGGGTTTCCAGTTGTGAAGTATCTAGATGTAAAGTTTCCAGTTGTGGAGTATCTAGTTGTGGAGTTTTAAGTTGTGGAGTTTCTAGTTGCGGAGTTTCTAGTTGCGGAGTTTTTAATAGCGGAGTTTCTAGGTGTGAAGTTTCAAGTAGCGGAGTCTCAAGTTGTGGAGTTTTCAGTTGTGGTGTTTTTAGTTGTGGAGTTTCTAGTTGTTGGGTTTCTAGTTGAGAAGTCTCTAGTTTTGCAGTTTTTAGTTGTGGAGTTTCTAGATATGGAATTTCTAGTTGCCGAGTCTGTATTTGTGGAGTTTGTAGTTGGTGAGTCTCTAGTTGCGGAGTTTCTAGTTGTGGAGTTTCTAGTTGTGGAGTTTCTGGTTGCGGAGTTTTTAGTTGTGAAGTTTCTAGTGGTGGAGTCTCTAGTTGCGGAGTTTCTAGTTGTGAAGTTTCTAGTTGTGGAGTTTCTTGTTGTGGAGTTTCTAGTTGCGGAGTTTCTAGTTGTGGAGTTTCAAGTTGCGGAGTCTCATGCTGTGGAGTTTCTACTTGTTGAGTTTTTAGTTGTGGGGTTTCTAGTTGTTTAGTTTCTAGTTTGAAGTCTCTAGTTGTAGATTCTCTAGTTGTGGAGTCTCTAGTTTAGGAGTTTCTAGTTGAAGAGTTTTTAGTTGTGGAGTGTCTAGTTGTGGAGTTTCCAGTTGTGGAGTTTCGAGTTGTGGAGTTTCGAGTTTTGGAGTTTCTAGTTGTGGAGTTTTGAGTTGTGGAGTTTCTTGTTGTGTAGTTTCTAGTTGCGGAATCTCTAGCTGTGCATTTACTAGTTGCGTAACTTAAGGTTGTAAGGTTTCAAGTTGTGGAGTTTCTAGTTGTGGAGTTTCTAGTTGTGGAGTCTCTAGTTGTGTAGTTTCTAGCTGCGGAGTTTCTAGTTGTGGAGTTTCCAGTTGTGGAGTTTCCGGTTGAGGACTTTCTAGACATCAAATTTCTTGTAGCCGAGTCTCTATTTGTAGAGTTTGTAGTTGTGGAGTTTCTAGTTGTGGAGTCTCTAGTTGCAGAGTTTCTAGTTGTGGAGTTTCTAGTTGTGGAGTTTCAAGTTGTGGAGTCTCTAGTTGTGGAGTTTCTAGTTGCGGAGTATCTAGTTGTGAAGTTTCCAGTTGTGGAGTTTCTAGTTGTGGAATTGCAGAGTCTCTGGTTGTGGATTTTCTAGTTGTGGAGTTTCTAGTTGTGGAGTTTCGAGTTTTGCAGTCTCTAGTTGTGGAGTTTCTGGTTGTGGAGTTTCCAGTTGTGGAGTATCTAGTTGTGGAGTTTCCAGTTGTGAAGTATCTAGTTGTGGAGTTTCCAGTTGTGGAGTATCTAGTTGTAGAGTTTCAAGTTGCGGAGTTTCTATTTGTGGAGTTTCTAGCTGCGGAGTTTCTAGTTGCAGAGTCTCTGGTTGTGGAGTTTCTAGTTGCGGAATCTCTAGTTGTGGAGTTTCTAGTTGTGGAGTTTCTAGTTGTGGAGTTTCCAGTTGTGGAGTTTCTGGTTGTGGACTTTCTAGACATGAAATTTCTTGTAGCCGATTCTCTATTTGTAGAGTTTGTAGTTGTGGAGTTTCTAGCTGTGGAGTTTCTAGTTGCAGAGTTTCTAGTTGTGGAGGTTCTAGTTGTCGAGTTTCAAGTTGTTGAGTCTCTAGTTGTGGAGTTTCTAGTTGCGGAGTATCTAGTTGTGGAGTTTCCAGCTGTGGAGTTTCTAGTTGTGGAATTGCAGAGTCTCTGGTTGTGGATTTTCTAGTTGTGGAGTTTCTAGTTGTGGAGTTTTGAGTTTTGGAGTCTCTAGTTGTGGAGTTTCTGGTTGTGGAGTTTCCAGTTGTTGAGTATCTAGTTGTGGAGTTTCCAGTTGTGAAGTAACTAGTTGTGGAGTTTCAAGTTGTGGAGTCTCTAGTTGTGGAGTTTCAAGTTGCGGAGTTTCTAGCTGCGGAGTTTCTAGTTGTGGAGTTTCTAGTTGGGAGGTTCTAGCTGCGGAGTTTCTAGTTGCAGAGTCTCTAGTTTTGGAGTTTCTAGTTGCGAATTCTCTAGTTGAGGAGTCTCTAGTTGTAGAGTTTCTAGTTGCGGAGTTTCTAGTTGTGAAGTTTCAAGTTGTGGAATTTCTAGTTGCGGCGTCTCAAGTTGTTGAGTTTCTAGTTGCGGAGTGTCTAGTTGTGGTGTTTATAGCTGTGGAATTTCTTGTTGCGAAGTTTCTAGTTGCGGAGTTCCATAGTTGCAGAGTCTCTAGTTGCGGAGTTTCTAGTTGTGGAGTGTCTAGTTGTGGAGTTTCCAGTTGTGTAGTTTCTAGTAGAGTTTCGAGTTTTGAAGATTCTAGTTGTTGAGTTTCTAGTTTGAAGTCTCTAGTTGTAGATTCTCTAGTTGTGGAGTCTCTAGTTTAGGAGTTTCTAGTTGAAGAGTTTTTAGTTGTGGAGTGTCTAGTTGTGGAGTTTCCAGTTGTGGAGTTTCTAGTTGTGGAGTTTTGAGTTTTGGAGTTTCTAGTTGTGGAGTTTTGAGTTGTGGAGTTTCTAGTTGTAGAGTTTCTAGTTGCGGAATCTCTAGCTGTGGATTTTCTAGTTGCGTAACTTAAGGTTGTGAGGTTTCAAGTTGTGTAGTTTCTAGTTGTGGAGTTTCTAGTTGTGGAGTCTCTAGTTGTGTAGTTTCTAGCTGCGGAGTTTCTAGTTGCAGAGTTTCTAGTTGCAGAGTCTCTGGTTGTGGAGTTTTTAGTTGCGGAGTCTCTAGTTGTGGAGTTTCTAGTTGTGTAGTTTCTAGTTGTGGAGTTTCCAGTTGTGGAGTTTTTAGTTGTGGAGTTTCTAGTTGTGGAGTTTCTGGTTGTGGAGTTTCTAATTGTGGAGTTTCCAGTTGTGGAGTTTTGAGTTGTGGAGTTTCTAGTTGTGGAGTCTCAAGTTGTGGAGTTTAAAGTTGTGGAGTTTCAAGTTGTGGAGTCTCTAGTTGCTGAGTTTCCAGTTGCGGAGTATCTAGTTGTGGAGTTTTCAGTTGTGGAGTTTCTAGTTGTGGAGTTGCGGAGTCTCTAGTTGTGGAGTTTCTAGTTGCGGAGTCTCTAGTTGTGGAGTTTCAAGTTGTGGCGTCTAGTTGTGGAAATTCTAGTTGTGGAGTTTCCAGTTGTGGAGTATCTAGTTGTGGAGTTTCCAGTTGTGAAGTTTCAAGTTGCGGAGTCTCAAGTTGTGGAGTTTCTAGTTGTTGAGTTTCTAGTTGAGAAGTTTCTAGTTTTGCAGTTTTTAGTTGTGGAGTTTCTAGATATGGAATTTCTAGTTGCCGAGTATGTATTTGTAGAGTTTGTAGTTGTGGAGTTACTAGTTGTGGAGTTTATAGTTGGTGAGTCTCTAGTTGCGGAGTTTTTAGTTGTGGAGTTTCTGGTTGTGGAGTTTCGAGTTGTGGAGTTTCTAGTTGTGGAGTTTCTAGTTGTGGAGTTTCTAGTTGTGGAGGTTCTAGCTGCGGAGTTTCTAGTTGCAGAGTCTCTAGTTTTGGAGTTTCTAGTTGCGAATTCTCTAGTTGAGGAGTTTCTAGTTGTGAAGTTTCAAGTTGTGGAGTTTCTACTTGCGGCGTCTCAAGTTGTGGAGTTTCTAGTTGCGGAGTGTCTATTTGTGGAGTTTCCAGCTGTGGAATTTCTTGTTGCGGAGTTTCTAGTTGCGGAGTTCCATAGTTGCACAGTCTCTAGTTGCGGAGTTTCTTGTTGTGGAGTGTCCAGTTGTGGAGTTTCCAGTTGTGTAGTTTCTAGTAGAGTTTCGAGTTTTGAAGTTTCTAGTTGTTGAGTTTCTAGTTTGAAGTCTCTAGTTGTAGATTCTGTAGTTGTGGAGTCTCTAGTTTAGGAGTTTCTAGTTGAAGAGTTTTTAGTTGTGGAGTGTCTAGTTGTGGAGTTTCCAGTTGTTGAGTATCTAGTTGTGGAGTTTCCAGTTGTGAAGTAACTAGTTGTGGAGTTTCAAGTTGTGGAGTCTCTAGTTGTGGAGTTTCAAGTTGCGGAGTTTCTAGCTGCGGAGTTTCTAGTTGTGGAGTTTCTAGTTGGGAGGTTCTAGCTGCGGAGTTTCTAGTTGCAGAGTCTCTAGTTTTGGAGTTTCTAGTTGCGAATTCTCTAGTTGAGGAGTCTCTAGTTGTAGAGTTTCTAGTTGCGGAGTTTCTTGTTGTGAAGTTTCAAGTTGTGGAGTTTCTAGTTGCGGCGTCTCAAGTTGTTGAGTTTCTAGTTGCGGAGTGTCTAGTTGTGGTGTTTATAGCTGTGGAATTTCTTGTTGCGGAGTTTCTAGTTGCGGAGTTCCATAGTTGCAGAGTCTCTAGTTGCGGAGTTTCTAGTTGTGGAGTGTCTAGTTGTGGAGTTTCCAGTTGTGTAGTTTCTAGTAGAGTTTCGAGTTTTGAAGATTCTAGTTGTTGAGTTTCTAGTTTGAAGTCTCTAGTTGTAGATTCTCTAGTTGTGGAGTCTCTAGTTTAGGAGTTTCTAGTTGAAGAGTTTTTAGTTGTGGAGTGTCTAGTTGTGGAGTTTCCAGTTGTGGAGTTTCTAGTTGTGGAGTTTTGAGTTTTGGAGTTTCTAGTTGTGGAGTTTTGAGTTGTGGAGTTTCTAGTTGTAGAGTTTCTAGTTGCGGAATCTCTAGCTGTGGATTTTCTAGTTGCGTAAGTTAAGGTTGTGAGGTTTCAAGTTGTGTAGTTTCTAGTTGTGGAGTTTCTAGTTGTGGAGTCTCTAGTTGTGTAGTTTCTAGCTGCGGAGTTTCTAGTTGCAGAGTTTCTAGTTGCAGAGTCTCTGGTTGTGGAGTTTTTAGTTGCGGAGTCTCTAGTTGTGGAGTTTCTAGTTGTGTAGTTTGTAGTTGTGGAGTTTCCAGTTGTGGAGTTTTTAGTTGTGGAGTTTCTAGTTGTGGAGTTTCTGGTTGTGGAGTTTCTAATTGTGGAGTTTCCAGTTGTGGAGTTTTGAGTTGTGGAGTTTCTAGTTGTGGAGTCTCAAGTTGTGGAGTTTAAAGTTGTGGAGTTTCAAGTTGTGGAGTCTCTAGTTGCGGAGTTTCCAGTTGCGGAGTATCTAGTTGTGGAGTTTTCAGTTGTGGAGTTTCTAGTTGTGGAGTTGCGGAGTCTCTAGTTGTGGAGTTTCTAGTTGCGGAGTCTCTAGTTGTGGAGTTTCAAGCTGTGGCGTCTAGTTGTGGAAATTCTAGTTGTGGAGTTTCCAGTTGTGGAGTATCTAGTTGTGGAGTTTCCAGTTGTGAAGTTTCAAGTTGCGGAGTCTCAAGTTGTGGAGTTTCCAGTTGTGGAGTTTTTAGTTGTGGAGTTTCTAGTTGTTGAGTTTCTAGTTGAGAATTTTCTAGTTTTGCAGTTTTTAGTTGTGGAGTTTCTAGATATGGAATTTCTAGTTGCCGAGTATGTATTTGTAGAGTTTGTAGTTGTGGAGTTTCTAGTTGTGGAGTTTATAGTTGGTGAGTCTCTAGTTGCGGAGTTTTTAGTTGTGGAGTTTCTGGTGGTGGAGTTTCTAGTTGTGGAGTTTCTAGTTGTGGAGTCTCTAGTTTAGGAGTTTCTAGTTGAAGAGTTTTTAGTTGTGGAGTGTCTAGTTGTGGAGTTTCTAGTTGTGGAGTTTCGAGTTGTGGAGTTTCGAGTTTTGGAGTTTCTAGTTGTGGAGTTTTGAGTTGTGAAGTTTCTAGTTGTGTAGTTTCTAGTTGCGGATTCTCTAGCTGTGGATTTTCTAGTTGTGTAACTTAAGGTTGTGAGGTTTCAAGTTGTGGAGTTTCTAGTTGTGGAGTTTCTAGTTGTGGAGTCTCTAGTTGTGTAGTTTCTAGCTGCGGAGTTTCTAGTTGTGGAGTTTCCAGTTGTGGAGTTTCTGGTTGTGGACTTTCTAGACATGAAATTTCTTGTAGCCGAGTCTCTATTTGTAGAGTTTGAAAATTTGGAGTTTCTAGTTGTGGAGTCTCTAGTTGCAGAGTTTCTAGTTGTAGAGTTTCAAGTTGTGGAGTCTCTAGTTGTGGAGTTTCTAGTTGCGGAGTATCTAGTTGTGGAGTTTCCAGTTGTGGAGTTTCTAGTTGTGGAATTGCAGAGTCTCTGGTTGTGGATTTTCTAGTTGTGGAGTTTCTAGTTGTGGAGTTTCGAGTTTTGGAGTCTCTAGTTGTGGAGTTTCTGGTTGTGGAGTTTCCAGTTGTGGAGTATCTAGTTGAGGAGTTTCCAGTTGTGAAGTATCTAGTTGTGGAGTTTCCAGTTGTGGAGTATCTAGTTGTGGAGTTTCAAGTTGCGGAGTTTCTATTTGTGGAGTTTCTAGCTGCGGAATTTCTAGTTGCAGAGTCTCTGGTTGTGGAGTTTCTAGTTGCGGAATCTCTAGTTGTGGAGTTTCTAGTTGTGGAGTTTCTAGTTGTCGAGTTTCCAGTTGTGCAGTTTCTGGTTGTGGACTTTCTAGACATGAAATTTCTTGTAGCAGAGTCTATTTGTAGAGTTTTTAGTTGTGGAGTTTCTAGTTGTGGAGTCTCTAGTTGCAGAGTTTCTAGTTGTGGAGTTTCTAGTTGTGGAGTTTCAAGTTGTGGAGTCTCTAGCTGTGGAGTTTCCAGTTGCGGAGTATCTAGTTGTGAGTTTCCAGTTGTGGAGTTTCTAGTTGTGGAATTGCAGAGTCTTTGGTTGTGGATTTTCTAGTTGTGGAGTTTCGAGTTGTTGAGTTTCGAGTTTTGGAGCCTCTAGTTGTGGAGTTTCTGGTTGTGGAGTTTCCAGTTGTGGAGTATCTAGTTGTGGAGTTTCCAGTTGTGAAGTATCTAGTTGTGGAGTTTCCAGTTGTGGAGTATCTAGTTGTGGAGTTTCATGTTGCGGAGTTTCTAGTTGTGGAGTTTCTAGTTGCGGAGTTTTTAATAGCGGAGTTTCTAGTTGTGGAGTTTCAAGTTGCGGAGTCTCAAGCTTTGGAGTTTCCAGTTGTGGAGTTTCTCGTTGTGGAGTTTCTAGTTGTGGAGGTTCTTGTTGTGGAGTCTCTAGTTGTGGAGTTTCAAGTTGTGGAGTTTTGGGTTGTGGAGTTTCGAGTTGTGGAGTTTCTAGTTGTGGAGTTTCTAGTTGTGGAGTTTCTAGTTGTGGAGGTTCTAGCTGCGGAGTTTCTAGTTGCAGAGTCTCTAGTTTTGGAGTTTCTAGTTGCGAATTCTCTAGTTGAGGAGTTTCTAGTTGTGAAGTTTCAAGTTGTGGAGTTTCTACTTGCGGCGTCTCAAGTTGTGGAGTTTCTAGTTGCGGAGTGTCTATTTGTGGAGTTTCCAGCTGTGGAATTTCTTGTTGCGGAGTTTCTAGTTGCGGAGTTCCAAAGTTGCACAGTCTCTAGTTGCGGAGTTTCTTGTTGTGGAGTGTCCAGTTGTGGAGTTTCCAGTTGTGTAGTTTCTAGTAGAGTTTCGAGTTTTGAAGTTTCTAGTTGTTGAGTTTCTAGTTTGAAGTCTCTAGTTGTACATTCTCTAGTTGTGGAGTTTTGAGTTGTGGAGTTTCTAGTTGTAGAGTTTCTAGTTGCGGAATCTCTAGCTGTGGATTTTCTAGTTGCGGAACTTAAGGTTGTGAGGTTTCAAGTTGTGTAGTTTCTAGTTGTGGAGTTTCTAAATGTGGAGTTTCTAGTTGTGGAGTCTCTAGTTGTGTAGTTTCTAGCTGCGGAGTTTCTATTTGCGGAGTTTCTAGTTGCAGAGTCTCTGGTTGTGGAGTTTCTAGTTGCGGAGTCTCTAGTTGTGGAGTTTCTAGTTGTGGAGTTTCTAGTTGTGAAGTTTCTAGTTGTGGAGTTTCTGGTTGTGGAGTTTCTAGTTGTGGAGTTTCTAGTTGTGGAGTTTCCAGTTGTGGAGTATCTAGTTGTGGGGTTTCCAGTTGTGAAGTATCTAGTTGTAAAGTTTCCAGTTGTGGAGTATCTAGTTGTTGAGTTTTAAGTTGTGGAGTTTCTAGTTGCGGAGTTTCTAGTTGCGGAGTTTTTAATAGCGGAGTTTCTAGGTGTGAAGTTTCAAGTAGCGGAGTATCAAGTTGTGGAGTTTTCAGTTGTGGAGTTTTTAGTTGTGGAGTTTCTAGTTGTTGAGTTTCTAGTTGAGAAGTCTCTAGTTTTGCAGTTTTTAGTTGTGGAGTTTCTAGATATGGAATTTCTAGTTGCCGAGTCTGTATTTGTGGAGTTTGTAGTTGGTGAGTCTCTAGTTGCGGAGTTTCTAGTTGTGGAGTTTCTAGTTGTGGAGTTTCTGGTTGCGGAGTTTTTAGTTGTGAAGTTTCTAGTGGTGGAGTCTCTAGTTGCGGAGTTTCTAGTTGTGAAGTTTCTAGTTGTGGAGTTTCTTGTTGTGGAGTTTCTAGTTGCGGAGTTTCTAGTTGTGGAGTTTCAAGTTGTGGAGTCTCTAGTTGTGGAGTTTCTAGTTGCGGAGTATCTAGTTGTGGAGTTTCCAGTTGTGGAGTTTCTAGTTGTGGAATTGCAGAGTCTCTGGTTGTGGATTTTCTAGTTGTGGAGTTTCTAGTTGTGGAGTTTCGAGTTTTGGAGTCTCTAGTTGTGGAGTTTCTGGTTGTGGAGTTTCCAGTTGTGGAGTATCTAGTTGAGGAGTTTCCAGTTGTGAAGTATCTAGTTGTGGAGTTTCCAGTTGTGGAGTATCTAGTTGTGGAGTTTCAAGTTGCGGAGTTTCTATTTGTGGAGTTTCTAGCTGCGGAATTTCTAGTTGCAGAGTCTCTGGTTGTGGAGTTTCTAGTTGCGGAATCTCTAGTTGTGGAGTTTCTAGTTGTGGAGTTTCTAGTTGTCGAGTTTCCAGTTGTGCAGTTTCTGGTTGTGGACTTTCTAGACATGAAATTTCTTGTAGCAGAGTCTATTTGTAGAGTTTTTAGTTGTGGAGTTTCTAGTTGTGGAGTCTCTAGTTGCAGAGTTTCTAGTTGTGAGTTTCTAGTTGTGGAGTTTCAAGTTGTGGAGTCTCTAGTTGTGGAGTTTCCAGTTGTGGAGTATCTAGTTGTGGAGTTTCCAGTTGTGGAGTTTCTAGTTGTGGAATTGCAGAGTCTCTGGTTGTGGATTTTCTAGTTGTGGAGTTTCGAGTTGTTGAGTTTCGAGTTTTGGAGCCTCTAGTTGTGGAGTTTCTGGTTGTTGAGTTTCCAGTTGTGGAGTATCTAGTTGTGGAGTTTCCAGTTGTGAAGTATCTAGTTGTGGAGTTTCCAGTTGTGGAGTATCTAGTTGTGGAGTTTCATGTTGCGGAGTTTCTAGTTGTGGAGTTTCTAGTTGCGGAGTTTTTAATAGCGGAGTTTCTAGTTGTGGAGTTTCAAGTTGCGGAGTCTCAAGCTTTGGAGTTTCCAGTTGTGGAGTTTCTCGTTGTGGAGTTTCTAGTTGTGGAGGTTCTAGTTGTGGAGTCTCTAGTTGTGGAGTTTCAAGTTGTGGAGTTTTGGGTTGTGGAGTTTCGAGTTGTGGAGTTTCTAGTTGTGGAGTTTCTAGTTGTGGAGTTTCTAGTTGTGGAGGTTCTAGCTGCGGAGTTTCTAGTTGCAGAGTCTCTAGTTTTGGAGTTTCTAGTTGCGAATTCTCTAGTTGAGGAGTTTCTAGTTGTGAAGTTTCAAGTTGTGGAGTTTCTACTTGCGGCGTCTCAAGTTGTGGAGTTTCTAGTTGCGGAGTGTCTATTTGTGGAGTTTCCAGCTGTGGAATTTCTTGTTGCGGAGTTTCTAGTTGCGGAGTTCCATAGTTGCACAGTCTCTAGTTGCGGAGTTTCTTGTTGTGGAGTGTCCAGTTGTGGAGTTTCCAGTTGTGTAGTTTCTAGTAGAGTTCCGAGTTTTGAAGTTTCTAGTTGTTGAGTTTCTAGTTTGAAGTCTCTAGTTGTACATTCTCTAGTTGTGGAGTTTTGAGTTGTGGAGTTTCTAGTTGTAGAGTTTCTAGTTGCGGAATCTCTAGCTGTGGATTTTCTAGTTGCGGAACTTAAGGTTGTGAGGTTTCAAGTTGTGTAGTTTCTAGTTGTGGAGTTTCTAAATGTGGTGTTTCTAGTTGTGGAGTCTCTAGTTGTGTAGTTTCTAGCTGCGGAGTTTCTATTTGCGGAGTTTCTAGTTGCAGAGTCTCTGGTTGTGGAGTTTCTAGTTGCGGAGTCTCTAGTTGTGGAGTTTCTAGTTGTGGAGTTTCTAGTTGTGAAGTTTCTAGTTGTGGAGTTTCTGGTTGTGGAGTTTCTAGTTGTGGAGTTTCTAGTTGTGGAGTTTCCAGTTGTGGAGTATCTAGTTGTGGGGTTTCCAGTTGTGAAGTATCTAGTTGTAAAGTTTCCAGTTGTGGAGTATCTAGTTGTTGAGTTTTAAGTTGTGGAGTTTCTAGTTGCGGAGTTTCTAGTTGCGGAGTTTTTAATAGCGGAGTTTCTAGGTGTGAAGTTTCAAGTAGCGGAGTATCAAGTTGTGGAGTTTTCAGTTGTGGAGTTTTTAGTTGTGGAGTTTCTAGTTGTTGAGTTTCTAGTTGAGAAGTCTCTAGTTTTGCAGTTTTTAGTTGTGGAGTTTCTAGATATGGAATTTCTAGTTGCCGAGTCTGTATTTGTGGAGTTTGTAGTTGGTGAGTCTCTAGTTGCGGAGTTTCTAGTTGTGGAGTTTCTAGTTGTGGAGTTTCTGGTTGCGGAGTTTTTAGTTGTGAAGTTTCTAGTGGTGGAGTCTCTAGTTGCGGAGTTTCTAGTTGTGAAGTTTCTAGTTGTGGAGTTTCTTGTTGTGGAGTTTCCAGTTGCGGAGTTTCTAGTTGTGGAGTTTCAAGTTGCGGAGTCTCATGCTGTGGAGTTTCTACTTGTTGAGTTTTTAGTTGTGGGGTTTCTAGTTGTTTAGTTTCTAGTTTGAAGTCTCTAGTTGTAGATTCTCTAGTTGTGGAGTCTCTAGTTTAGGAGTTTCTAGTTGAAGAGTTTTTAGTTGTGGAGTGTCTAGTTGTGGAGTTTCCAGTTGTGGAGTTTCGAGTTGTGGAGTTTCGAGTTTTGGAGTTTCTAGTTGTGGAGTTTTGAGTTGTGGAGTTTCTAGTTGTGTAGTTTCTAGTTGCGGAATCTCTAGCTGTGCATTTTCTAGTTGCGTAACTTAAGGTTGTAAGGTTTCAAGTTGTGGAGTTTCTAGTTGTGGAGTTTCTAGTTGTGGAGTCTCTAGTTGTGTAGTTTCTAGCTGCGGAGTTTCTAGTTGTGGAGTTTCCAGTTGTGGAGTTTCCGGTTGAGGACTTTCTAGACATCAAATTTCTTGTAGCCGAGTCTCTATTTGTAGAGTTTGTAGTTGTGGAGTTTCTAGTTGTGGAGTCTCTAGTTGCAGAATTTCTAGTTGTGGAGTTTCTAGTTGTGGAGTTTCAAGTTGTGAAGTCTCTAGTTGTGGAGTTTCTAGTTGCGGAGTATCTAGTTGTGAAGTTTCCAGTTGTGGAGTTTCTAGTTGTGGAATTGCAGAGTCTCTGGTTGTGGATTTTCTAGTTGTGGAGTTTCTAGTTGTGGAGTTTCGAGTTTTGGAGTCTCTAGTTGTGGAGTTTCTGGTTGTGGAGTTTCCAGTTGTGGAGTATCTAGTTGTGGAGTTTCCAGTTGTGAAGTATCTAGTTGTGGAGTTTCCAGTTGTGGAGTATCTAGTTGTGGAGTTTCAAGTTGCGGAGTTTCTATTTGTGGAGTTTCTAGCTGCGGAGTTTCTAGTTGCAGAGTCTCTGGTTGTGGAGTTTCTAGTTGCGGAATCTCTAGTTGTGGAGTTTCTAGTTGTGGAGTTTCTAGTTGTGGAGTTTCCAGTTGTGGAGTTTCTGGTTGTGGAGTATCTAGTTGTGGAGTTTCCAGCTGTGGAGTTTCTAGTTGTGGAATTGCAGAGTCTCTGGTTGTGGATTTTCTAGTTGTGGAGTTTCTAGTTGTGGAGTTTTGAGTTTTGGAGTCTCTAGTTGTGGAGTTTCTGGTTGTGGAGTTTCCAGTTGTTGAGTATCTAGTTGTGGAGTTTCCAGTTGTGAAGTAACTAGTTGTGGAGTTTCAAGTTGTGGAGTCTCTAGTTGTGGAGTTTCAAGTTGCGGAGTTTCTAGCTGCGGAGTTTCTAGTTGTGGAGTTTCTAGTTGGGAGGTTCTAGCTGCGGAGTTTCTAGTTGCAGAGTCTCTAGTTTTGGAGTTTCTAGTTGCGAATTCTCTAGTTGAGGAGTCTCTAGTTGTAGAGTTTCTAGTTGCGGAGTTTCTAGTTGTGAAGTTTCAAGTTGTGGAGTTTCTAGTTGCGGCGTCTCAAGTTGTTGAGTTTCTAGTTGCGGAGTGTCTAGTTGTGGTGTTTATAGCTGTGGAATTTCTTGTTGCGGAGTTTCTAGTTGCGGAGTTCCATAGTTGCAGAGTCTCTAGTTGCGGAGTTTCTAGTTGTGGAGTGTCTAGTTGTGGAGTTTCCAGTTGTGTAGTTTCTAGTAGAGTTTCGAGTTTTGAAGTTTCTAGTTGTTGAGTTTCTAGTTTGAAGTCTCTAGTTGTAGATTCTCTAGTTGTGGAGTCTCTAGTTTAGGAGCTTCTAGTTGAAGAGTTTTTAGTTGTGGAGTGTCTAGTTGTGGAGTTTCCAGTTGTGGAGTTTCTAGTTGTGGAGTTTTGAGTTTTGGAGTTTCTAGTTGAGGAGTTTTGAGTTGTGGAGTTTCTAGTTGTAGAGTTTCTAGTTGCGGAATCTCTAGCTGTGGATTTTCTAGTTGCGTAACTAAAGGTTGTGAGGTTTCAAGTTGTGTAGTTTCTAGTTGTGGAGTTTCTAGTTGTGGAGTCTCTAGTTGTGTAGTTTCTAGCTGCGGAGTTTCTAGTTGCAGAGTTTCTAGTTGCAGAGTCTCTGGTTGTGGAGTTTTTAGTTGCGGAGTCTCTAGTTGTGGAGTTTCTAGTTGTGTAGTTTCTAGTTGTGGAGTTTCCAGTTGTGGAGTTTTTAGTTGTGGAGTTTCTAGTTGTGGAGTTTCTGGTTGTGGAGTTTCTAATTGTGGAGTTTCCAGTTGTGGAGTTTTGAGTTGTGGAGTTTCTAGTTGTGGATTCTCAAGTTGTGGAGTTTAAAGTTGTGAAGTTTCAAGTTGTGGAGTCTCTAGTTGCGGAGTTTCCAGTTGCGGAGTATCTAGTTGTGGAGTTTCCAGTTGTGGAGTTTCTAGTTGTGGAGTTGCGGAGTCTCTAGTTGTGGAGTTTCTAGTTGCGGAGTCTCTAGTTGTGGAGTTTCAAGTTGTGGCGTCTAGTTGTGGAAATTCTAGTTGTGGAGTTTCCAGTTGTGGAGTATCTAGTTGTGGAGTTTCCAGTTGTGAAGTTTCAAGTTGCGGAGTCTCAAGTTGTGGAGTTTCCAGTTGTGGAGTTTTTAGTTGTGGAGTTTCTAGTTGTTGAGTTTCTAGTTGAGAAGTTTCTAGTTTTGCAGTTTTTAGTTGTGGAGTTTCTAGATATGGAATTTCTAGTTGCCGAGTATGTATTTGTAGAGTTTGTAGTTGTGGACTTTCTAGTTGTGGAGTTTCTAGTTGTGGAGTCTCTAGTTGCGGAGTTTCTAGTTGTGGAGTTTCTAGTTGTGGAGTTTCTGGTTGTGGAGTTTCTAGTTGTGGAGTTTCAAGTTGTGGAGTTTCCAGTTGTGGAGTCTCTAGTTGCGAAGTTTCAAGTTGTGAAGTTTCTAGTTTTGGAGTTTCTAGTTGTGGAGTTTCTAGTTGTAGAGTCTCCTGTTGCGGAGTTTCTAGTTGCGGAGTTTCTAGTTGTGGAGTTTTGAGTTGTGAAGTTTCTAGTTGTGTAGTTTCTAGTTGCGGATTCTCTAGCTGTGGATTTTCTAGTTGCGTAACTTAAGGTTGTGAGGTTTCAAGTTGTGGAGTTTCTAGTTGTGGAGTTTCCAGTTGTGGAGTCTCTAGTTGTGTAGTTTCTAGCTGCGGAGTTTCTAGTTGTGGAGTTTCCAGTTGTGGAGTTTCTGGTTGTGGACTTTCTAGACATGAAATTTCTTGTAGCCGAGTCTCTATTTGTAGAGTTTGAAAATTTGGAGTTTCTAGTTGTGGAGTCTCTAGTTGCAGAGTTTCTAGTTGTGGAGTTTCAAGTTGTGGAGTCTCTAGTTGTGGAGTTTTTAGTTGCGGAGTATCTAGTTGTGGAGTTTCCAGTTGTGGAGTTTCTAGTTGTGGAATTGCAGAGTCTCTGGTTGTAGATTTTCTAGTTGTGGAGTTTCTAGTTGTGGAGTTTCGAGTTTTGGAGTCTCTAGTTGTGGAGTTTCTGGTTGTGGAGTTTCCAGTTGTGGAGTATCTAGTTGAGGAGTTTCCAGTTGTGAAGTATCTAGTTGTGGAGTTTCCAGTTGTGGAGTATCTAGTTGTGGAGTTTCAAGTTGCGCAGTTTCTATTTGTGGAGTTTCTAGCTGCGGAATTTCTAGTTGCAGAGTCTCTGGTTGTGGAGTTTCTAGTTGCGGAATCTGTAGTTGTGGAGTTTCTAGTTGTGGAGTTTCCAGTTGTGCAGTTTCTGGTTGTGGACTTTCTAGACATGAAATTTCTTGTAGCAGATTCTATTTGTAGAGTTTTTAGTTGTGGAGTTTCTAGTTGTGGAGTCTCTAGTTGCAGAGTTTCTAGTTGTGGAGTTTCTAGTTGTGGAGTTTCAAGTTGTGGAGTCTCTAGTTGTGGAGTTTCTAGTTGCGGAGTATCTAGTTGTGGAGTTTCCAGTTGTGGAGTTTCTAGTTGTGGAATTGCAGAGTCTCTGGTTGTGGATTTTCTAGTTGTGGAGTTTCGAGTTGTGGAGTTTCGAGTTTTGGAGCCTCTAGTTGTGGAGTTTCTGGTTGTGGAGTTTCCAGTTGTGGAGTATCTAGTTGTGGAGTTTCCAGTTGTGAAGTATCTAGTTGTGGAGTTTCCAGTTGTGGAGTATCTAGTTGTGGAGTTTCATGTTGCAGAGTTTCTAGTTGTGGAGTTTCTAGTTGCGGAGTTTTTAATAGCGGAGTTTCTAGTTGTGGAGTTTCAAGTTGCGGAGTCTCAAGCTTTGGAGTTTCCAGTTGTGGAGTTTCTCGTTGTGGAGTTTCTAGTTGTGGAGTTTCTAGTTGTGGAGTCTCTAGTTGTGGAGTTTCAAGTTGTGGAGTTTTGGGTTGTGGAGTTTCGAGTTGTGGAGTTTCTAGTTGTGGAGTTTCTAGTTGTGGAGTTTCTAGTTGTGGAGGTTCTAGCTGCGGAGTTTCTGGTTGCAGAGTCTCTAGTTTTGGAGTTTCTAGTTGCGAATTCTCTAGTTGAGGAGTTTCTAGTTGTGAAGTTTCAAGTTGTGGAGTTTCTACTTGCGGCGTCTCAAGTTGTGGAGTTTCTAGTTGCAGAGTGTCTATTTGTGGAGTTTCCAGCTGTGGAATTTCTTGTTGCGGAGTTTCTAGTTGCGGAGTTCCATAGTTGCAGAGTCTCTAGTTTTGGAGTTTCTTGTTGTGGGGTGTCTAGTTGTGGAGTTTCCAGTTGTGTAGTTTCTAGTAGAGTTTCCAGTTTTGAAGTTTCTAGTTGTTGAGTTTCTAGTTTGAAGTCTCTAGTTGTACATTCTCTAGTTGTGGAGTTTTGAGTTGTGGAGTTTCTAGTTGTAGAGTTTCTAGTTGCGGAATCTCTAGCTGTGGATTTTCTAGTTGCGGAACTTAAGGTTGTGAGGTTTCAAGTTGTGTAGTTTCTAGTTGTGGAGTTTCTAAATGTGGAGTTTCTAGTTGTGGAGTCTCTAGTTGTGTAGTTTCTAGCTGCGGAGTTTCTATTTGCGGAGTTTCTAGTTGCAGAGTCTCTGGTTGTGGAGTTTCTAGTTGCGGAGTCTCTAGTTGTGGAGTTTCTAGTTGTGGAGTTTCTAGTTGTGGAAATTCCAGTTCTGGAGTTTTGAGTTGTGGAGTTTCTAGTTGTGGAGTCTCAAGTTGTGGAGTTTAAAGTTGTGGAGTTTCAAGTTGTTGAGTCTCTAGTTGTGGAGTTTCCAGTTGCGGAGTATCTAGTTGTGGAGTTTCCAGTTGTGGAGTTTCTAGTTGTGGAGTTGCGGAGTCTCTAGTTGTGGAGTTTCTAATTGCGGAGTCTCTAGTTGTGGAGTTTCCAGTTGTGAAGTTTCAACTTGCGGAGTCTCAAGTTGTGGAGTTTCCAGTTGTGGAGTTTTTAGTTGTGGAGTTTCTAGTTGTTGAGTTTCTAGTTGAGAAGTCTCCAGTTTTGCAGTTTTTAGTTGTGGAGTTTCTAGATATGGAGTTTCTAGTTTCCGAGTCTGTATTTGTGGAGTTTGTAGTTGTGGAGTTTGTAGTTTTGGAGTTTCTAGTTGGTGAGTCTCTAGTTGCGGAGTTTTTAGTTGTGTAGTTTCTAGTTGTGGAGTTTCTGGTTGTGGAGTTTCTAGTTGTGGAGTTTCTAGTGGTGGAGCTGCGGAGTCTCTAGTTGTGAAGTTTCCAGTTGCAGAGTCTCTAGTTGTGGAGTTTCCAGTTGTGGAGTCTCTAGATGTGGAGTTTCTAGTTGTCGAGTATCCAGTTGTGGAGTATCTAGTAGTGGAGTTTCGAGTTGTGGAGTTTCTAGTTGTGGAGTATCTAGTTGCGGAGTTCCTAGTTGTAGAGTTTCTAGTTGCGGAGTTTCTAGTTGTGGAGTTTCAAGTTGTGGAGTCTCATGCTGTGGAGTTTCTACTTGTTGAGTTTTTTATTGTGGAGTTTTTAGTTGTTGAGTTTCTAGTTTGAAGTCTCTAGTTGTAGATTTTCTAGTTGTGGAGTCTCTAGTTTAGGAGTTTCTAGTTGAAGAGTTTTTATTTGTGGAGTGTCTAGTTGTGGAGTTTCCAGTTGTGGAGTTTCGAGTTGTGGAGTTTCGAGTTTTGGAGTTTCTAGTTGTGGAGTTTTGAGTTGTGGAGTTTCTAGTTGTGTAGTTTCTAGTTGCGGAATCTCTAGCTGTGGATTTTCTAGTTGCGTAACCTAAGGTTGTGAGGTTTCAAGTTGTGGAGTTTTTAGTTGTGGAGTTTCTAGTTGTGGAGTTTCTAGTTGTGGAGTCTCTAGTTGTGTAGTTTCTAGCTGCAAAGTTTCTAGTTGTGGAGTTTCCAGTTGTGGAGTTTCTGGTTGTGGACTTTCTAGACATGAAATGTTTTGTAGCCGAGTCTCTATTTGTAGAGTTTGTAGTTGTGGAGTTTCTAGTTTGGAGTCTCTAGTTGCAGAGTTTCTAGTTGTGGAGTTTCAAGTTGTGGAGTTTCTGGTTGTTGAGTTTCTAGTTGCGGAGTATCTAGTTGTGGAGTTTCCAGTTGTGGAGTTTCCAGTTGTGAAATTGCAGAGTCTCTGGTTGTGGATTTTCTAGTTGTGGAGTTTCAAGTTGTGGAGTTCCGAGTTTTGGAGTCTCTAGATGTGGAGTTTCTGGTTGTGGAGTTTCAAGTTGTGGAGTATCTAGTTGTGGAGTTTCCAGTTGTGAAGTATCTAGTTGTGGAGTTTCCAGTTGTGGAGTATATAGTTGTGGAGTTTCAAGTTGCGGAGTTTCTATTTGTGGAGTTTCTAGCTGCGGAGTTTCTAGTTGCAGAGTCTATGGTTGTGGAGTTTCTAGTTGCGGAATCTCTAGTCGTGGAGTTTCTAGTTGTGGAGTTTCTAGTTGTGGAGTTTCCAGTTGTGGAGTTTCTGGTTGTGGACTTTCTAGACATGAAATTTCTTGTAGCCGAGTCTCTATTTGTAGAGTTTGTAGTTGTGGAGTTTCTAGTTGTGGAGTCTCTAGTTGCAGAGTTTCTAGTTGTGGAGTTTCTAGTTGTGGAGTTTCAAGTTGTGGAGTCTCTAGTTGTGGAGTTTCTAGTTGCGGAGTATCTAGTTGTTGAGTTTCCAGTTGTGGAGTTTCTAGTTCTGGAATTGCAGAGTCTCTGGTTGTGGATTTTCTAGTTGTGGAGTTTCTAGTTGTGGAGTTTTGAGTTTTGGAGTCTCTAGTTGTGGAGTTTCTGGTTGTGGAGTTTCCAGTTGTGGAGTATCTAGCTGTGGAGTTTCCAGTTGTGGAGTATCTAGTTGCGGAGTTTCTAGTTGCGGAGTTTTTGATAGCGGAGTTTCTAGTTGTGGAGTTTCAAGTTGCAGAGTCTCAAGTTGTGGAGTTTTCAGTTGTGGAGTTTCTAGTTGTGGAGTTTCTAGTTGTGGAGTCTCTAGTTGTGGAGTTTCAAGTTGTGGAGTTTTGAGTTGTGGAGTTTCGTGTTGTGGAGTTTCTAGTTGTGGAGTTTCTAGTTGTGGAGTTTCTAGTTGTGGAGTTTCTAGCTGCGGAGTTTCTAGATGCAGAGTCTCTAGTTTTGGAGTTTCTAGTTGCGAATTCTCTAGTTGAGGAGTCTCTAGTTGTAGAGTTTCTAGTTGTGAAGTTTCTAGTTGTGAAGTTTCAAGTTGTGGAGTTTCTAGTTGCAGCGTCTCAAGTTGTGGAGTTTCTAGTTGCGGAGTGTCTAGTTGTGGTGTTTCTAGCTGTGGAATTTCTTGTTGCGGAGTATCTAGTTGTGGAGTTTGCAGTTGTGGAGTTTCTAGTTGTGGAATCTCTAGTTGCGGAGTCTCTAATTGTGAAGTTTCTAGTTGTGGAGTTTCTGGTTGTGGAGTTTCTAGTTGTGGAGTGTCTAGTTGTGGAGTTTCCGGTTGTGGAGTTTCGAGTTGTGGAGTTTCTAGTTCTGGAGTTTCTAGTTGTGGAGTTTCCAGTTGTGGAGTTTTTAGTTGTGGACTTTCTAGACATGAAATTTCTTGTAGCCGTGTCTTTATTTGTAGACTTTGTAGTTGTGGAGTTTCTAGTTTTGGAGTTTCTAGTTGTGGAGTCTCTAGTTGCAGAGTTTCTAGTTGTGGAGTTTCTAGTTGTGGAGTTTCAAGTTGTGGAGTCTCTAGTTGTGGAGTTTCTAGTTGCGGAGTATCTAGTTGTGGAGTTTGCAGTTGTGGAGTTTCTAGTTGTGGAATTGCAGAGTCTCTGGTTGTGGAGTTTATAGTTGTGGAGTTTCTAGTTGTGGAGTCTCTAGTTGCGGAGTCTCTAGTTGTGAAGTTTCTAGTTGTGGAGTTTCTAGTTGTGGAGTTTCTGGTTGTGGAGTTTCTAGTTGTGGAGTTTCTAGTTGTGGAGTTTCCAGTTGTGGAGTATCTAGTTGTGGGGTTTCCAGTTGTGAAGTATCTAGTTGTAAAGTTTCCAGTTGTGGAGTATCTAGTTGTGGAGTTTTAAGTTGTGGAGTTTCTAGTTGCGGAGTTTCTAGTTGCCGAGTTTTTAATAGCGGAGTTTCTATTTGTGAAGTTTCAAGTTGCGGACTCTCAAGTTGTGGAGTTTTCAGTTGTGGAGTTTTTAGTTGTGGAGTTTCTAGTTGTTGAGTTTCTAGTTGAGAAGTCTCTAGTTTTGCAGTTTTTAGTTGCGGAGTTTTTAGATATGGAATTTCTAGTTGCCGAGTATGTATTTGTGGAGTTTGTAGTTGTGGAGTTTGTAGTGGTGGAGTTTCTAGTTGGTGAGTCTCTAGTTGCGGAGTTTTTAGTTGTGGAGTTTCTAGTGGTGGAGTCTCTAGTTGCGGAGTTTCTAGTTGTGAAGTTTCTAGTTGTGGAGTTTCTAGTTTTGGAGTTTCTAGTTGTGGAGATTCTAGTTGTAGAGTCTCCTGTTGCGGAGTTGCTAGTTGCGGAGTTTCTAGTTGTGGAGTTTCCAGTTGTGAAGTTTCTAGTTGTGGAGTCTTAAGTTGTGGAGTTTAAACTTGTGGAGTTTCAAGTTGTTGAGTCTATAGTTGTGGAGTTTCTAGTTGTGGATTTTCTAGTTGTGGAGTATCTAGTTGTGGATTTTTCAGTTGTGGAGTTTCTAGTTGTGGAGTTGCGGAGTCTCTAGTTGTAAAGATTCTAGTTGCAGAGTCTCTAGTTGGGGAGTTTCCAGTTTTGGAGTCTCTAGATGTGGAGTTTCTAGTTGTCGAGTATCCAGTTGCGGAGTATCTAGTAGTGGAGTTTCGAGTTGTGGAGTTTCTAGTTGTGGAGTTTCTAGTTGTTGAGTTTCTAGTTGCGGAGTTCCTAGTTGTAGAGTTTCTAGTTCCGGAGTTTCTAGTTGTGGAGTTTCAAGTTGCGGAGTCTCATGCTGTGGAGTTTCTACTTGTTGAGTTTTTAGTTGTGGAGTTTCTAGTTGTTGAGTTTCTAGTTTGAAGTCTCTAGTTGTAGATTCTCTAGTTGTGGAGTCTCTAGTTTAGGAGTTTTTAGTTGAAGAGTTTTTAGTTGTGGAGTGTCTGGTTGTGGAGTTTCCAGTTGTGGAGTTTCGAGTTGTGGAGTTTTGAGTTTTGGAGTTTCTAGTTGTGGAGTTTTGAGTTGTGGAGTTTCTAGTTGTGTAGTTTCTAGTTGCGGAATCTCTAGCTGTGGATTTTCTAGTTGCGTAACTTAAGGTTGTGAGGTTTCAAGTTGTGGAGTTTTTAGTTGTGGAGTTTCTAGTTGTGGAGTTTCTAGTTGTGGAGTCTCTAGTTGTGTAGTTTCTAGCTGCAAAGTTTCTAACTGTGGAGTTTCCAGTTGTGGAGTTTCTGGTTGTGGACTTTCTAGACAAGAAATTTCTTGTAGCCGAGTCTCTCTTTGTAGAGTTTGTAGTTGTGGAGTTTCTAGTTGTGGAGTCTCTAGTTGCAGAGTTTCTAGTTGTGGAGTTTCTAGTTGTGGAGTTTCAAGTTGTGGAGTTTCTAGTTGTTGAGTTTCTAGTTGCGGAGTATCTAGTTGTGGAGTTTCCAGTTGTGGAGTTTCTAGTTGTGAAATTGCAGTCTCTGGTTGTGGATTGTCTAGTTGTGGAGTCTCTAGTTGCAGAGTTTCTAGTTGTGGAGTTTCAAGTTGTGGAGTCTCTAGTTGTGGAGTTTTTAGTTGCGGAGTATCTAGTTGTGGAGTTTCCAGTTGTGGAGTTTCTAGTTGTGGAATTGCAGAGTCTCTGGTTGTAGATTTTCTAGTTGTGGAGTTTCTAGTTGTGGAGTTTCGAGTTTTGGAGTCTCTAGTTGTGGAGTTTCTGGTTGTGGAGTTTCCAGTTGTGGAGTATCTAGTTGAGGAGTTTCCAGTTGTGAAGTATCTAGTTGTGGAGTTTCCAGTTGTGGAGTATCTAGTTGTGGAGTTTCAAGTTGCGCAGTTTCTATTTGTGGAGTTTCTAGCTGCGGAATTTCTAGTTGCAGAGTCTCTGGTTGTGGAGTTTCTAGTTGCGGAATCTGTAGTTGTGGAGTTTCTAGTTGTGGAGTTTCCAGTTGTGCAGTTTCTGGTTGTGGACTTTCTAGACATGAAATTTCTTGTAGCAGATTCTATTTGTAGAGTTTTTAGTTGTGGAGTTTCTAGTTGTGGAGTCTCTAGTTGCAGAGTTTCTAGTTGTGGAGTTTCTAGTTGTGGAGTTTCAAGTTGTGGAGTCTCTAGTTGTGGAGTTTCTAGTTGCGGAGTATCTAGTTGTGGAGTTTCCAGTTGTGGAGTTTCTAGTTGTGGAATTGCAGAGTCTCTGGTTGTGGATTTTCTAGTTGTGGAGTTTCGAGTTGTGGAGTTTCGAGTTTTGGAGCCTCTAGTTGTGGAGTTTCTGGTTGTGGAGTTTCCAGTTGTGGAGTATCTAGTTGTGGAGTTTCCAGTTGTGAAGTATCTAGTTGTGGAGTTTCCAGTTGTGGAGTATCTAGTTGTGGAGTTTCATGTTGCAGAGTTTCTAGTTGTGGAGTTTCTAGTTGCGGAGTTTTTAATAGCGGAGTTTCTAGTTGTGGAGTTTCAAGTTGCGGAGTCTCAAGCTTTGGAGTTTCCAGTTGTGGAGTTTCTCGTTGTGGAGTTTCTAGTTGTGGAGTTTCTAGTTGTGGAGTCTCTAGTTGTGGAGTTTCAAGTTGTGGAGTTTTGGGTTGTGGAGTTTCGAGTTGTGGAGTTTCTAGTTGTGGAGTTTCTAGTTGTGGAGTTTCTAGTTGTGGAGGTTCTAGCTGCGGAGTTTCTGGTTGCAGAGTCTCTAGTTTTGGAGTTTCTAGTTGCGAATTCTCTAGTTGAGGAGTTTCTAGTTGTGAAGTTTCAAGTTGTGGAGTTTCTACTTGCGGCGTCTCAAGTTGTGGAGTTTCTAGTTGCGGAGTGTCTATTTGTGGAGTTTCCAGCTGTGGAATTTCTTGTTGCGGAGTTTCTAGTTGCGGAGTTCCATAGTTGCAGAGTCTCTAGTTTTGGAGTTTCTTGTTGTGGGGTGTCTAGTTGTGGAGTTTCCAGTTGTGTAGTTTCTAGTAGAGTTTCCAGTTTTGAAGTTTCTAGTTGTTGAGTTTCTAGTTTGAAGTCTCTAGTTGTACATTCTCTAGTTGTGGAGTTTTGAGTTGTGGAGTTTCTAGTTGTAGAGTTTCTAGTTGCGGAATCTCTAGCTGTGGATTTTCTAGTTGCGGAACTTAAGGTTGTGAGGTTTCAAGTTGTGTAGTTTCTAGTTGTGGAGTTTCTAAATGTGGAGTTTCTAGTTGTGGAGTCTCTAGTTGTGTAGTTTCTAGCTGCGGAGTTTCTATTTGCGGAGTTTCTAGTTGCAGAGTCTCTGGTTGTGGAGTTTCTAGTTGCGGAGTCTCTAGTTGTGGAGTTTCTAGTTGTGGAGTTTCTAGTTGTGGAAATTCCAGTTCTGGAGTTTTGAGTTGTGGAGTTTCTAGTTGTGGAGTCTCAAGTTGTGGAGTTTAAAGTTGTGGAGTTTCAAGTTGTTGAGTCTCTAGTTGTGGAGTTTCCAGTTGCGGAGTATCGAGTTGTGGAGTTTCCAGTTGTGGAGTTTCTAGTTGTGGAGTTGCGGAGTCTCTAGTTGTGGAGTTTCTAATTGCGGAGTCTCTAGTTGTGGAGTTTCCAGTTGTGAAGTTTCAACTTGCGGAGTCTCAAGTTGTGGAGTTTCCAGTTGTGGAGTTTTTAGTTGTGGAGTTTCTAGTTGTTGAGTTTCTAGTTGAGAAGTCTCCAGTTTTGCAGTTTTTAGTTGTGGAGTTTCTAGATATGGAGTTTCTAGTTTCCGAGTCTGTATTTGTGGAGTTTGTAGTTGTGGAGTTTGTAGTTTTGGAGTTTCTAGTTGGTGAGTCTCTAGTTGCGGAGTTTTTAGTTGTGTAGTTTCTAGTTGTGGAGTTTCTGGTTGTGGAGTTTCTAGTTGTGGAGTTTCTAGTGGTGGAGCTGCGGAGTCTCTAGTTGTGAAGTTTCCAGTTGCAGAGTCTCTAGTTGTGGAGTTTCCAGTTGTGGAGTCTCTAGATGTGGAGTTTCTAGTTGTCGAGTATCCAGTTGTGGAGTATCTAGTAGTGGAGTTTCGAGTTGTGGAGTTTCTAGTTGTGGAGTATCTAGTTGCGGAGTTCCTAGTTGTAGAGTTTCTAGTTGCGGAGTTTCTAGTTGTGGAGTTTCAAGTTGTGGAGTCTCATGCTGTGGAGTTTCTACTTGTTGAGTTTTTTATTGTGGAGTTTTTAGTTGTTGAGTTTCTAGTTTGAAGTCTCTAGTTGTAGATTTTCTAGTTGTGGAGTCTCTAGTTTAGGAGTTTCTAGTTGAAGAGTTTTTATTTGTGGAGTGTCTAGTTGTGGAGTTTCCAGTTGTGGAGTTTCGAGTTGTGGAGTTTCGAGTTTTGGAGTTTCTAGTTGTGGAGTTTTGAGTTGTGGAGTTTCTAGTTGTGTAGTTTCTAGTTGCGGAATCTCTAGCTGTGGATTTTCTAGTTGCGTAACCTAAGGTTGTGAGGTTTCAAGTTGTGGAGTTTTTAGTTGTGGAGTTTCTAGTTGTGGAGTTTCTAGTTGTGGAGTCTCTAGTTGTGTAGTTTCTAGCTGCAAAGTTTCTAGTTGTGGAGTTTCCAGTTGTGGAGTTTCTGGTTGTGGACTTTCTAGACATGAAATGTTTTGTAGCCGAGTCTCTATTTGTAGAGTTTGTAGTTGTGGAGTTTCTAGTTTGGAGTCTCTAGTTGCAGAGTTTCTAGTTGTGGAGTTTCAAGTTGTGGAGTTTCTGGTTGTTGAGTTTCTAGTTGCGGAGTATCTAGTTGTGGAGTTTCCAGTTGTGGAGTTTCCAGTTGTGAAATTGCAGAGTCTCTGGTTGTGGATTTTCTAGTTGTGGAGTTTCAAGTTGTGGAGTTCCGAGTTTTGGAGTCTCTAGATGTGGAGTTTCTGGTTGTGGAGTTTCAAGTTGTGGAGTATCTAGTTGTGGAGTTTCCAGTTGTGAAGTATCTAGTTGTGGAGTTTCCAGTTGTGGAGTATATAGTTGTGGAGTTTCAAGTTGCGGAGTTTCTATTTGTGGAGTTTCTAGCTGCGGAGTTTCTAGTTGCAGAGTCTATGGTTGTGGAGTTTCTAGTTGCGGAATCTCTAGTCGTGGAGTTTCTAGTTGTGGAGTTTCTAGTTGTGGAGTTTCCAGTTGTGGAGTTTCTGGTTGTGGACTTTCTAGACATGAAATTTCTTGTAGCCGAGTCTCTATTTGTAGAGTTTGTAGTTGTGGAGTTTCTAGTTGTGGAGTCTCTAGTTGCAGAGTTTCTAGTTGTGGAGTTTCTAGTTGTGGAGTTTCAAGTTGTGGAGTCTCTAGTTGTGGAGTTTCTAGTTGCGGAGTATCTAGTTGTTGAGTTTCCAGTTGTGGAGTTTCTAGTTCTGGAATTGCAGAGTCTCTGGTTGTGGATTTTCTAGTTGTGGAGTTTCTAGTTGTGGAGTTTTGAGTTTTGGAGTCTCTAGTTGTGGAGTTTCTGGTTGTGGAGTTTCCAGTTGTGGAGTATCTAGCTGTGGAGTTTCCAGTTGTGGAGTATCTAGCTGCGGAGTTTCAAGTTGCGGAGTTTCTAGTTGCGGAGTTTCTAGTTGCGGAGTTTTTGATAGCGGAGTTTCTAGTTGTGGAGTTTCAAGTTGCAGAGTCTCAAGTTGTGGAGTTTTCAGTTGTGGAGTTTCTAGTTGTGGAGTTTCTAGTTGTGGAGTCTCTAGTTGTGGAGTTTCAAGTTGTGGAGTTTTGAGTTGTGGAGTTTCGTGTTGTGGAGTTTCTAGTTGTGGAGTTTCTAGTTGTGGAGTTTCTAGTTGTGGAGTTTCTAGCTGCGGAGTTTCTAGATGCAGAGTCTCTAGTTTTGGAGTTTCTAGTTGCGAATTCTCTAGTTGAGGAGTCTCTAGTTGTAGAGTTTCTAGTTGTGAAGTTTCTAGTTGTGAAGTTTCAAGTTGTGGAGTTTCTAGTTGCAGCGTCTCAAGTTGTGGAGTTTCTAGTTGCGGAGTGTCTAGTTGTGGTGTTTCTAGCTGTGGAATTTCTTGTTGCGGAGTATCTAGTTGTGGAGTTTGCAGTTGTGGAGTTTCTAGTTGTGGAATCTCTAGTTGCGGAGTCTCTAATTGTGAAGTTTCTAGTTGTGGAGTTTCTGGTTGTGGAGTTTCTAGTTGTGGAGTGTCTAGTTGTGGAGTTTCCGGTTGTGGAGTTTCGAGTTGTGGAGTTTCTAGTTCTGGAGTTTCTAGTTGTGGAGTTTCCAGTTGTGGAGTTTTTAGTTGTGGACTTTCTAGACATGAAATTTCTTGTAGCCGTGTCTTTATTTGTAGACTTTGTAGTTGTGGAGTTTCTAGTTTTGGAGTTTCTAGTTGTGGAGTCTCTAGTTGCAGAGTTTCTAGTTGTGGAGTTTCTAGTTGTGGAGTTTCAAGTTGTGGAGTCTCTAGTTGTGGAGTTTCTAGTTGCGGAGTATCTAGTTGTGGAGTTTGCAGTTGTGGAGTTTCTAGTTGTGGAATTGCAGAGTCTCTGGTTGTGGAGTTTATAGTTGTGGAGTTTCTAGTTGTGGAGTCTCTAGTTGCGGAGTCTCTAGTTGTGAAGTTTCTAGTTGTGGAGTTTCTAGTTGTGGAGTTTCTGGTTGTGGAGTTTCTAGTTGTGGAGTTTCTAGTTGTGGAGTTTCCAGTTGTGGAGTATCTAGTTGTGGGGTTTCCAGTTGTGAAGTATCTAGTTGTAAAGTTTCCAGTTGTGGAGTATCTAGTTGTGGAGTTTTAAGTTGTGGAGTTTCTAGTTGCGGAGTTTCTAGTTGCCGAGTTTTTAATAGCGGAGTTTCTATTTGTGAAGTTTCAAGTTGCGGACTCTCAAGTTGTGGAGTTTTCAGTTGTGGAGTTTTTAGTTGTGGAGTTTCTAGTTGTTGAGTTTCTAGTTGAGAAGTCTCTAGTTTTGCAGTTTTTAGTTGCGGAGTTTTTAGATATGGAATTTCTAGTTGCCGAGTATGTATTTGTGGAGTTTGTAGTTGTGGAGTTTGTAGTGGTGGAGTTTCTAGTTGGTGAGTCTCTAGTTGCGGAGTTTTTAGTTGTGGAGTTTCTAGTGGTGGAGTCTCTAGTTGCGGAGTTTCTAGTTGTGAAGTTTCTAGTTGTGGAGTTTCTAGTTTTGGAGTTTCTAGTTGTGGAGATTCTAGTTGTAGAGTCTCCTGTTGCGGAGTTGCTAGTTGCGGAGTTTCTAGTTGTGGAGTTTCCAGTTGTGAAGTTTCTAGTTGTGGAGTCTTAAGTTGTGGAGTTTAAACTTGTGGAGTTTCAAGTTGTTGAGTCTATAGTTGTGGAGTTTCTAGTTGTGGATTTTCTAGTTGTGGAGTATCTAGTTGTGGATTTTTCAGTTGTGGAGTTTCTAGTTGTGGAGTTGCGGAGTCTCTAGTTGTAAAGATTCTAGTTGCAGAGTCTCTAGTTGGGGAGTTTCCAGTTTTGGAGTCTCTAGATGTGGAGTTTCTAGTTGTCGAGTATCCAGTTGCGGAGTATCTAGTAGTGGAGTTTCGAGTTGTGGAGTTTCTAGTTGTGGAGTTTCTAGTTGTTGAGTTTCTAGTTGCGGAGTTCCTAGTTGTAGAGTTTCTAGTTCCGGAGTTTCTAGTTGTGGAGTTTCAAGTTGCGGAGTCTCATGCTGTGGAGTTTCTACTTGTTGAGTTTTTAGTTGTGGAGTTTCTAGTTGTTGAGTTTCTAGTTTGAAGTCTCTAGTTGTAGATTCTCTAGTTGTGGAGTCTCTAGTTTAGGAGTTTTTAGTTGAAGAGTTTTTAGTTGTGGAGTGTCTGGTTGTGGAGTTTCCAGTTGTGGAGTTTCGAGTTGTGGAGTTTTGAGTTTTGGAGTTTCTAGTTGTGGAGTTTTGAGTTGTGGAGTTTCTAGTTGTGTAGTTTCTAGTTGCGGAATCTCTAGCTGTGGATTTTCTAGTTGCGTAACTTAAGGTTGTGAGGTTTCAAGTTGTGGAGTTTTTAGTTGTGGAGTTTCTAGTTGTGGAGTTTCTAGTTGTGGAGTCTCTAGTTGTGTAGTTTCTAGCTGCAAAGTTTCTAACTGTGGAGTTTCCAGTTGTGGAGTTTCTGGTTGTGGACTTTCTAGACATGAAATTTCTTGTAGCCGAGTCTCTCTTTGTAGAGTTTGTAGTTGTGGAGTTTCTAGTTGTGGAGTCTCTAGTTGCAGAGTTTCTAGTTGTGGAGTTTCTAGTTGTGGAGTTTCAAGTTGTGGAGTTTCTAGTTGTTGAGTTTCTAGTTGCGGAGTATCTAGTTGTGGAGTTTCCAGTTGTGGAGTTTCTAGTTGTGAAATTGCAGTCTCTGGTTGTGGATTGTCTAGTTGTCGAGTTTCTAGTTGTGGAGTTTCGAGTTTTGGAGTCTCTAGTTGTGGAGTTTCTCGTTGTGGAGTTTTCAGTTGTGGAGTATCTAGCTGAGGAGTCTCTAGTTGTAGAGTTTCTAGTTGTGGAGTTTCTAGTTGTGAAGTTTCAAGTTGTGGAGTTTCTAGTTGCGGCGTCTCAAGTTGTGGAGTTTCTAGTTGCGGAGTGTCTAGTTGTGGTGTTTCTAGCTGTGGAATTTCTTGTTGCGGAGTATCTAGTTGTGGAGATTGCAGTTGTGGAGTTTCTAGTTGTGGAATTGCAGAGTCTCTGGTTGTGGAGTTTGTAGTTTGGAGTTTCTAGTTGTGGAGTCTCTAGTTGCGGAGTCTCTAATTGTGAAGTTTCTAGTTGTGGAGTTTCTAGTTGTGGAGTTTCTGGTTGTGGAGTTTCTAGTTGTGGAGTGTCTAGTTGTGGAGTTTCCGGTTGTGGAGTTTCGAGTTGTGGAGTTTCTAGTTGTGGAGTTTCTAGTTCTGGAGTTTCTAGTTGTGGAGTTTCCAGTTGTGGAGTTTTTAGTTGTGGACTTTCTAGACATGAAATTTCTTGTAGCCGTGTCTTTATTTGTAGAGTTTGTAGTTGTGGAGTTTCTAGTTTTGGAGTTTCTAGTTGTGTCGTCTCTAGTTGCAGAGTTTCTAGTTGTGGAGTTTCTAGTTGTGGAGTTTCAAGTTGTGGAGTCTCTAGTTGTGGAGTTTCTAGTTGCGGAGTATCTAGTTGTGGAGTTTGGAGTTGTGGAATTGCAGAGTCTCTGGTTGTGGAGTTTATAGTTGTGGAGTTTCTAGTTGTGGAGTCTCTAGTTGCGGAGTCTCTAGTTGTGAAGTTTCTAGTTGTGGAGTTTCAAGTTGTGGAGTTTCTGGTTGTTGAGTTTCTAGTTGCGGAGTATCTAGTTGTGGAGTTTCCAGTTGTGGAGTTTCTAGTTGTGAAATTGCAGAGTCTCTGGTTGTGGATTTTCTAGTTGTGGAGTTTCAAGTTGTGGAGTTCCGAGTTTTGGAGTCTCTAGATGTGGAGTTTCTGGTTGTGGAGTTTCAAATTGTGGAGTATCTAGTTGTGGAGTTTCCAGTTGTGAAGTATCTAGTTGTGGAGTTTCCAGTTGTGGAGTATATAGTTGTGGAGTTTCAAGTTGCGGAGTTTCTATTTGTGGAGTTTCTAGCTGCGGAGTTTCTAGTTGCAGAGTCTATGGTTGTGGAGTTTCTAGTTGCGGAATCTCTAGTCGTGGAGTTTCTAGTTGTGGAGTTTCTAGTTGTGGAGTTTCCAGTTGTGGAGTTTCTGGTTGTGGACTTTCTAGACATGAAATTTCTTGTAGCCGAGTCTCTATTTGTAGAGTTTGTAGTTGTGGAGTTTCTAGTTGTGGAGTCTCTAGTTGCAGAGTTTCTAGTTGTGGAGTTTCTAGTTGTGGAGTTTCAAGTTGTGGAGTCTCTAGTTGTGGAGTTTCTAGTTGCGGAGTATCTAGTTGTTGAGTTTCCAGTTGTGGAGTTTCTAGTTCTGGAATTGCAGAGTCTCTGGTTGTGGATTTTCTAGTTGTGGAGTTTCTAGTTGTGGAGTTTTGAGTTTTGGAGTCTCTAGTTGTGGAGTTTCTGGTTGTGGAGTTTCCAGTTGTGGAGTATCTAGTTGTGGAGTTTCCAGTTGTGGAGTATCTAGTTGCGGAGTTTCAAGTTGCGGAGTTTCTAGTTGCGGAGTTTCTAGTTGCGAAGTTTTTGATAGCGGAGTTTCTAGTTGTGGAGTTTCAAGTTGCAGAGTCTCAAGTTGTGGAGTTTTCAGTTGTGGAGTTTCTAGTTGTGGAGTTTCTAGTTGTGGAGTCTCTAGTTGTGGAGTTTCAAGTTGTGGAGTTTTGAGTTGTGGAGTTTCGTGTTGTGGAGTTTCTAGTTGTGGAGTTTCTAGTTGTGGAGTTTCTAGTTGTGGAGTTTCTAGCTGCGGAGTTTCTAGATGCAGAGTCTCTAGTTTTGGAGTTTCTAGTTGCGAATTCTCTAGTTGAGGAGTCTCTAGTTGTAGAGTTTCTAGTTGTGAAGTTTCTAGTTGTGAAGTTTCAAGTTGTGGAGTTTCTAGTTGCAGCGTCTCAAGTTGTGGAGTTTCTAGTTGCGGAGTGTCTAGTTGTGGTGTTTCTAGCTGTGGAATTTCTTGTTGCGGAGTATCTAGTTGTGGAGTTTGCAGTTGTGGAGTTTCTAGTTGTGGAATCTCTAGTTGCGGAGTCTCTAATTGTGAAGTTTCTAGTTGTGGAGTTTCTGGTTGTGGAGTTTCTAGTTGTGGAGTGTCTAGTTGTGGAGTTTCCGGTTGTGGAGTTTCGAGTTGTGGAGTTTCTAGTTCTGGAGTTTCTAGTTGTGGAGTTTCCAGTTGTGGAGTTTTTAGTTGTGGACTTTCTAGACATGAAATTTCTTGTAGCCGTGTCTTTATTTGTAGACTTTGTAGTTGTGGAGTTTCTAGTTGTGGAGTTTCTAGTTGTGGAGTCTCTAGTTGCTGAGTCTCTAGTTGTGAAGTTTCTAGTTGTGGAGTTTCTAGTTGTGGAGTTTCTGGTTGTGGAGTTTCTAGTTGTGGAGTTTCTAGTTGTGGAGTTTCCAGTTGTGGAGTATCTAGTTGTGGGGTTTCCAGTTGTGAAGTATCTAGTTGTAAAGTTTCCAGTTGTGGAGTATCTAGTTGTGGAGTTTTAAGTTGTGGAGTTTCTAGTTGCGGAGTTTCTAGTTGCCGAGTTTTTAATAGCGGAGTTTCTATTTGTGAAGTTTCAAGTTGCGGACTCTCAAGTTGTGGAGTTTTCAGTTGTGGAGTTTTTAGTTGTGGAGTTTCTAGTTGTTGAGTTTCTAGTTGAGAAGTCTCTAGTTTTGCAGTTTTTAGTTGCGGAGTTTTTAGATATGGAATTTCTAGTTGCCGAGTATGTATTTGTGGAGTTTGTAGTTGTGGAGTTTGTAGTGGTGGAGTTTCTAGTTGGTGAGTCTCTAGTTGCGGAGTTTTTAGTTGTGGAGTTTCTAGTGGTGGAGTCTCTAGTTGCGGAGTTTCTAGTTGTGAAGTTTCTAGTTGTGGAGTTTCTAGTTTTGGAGTTTCTAGTTGTGGAGATTCTAGTTGTAGAGTCTCCTGTTGCGGAGTTGCTAGTTGCGGAGTTTCTAGTTGTGGAGTTTCCAGTTGTGAAGTTTCTAGTTGTGGAGTCTTAAGTTGTGGAGTTTAAACTTGTGGAGTTTCAAGTTGTTGAGTCTATAGTTGTGGAGTTTCTAGTTGTGGATTTTCTAGTTGTGGAGTATCTAGTTGTGGATTTTTCAGTTGTGGAGTTTCTAGTTGTGGAGTTGCGGAGTCTCTAGTTGTAAAGATTCTAGTTGCAGAGTCTCTAGTTGGGGAGTTTCCAGTTTTGGAGTCTCTAGATGTGGAGTTTCTAGTTGTCGAGTATCCAGTTGCGGAGTATCTAGTAGTGGAGTTTCGAGTTGTGGAGTTTCTAGTTGTGGAGTTTCTAGTTGTGGAGTTTCTAGTTGCGGAGTTCCTAGTTGTAGAGTTTCTAGTTGCGGAGTTTCTAGTTGTGGATTTTCAAGTTGCGGAGTCTCATGCTGTGGAGTTTCTACTTGTTGAGTTTTTAGTTGTGGAGTTTCTAGTTGTTGAGTTTCTAGTTTGAAGTCTCTAGTTGTAGATTCTCTAGTTGTGGAGTCTCTAGTTTAGGAGTTTTTAGTTGAAGAGTTTTTAGTTGTGGAGTGTCTGGTTGTGGAGTTTCCAGTTGTGGAGTTTCGAGTTGTGGAGTTTCGAGTTTTGGAGTTTCTAGTTGTGGAGTTTTGAGTTGTGGAGTTTCTAGTTGTGTAGTTTCTAGTTGCGGAATCTCTAGCTGTGGATTTTCTAGTTGCGTAACTTAAGGTTGTGAGGTTTCAAGTTGTGGAGTTTTTAGTTGTGGAGTTTCTAGTTGTGGAGTTTCTAGTTGTGGAGTCTCTAGTTGTGTAGTTTCTAGCTGCAAAGTTTCTAACTGTGGAGTTTCCAGTTGTGGAGTTTCTGGTTGTGGACTTTCTAGACATGAAATTTCTTGTAGCCGAGTCTCTCTTTGTAGAGTTTGTAGTTGTGGAGTTTCTAGTTGTGGAGTCTCTAGTTGCAGAGTTTCTAGTTGTGGAGTTTCTAGTTGTGGAGTTTCAAGTTGTGGAGTTTCTAGTTGTTGAGTTTCTAGTTGCGGAGTATCTAGTTGTGGAGTTTCCAGTTGTGGAGTTTCTAGTTGTGAAATTGCAGTCTCTGGTTGTGGATTGTCTAGTTGTGGAGTTTCTAGTTGTGGAGTTTCGAGTTTTGGAGTCTAGTTGTGGAGTTTCTCGTTGTGGAGTTTTCAGTTGTGGAGTATCTAGCTGAGGAGTCTCTAGTTGTAGAGTTTCTAGTTGTGGAGTTTCTAGTTGTGAAGTTTCAAGTTGTGGAGTTTCTAGTTGCGGCGTCTCAAGTTGTGGAGTTTCTAGTTGCGGAGTGTCTAGTTGTGGTGTTTCTAGCTGTGGAATTTCTTGTTGCGGAGTATCTAGTTGTGGAGTTTGCAGTTGTGGAGTTTCTAGTTGTGGAATTGCAGAGTCTCTGGTTGTGGAGTTTGTAGTTTGGAGTTTCTAGTTGTGGAGTCTCTAGTTGCGGAGTCTCTAATTGTGAAGTTTCTAGTTGTGGAGTTTCTAGTTGTGGAGTTTCTGGTTGTGGAGTTTCTAGTTGTGGAGTGTCTAGTTGTGGAGTTTCCGGTTGTGGAGTTTCGAGTTGTGGAGTTTCTAGTTGTGGAGTTTCTAGTTCTGGAGTTTCTAGTTGTGGAGTTTCCAGTTGTGGAGTTTTTAGTTGTGGACTTTCTAGACATGAAATTTCTTGTAGCCGTGTCTTTATTTGTAGAGTTTGTAGTTGTGGAGTTTCTAGTTTTGGAGTTTCTAGTTGTGTAGTCTCTAGTTGCAGAGTTTCTAGTTGTGGAGTTTCTAGTTGTGGAGTTTCAAGTTGTGGAGTCTCTAGTTGTGGAGTTTCTAGTTGCGGAGTATCTAGTTGTGGAGTTTGGAGTTGTGGAATTGCAGAGTCTCTGGTTGTGGAGTTTATAGTTGTGGAGTTTCTAGTTGTGGAGTCTCTAGTTGCGGAGTCTCTAGTTGTGAAGTTTCTAGTTGTGGAGTTTCAAGTTGTGGAGTTTCTGGTTGTTGAGTTTCTAGTTGCGGAGTATCTAGTTGTGGAGTTTCCAGTTGTGGAGTTTCTAGTTGTGAAATTGCAGAGTCTCTGGTTGTGGATTTTCTAGTTGTGGAGTTTCAAGTTGTGGAGTTCCGAGTTTTGGAGTCTCTAGATGTGGAGTTTCTGGTTGTGGAGTTTCAAATTGTGGAGTATCTAGTTGTGGAGTTTCCAGTTGTGAAGTATCTAGTTGTGGAGTTTCCAGTTGTGGAGTATATAGTTGTGGAGTTTCAAGTTGCGGAGTTTCTATTTGTGGAGTTTCTAGCTGCGGAGTTTCTAGTTGCAGAGTCTATGGTTGTGGAGTTTCTAGTTGCGGAATCTCTAGTCGTGGAGTTTCTAGTTGTGGAGTTTCTAGTTGTGGAGTTTCCAGTTGTGGAGTTTCTGGTTGTGGACTTTCTAGACATGAAATTTCTTGTAGCCGAGTCTCTATTTGTAGAGTTTGTAGTTGTGGAGTTTCTAGTTGTGGAGTCTCTAGTTGCAGAGTTTCTAGTTGTGGAGTTTCTAGTTGTGGAGTTTCAAGTTGTGGAGTCTCTAGTTGTGGAGTTTCTAGTTGCGGAGTATCTAGTTGTTGAGTTTCCAGTTGTGGAGTTTCTAGTTCTGGAATTGCAGAGTCTCTGGTTGTGGATTTTCTAGTTGTGGAGTTTCTAGTTGTGGAGTTTTGAGTTTTGGAGTCTCTAGTTGTGGAGTTTCTGGTTGTGGAGTTTCCAGTTGTGGAGTATCTAGTTGTGGAGTTTCCAGTTGTGGAGTATCTAGTTGCGGAGTTTCAAGTTGCGGAGTTTCTAGTTGCGGAGTTTCTAGTTGCGGAGTTTTTGATAGCGGAGTTTCTAGTTGTGGAGTTTCAAGTTGCAGAGTCTCAAGTTGTGGAGTTTTCAGTTGTGGAGTTTCTAGTTGTGGAGTTTCTAGTTGTGGAGTCTCTAGTTGTGGAGTTTCAAGTTGTGGAGTTTTGAGTTGTGGAGTTTCGTGTTGTGGAGTTTCTAGTTGTGGAGTTTCTAGTTGTGGAGTTTCTAGTTGTGGAGTTTCTAGCTGCGGAGTTTCTAGATGCAGAGTCTCTAGTTTTGGAGTTTCTAGTTGCGAATTCTCTAGTTGAGGAGTCTCTAGTTGTAGAGTTTCTAGTTTTGAAGTTTCTAGTTGTGAAGTTTCAAGTTGTGGAGTTTCTAGTTGCAGCGTCTCAAGTTGTGGAGTTTCTAGTTGCGGAGTGTCTAGTTGTGGTGTTTCTAGCTGTGGAATTTCTTGTTGCGGAGTATCTAGTTGTGGAGTTTGCAGTTGTGGAGTTTCTAGTTGTGGAATCTCTAGTTGCGGAGTCTCTAATTGTGAAGTTTCTAGTTGTGGAGTTTCTGGTTGTGGAGTTTCTAGTTGTGGAGTGTCTAGTTGTGGAGTTTTCGGTTGTGGAGTTTCGAGTTGTGGAGTTTCTAGTTCTGGAGTTTCTAGTTGTGGAGTTTCCAGTTGTGGAGTTTTTAGTTGTGGACTTTCTAGACATGAAATTTCTTGTAGCCGTGTCTTTATTTGTAGACTTTGTAGTTGTGGAGTTTCTAGTTTTGGAGTTTCTAGTTGTGGAGTCTCTAGTTGCAGAGTTTCTAGTTGTGGAGTTTCTAGTTGTGGAGTTTCAAGTTGTGGAGTCTCTAGTTGTGGAGTTTCTAGTTGCGGAGTATCTAGTTGTGGAGTTTGCAATTGTGGAGTTTCTAGTTGTGGAATTGCAGAGTCTCTGGTTGTGGAGTTTATAGTTGTGGAGTTTCTAGTTGTGGAGTCTCTAGTTGCGGAGTCTCTAGTTGTGAAGTTTCTAGTTGTGGAGTTTCTAGTTGTGGAGTTTCTGGTTGTGGAGTTTCTAGTTGTGGAGTTTCTAGTTGTGGAGTTTCCAGTTGTGGAGTATCTAGTTGTGGGGTTTCCAGTTGTGGAGTTTCCAGTTGTGGAGTTTCTGGTTGTGGACTTTCTAGACATGAAATTTCTTGTAGCCAAGTCTCTATTTGTAGAGTTTGTAGTTGTAGAGTTTCTAGTTGTGGAGTCTCTAGTTGCAGAGTTTCTAGTTGTGGAGTTTCTAGTTGTGGAGTTTCAAGTTGTGGAGTCTCTAGTTGTGGAGTTTCTAGTTGCGGAGTATCTAGTTGTGGAGTTTCCAGTTGTGTAGTTTCTAGTTCTGGAATTGCAGAGTCTCTGGTTGTGGATTTTCTAGATGTGGAGTTTCGAGTTGTGGAGTTTCGAGTTGTGGAGTTTCTAGTTGTGGAGTTTCTAGTTGTGGAGTTTTCAGTTGTGGAGTATCTAGTTGTGGAGTTTCCAGTTGTGAAGTATCTAGTTGTAAAGTTTCCAGTTGTGGAGTATCTAGTTGTGGAGTTTTAAGTTGTGGAGTTTCTAGTTGCGGAGTTTCTAGTTGCCGAGTTTTTAATAGCGGAGTTTCTATTTGTGAAGTTTCAAGTTGCGGACTCTCAAGTTGTGGAGTTTTCAGTTGTGGAGTTTTTAGTTGTGGAGTTTCTAGTTGTTGAGTTTCTAGTTGAGAAGTCTCTAGTTTTGCAGTTTTTAGTTTCGGAGTTTTTAGATATGGAATTTCTAGTTGCCGAGTATGTATTTGTGGAGTTTGTAGTTGTGGAGTTTGTAGTGGTGGAGTTTCTAGTTGGTGAGTCTCTAGTTGCGGAGTTTTTAGTTGTGGAGTTTCTAGTGGTGGAGTCTCTAGTTGCGGAGTTTCTAGTTGTGAAGTTTCTAGTTGTGGAGTTTCTAGTTTTGGAGTTTCTAGTTGTGGAGATTCTAGTTGTAGAGTCTCCTGTTGCGGAGTTGCTAGTTGCGGAGTTTCTAGTTGTGGAGTTTCCAGTTGTGAAGTTTCTAGTTGTGGAGTCTTAAGTTGTGGAGTTTAAACTTGTGGAGTTTCAAGTTGTTGAGTCTATAGTTGTGGAGTTTCTAGTTGTGGATTTTCTAGTTGTGGAGTATCTAGTTGTGGATTTTTCAGTTGTGGAGTTTCTAGTTGTGGAGTTGCGGAGTCTCTAGTTGTAAAGATTCTAGTTGCAGAGTCTCTAGTTGGGGAGTTTCCAGTTTTGGAGTCTCTAGATGTGGAGTTTCTAGTTGTCGAGTATCCAGTTGCGGAGTATCTAGTAGTGGAGTTTCGAGTTGTGGAGTTTCTAGTTGTGGAGTTTCTAGTTGTGGAGTTTCTAGTTGCGGAGTTCCTAGTTGTAGAGTTTCTAGTTGCGGAGTTTCTAGTTGTGGAGTTTCAAGTTGCGGAGTCTCATGCTGTGGAGTTTCTACTTGTTGAGTTTTTAGTTGTGGAGTTTCTAGTTGTTGAGTTTCTAGTTTGAAGTCTCTAGTTGTAGATTCTCTAGTTGTGGAGTCTCTAGTTTAGGAGTTTTTAGTTGAAGAGTTTTTAGTTGTGGAGTGTCTGGTTGTGGAGTTTCCAGTTGTGGAGTTTCCAGTTGTGGAGTTTCGAGTTGTGGAGTTTCGAGTTTTGGAGTTTCTAGTTGTGGAGTTTTGAGTTGTGGAGTTTTGAGTTGTGGAGTTTCTAGTTGTGTAGTTTCTAGTTGCGGAATCTCTAGCTGTGGATTTTCTAGTTGCGTAACTTAAGGTTGTGAGGTTTCAAGTTGTGGAGTTTTTAGTTGTGGAGTTTCTAGTTGTGGAGTTTCTAGTTGTGGAGTCTCTAGTTGTGTAGTTTCTAGCTGCAAAGTTTCTAACTGTGGAGTTTCCAGTTGTGGAGTTTCTGGTTGTGGACTTTCTAGACATGAAATTTCTTGTAGCCGAGTCTCTCTTTGTAGAGTTTGTAGTTGTGGAGTTTCTAGTTGTGGAGTCTCTAGTTGCAGAGTTTCTAGTTGTGGAGTTTCTAGTTGTGGAGTTTCAAGTTGTGGAGTTTCTAGTTGTTGAGTTTCTAGTTGCGGAGTATCTAGTTGTGGAGTTTCCAGTTGTGGAGTTTCTAGTTGTGAAATTGCAGTCTCTGGTTGTGGATTGTCTAGTTGTGGAGTTTCTAGTTGTGGAGTTTCGAGTTTTGGAGTCTCTAGTTGTGGAGTTTCTCGTTGTGGAGTTTTCAGTTGTGGAGTATCTAGCTGAGGAGTCTCTAGTTGTAGAGTTTCTAGTTGTGGAGTTTCTAGTTGTGAAGTTTCAAGTTGTGGAGTTTCTAGTTGCGGCGTCTCAAGTTGTGGAGTTTCTAGTTGCGGAGTGTCTAGTTGTGGTGTTTCTAGCTGTGGAATTTCTTGTTGCGGAGTATCTAGTTGTGGAGTTTGCAGTTGTGGAGTTTCTAGTTGTGGAATTGCAGAGTCTCTGGTTGTGGAGTTTGTAGTTTGGAGTTTCTAGTTGTGGAGTCTCTAGTTGCGGAGTCTCTAATTGTGAAGTTTCTAGTTGTGGAGTTTCTAGTTGTGGAGTTTCTGGTTGTGGAGTTTCTAGTTGTGGAGTGTCTAGTTGTGGAGTTTCCGGTTGTGGAGTTTCGAGTTGTGGAGTTTCTAGTTGTGGAGTTTCTAGTTCTGGAGTTTCTAGTTGTGGAGTTTCCAGTTGTGGAGTTTTTAGTTGTGGACTTTCTAGACATGAAATTTCTTGTAGCCGTGTCTTTATTTGTAGTTTGTAGTTGTGGAGTTTCTAGTTTTGGAGTTTCTAGTTGTGTAGTCTCTAGTTGCAGAGTTTCTAGTTGTGGAGTTTCTAGTTGTGGAGTTTCAAGTTGTGGAGTCTCTAGTTGTGGAGTTTCTAGTTGCGGAGTATCTAGTTGTGGAGTTTGGAGTTGTGGAATTGCAGAGTCTCTGGTTGTGGAGTTTATAGTTGTGGAGTTTCTAGTTGTGGAGTCTCTAGTTGCGGAGTCTCTAGTTGTGAAGTTTCTAGTTGTGGAGTTTCTAGTTGTGGAGTTTCTGGTTGTGGAGTTTATAGTTGTGGAGTTTCTAGTTGTGGAGTTTCCAGTTGTGGAGTATCTAGTTGTGGGGTTTCCAGTTGTGAAGTATCTAGTTGTGGGGTTTCCAGTTGTGAAGTATCTAGTTGTAAAGTTTCCAGTTGTGGAGTATCTAGTTGTGGAGTTTTAAGTTGTGGAGTTTCTAGTTGCGGAGTTTCTAGTTGCCGAGTTTTTAATAGCGGAGTTTCTATTTGTGAAGTTTCAAGTTGCGGACTCTCAAGTTGTGGAGTTTTCAGTTGTGGAGTTTTCAGTTGTGGAGTTTCTAGTTGTTGAGTTTCTAGTTGAGAAGTCTCTAGTTTTGCAGTTTTTAGTTGCGGAGTTTTTAGATATGGAATTTCTAGTTGCCGAGTATGTATTTGTGGAGTTTGTAGTTGTGGAGTTTGTAGTTGTGGAGTTTCTAGTTGGTGAGTCTCTAGTTGCGGAGTTTTTAGTTGTGGAGTTTCTAGTGGTGGAGTCTCTAGTTGCGGAGTTTCTACATGTGAAGTTTCTAGTTGTGGAGTTTCTAGTTTTGGAGTTTCTAGTTGTGGAGATTCTAGTTGTAGAGTCTCCTGTTGCGGAGTTGCTTGTTGCGGAGTTTCTAGTTGTGGAGTTTCCAGTTGTGAAGTTTCTAGTTTTGGAGTCTTAAGTTGTGGAGTTTAAACTTGTGGAGTTTCAAGTTGTTAAGTCTATAGTTGTGGAGTTTCTAGTTGTGGATTTTCTAGTTGTGGAGTATCTAGTTGTGGATTTTTCAGTTGTGGAGTTTCTAGTTGTGGAGTTGCGGAGTCTCTAGTTGTGAAGATTCTAGTTGCAGAGTCTCTAGTTGGGGAGTTTCCAGTTGTGGAGTCTCTAGATGTGGAGTTTCTAGTTGTCGAGTATCCAGTTGCGGAGTATCTAGTAGTGGAGTTTCGAGTTGTGGAGTTTCTAGTTGTGGAGTTTCTAGTTGCGGAGTTCCTAGTTGTAGAGTTTCTAGTTGCGGAGTTTCTAGTTGTGGAGTTTCAAGTTGCGGAATCTCATGCTGTGGAGTTTCTACTTGTTGAGTTTTTAGTTGTGGAGTTTCTAGTTGTTGAGTTTCTAAATTGAAGTCTCTAGTTGTAGATTCTCTAGTTGTGGAGTCTCTAGTTTAGGAGTTTCTAGTTGAAGAGTTTTTAGTTGTGGAGTGTCTGGTTGTGGAGTTTCCAGTTGTGGAGTTTCGAGTTGTGGAGTTTCGAGTTTTGGAGTTTCTAGTTGTGGAGTTTTGAGTCGTGGAGTTTCTAGTTGTGTAGTTTCTAGTTGCGGAATCTCTAGCTGTGGATTTTCTAGTTGCGTAACTTAAGGTTGTGAGGTTTCAAGTTGTAGAGTTTTTAGTTGTGGAGTTTCTAGTTGTGGAGTTTCTAGTTGTGGAGTCTCTGGTTGTGTAGTTTCTAGCTGCAAAGTTTCTAGTTGTGGAGTTTCCAGTTGTGGAGTTTCTGGTTGTGGACTTTCTAGACATGAAATTTCTTGTAGCCGAGTCTCTCTTTGTAGAGTTTGTAGTTGTGGAGTTTCTAGTTGTGGAGTCTCTAGTTGCAGAGTTTCTAGTTGTGGAGTTTCTAGTTGTGGAGTTTCAAGTTGTGGAGTTTCTAGTTGTTGAGTTTCCAGTTGCGGAGTATCTAGTTGTGGAGTTTCCAGTTGTGGAGTTTCTAGTTGTGAAATTGCAGAGTCTCTGGTTGTGGATTGTCTAGTTGTGGAGTTTCTAGTTGTGGAGTTTCGAGTTTTGGAGTCTCTAGTTGTGGAGTTTCTCGTTGTGGAGTTTCCAGTTGTGGAGTATCTAGCTGAGGAGTCTCTAGTTGTAGAGTTTCTAGTTGTGGAGTTTCTAGTTGTGAAGTTTCAAGTTGTGGAGTTTCTAGTTGCGGCGTCTCAAGTTGTGGAGTTTCTAGTTGCGGAGTGTCTAGTTGCGGAGTGTCTAGTTGTGGTGTTTCTAGCTGTGGAATTTCTTGTTGCGGAGTATCTAGTTGTGGAGTTTGCAGTTGTGGAGTTTCTAGTTGTGGAATTGCAGAGTCTCTGGTTGTGGAGTTTGTAGTTTGGAGTTTCTAGTTGCGGAGTCTCTAGTTGCGGAGTCTCTAATTGTGAAGTTTCAAGTTGTGGAGTTTCTAGTTGTGGAGTTTCTGGTTGTGGAGTTTCTAGTTGTGGAGTGTCTAGTTGTGGAGTTTCCGGTTGTGGAGTTTCTAGTTGTGGAGTTTCCAGTTGTGGAGTTTTTAGTTGTGGACTTTCTAGACATGAAATTTCTTGTAGCCGTGTCTTTATTTGTAGACTTTGTAGTTGTGGAGTTTCTAGTTTTGGAGTTTCTAGTTGTGGAGTCTCTAGTTGCAGAGTTTCTAGTTGTGGAGTTTCTAGTTGTGGAGTTTCAAGTTGTGGAGTCTCTAGTTGTGGAGTTTCTAGTTGCGGAGTATCTAGTTGTGGAGTTTGGAGTTGTGGAATTGCAGAGTCTCTGGTTGTGGAGTTTATAGTTGTGGAGTTTCTAGTTGTGGAGTCTCTAGTTGCGGAGTCTCTAGTTGTGAAGTTTCTAGTTGTGGAGTTTCTAGTTGTGGAGTTTCTGGTTGTGGAGTTTATAGTTGTGGAGTTTCTAGTTGTGGAGTTTCCAGTTGTGGAGTATCTAGTTGTGGGGTTTCCAGTTGTGAAGTATCTAGTTGTAAAGTTTCCAGTTGTGGAGTATCTAGTTGTGGAGTTTTAAGTTGTGGAGTTTCTAGTTGCGGAGTTTCTAGTTGCAGAGTTTTTAATAGCGGAGTTTCTAGTTGTGAAGTTTCAAGTTGCGGACTCTCAAGTTGTGGAGTTTTCAGTTGTGGAGTTTTTAGTTGTGGAGTTTCTAGTTGTTGAGTTTCTAGTTGAGAAGTCTCTAGTTTTGCAGTTTTTAGTTGTGGAGTTTTTAGATATGGAATTTCTAGTTGCCGAGTATGTATTTGTGGAGTTTGTAGTTGTGGAGTTTGTAGTTGTGGAGTTTCTAGTTGGTGAGTCTCTAGTTGCGGAGTTTTTAGTTGTGGAGTTTCTAGTGGTGGAGTCTCTAGTTGCGGAGTTTCTAGTTGTGAAGTTTCTAGTTGTGGAGTTTGTAGTTTTGGAGTTTCTAGTTGTGGAGATTCTAGTTGTAGAGTCTCCTGTTGCGGAGTTGCTAGTTGCGGAGTTTCTAGTTGTGGAGTTTCCAGTTGTGAAGTTTCTAGTTGTGGAGTCTTAAGTTGTGGAGTTTAAACTTGTGGAGTTTCAAGTTGTTGAGTCTATAGTTGTGGAGTTTCTAGTTGTGGATTTTGTAGTTGTGGAGTATCTAGTTGTGGATTTTTCAGTTGTGGAGTTTCTAGTTGTGGAGTTGCGGAGTCTCTAGTTGTGAAGTTTCTAGTTGCAGAGTCTCTAGTTGGGGAGTTTCCAGTTGTGGAGTCTCTAGATGTGGAGTTTCTAGTTGTCGAGTATCCAGTTGCGGAGTATCTAGTTGTGGAGTTTCGAGTTGTGGAGTTTCTAGTTGTGGAGTTTCTAGTTGCGGAGTTCCTAGTTGTAGAGTTTCTAGTTGCGGAGTTTCTAGTTGTGGAGTTTCAAGTTGCGGAGTCTCATGCTGTGGAGTTTCTACTTGTTGAGTTTTTAGTTGTGGAGTTTCTAGTTGTTGAGTTTCTAGTTTGAAGTCTCTAGTTGTAGATTCTCTAGTTGTGGAGTCTCTAGTTTAGGAGTTTCTAGTTGAAGAGTTTTTAGTTGTGGTGTGTCTGGTTGTGGAGTTTCCAGTTGTGGAGTTTCGAGTTTTGGAGTTTCTAGTTGTGGAGTTTTGAGTTGTGGAGTTTCTAGTTGTGTAGTTTCTAGTTGCGGAATCTCTAGCTGTGGATTTTCTAGTTGCGTAACTTAAGGTTGTGAGGTTTCAAGTTGTGGAGTTTTTAGTTGTGGAGATTCTAGTTGTGGAGTTTCTAGTTGTGGAGTCTCTAGTTGTGTAGTTTCTAGCTGCAAAGTTTCTAGTTGTGGAGTTTCCAGTTGTGGAGTTTCTGGTTGTGGACTTTCTAGACATGAAATTTCTTGTAGCCGAGTCTCTATTTGTAGAGTTTGTAGTTGTGGAGTTTCTAGTTGTGGAGTCTCTAGTTGCAGAGTTTCTAGTTGTGGAGTTTCTAGTTGTGGAGTTTCAAGTTGTGGAGTTTTTTGTTGTTGAGTTTCTAGTTGCGGAGTATCTAGTTGTGGAGTTTCCAGTTGTGGAGTTTCTAGTTGTGAAATTGCAGAGTCTCTGGTTGTGGATTGTCTTGTTGTGGAGTTTCTAGTTGTGGAGTTTCGAGTTTTGGAGTCTCTAGTTATGGAGTTTCTCGTTGTGGAGTTTCCAGTTGTGGAGTATCTAGTTGTGGAGTTTCCAGTTGTGAAGTATCTAGTTGTGGAGTTTCCAGTTGTGGAGTATCTAGTTGTGGAGTTTCAAGTTGCGGAGTTTCTATTTTTGGAGTTTCTAGCTGCGGAGTTTCTAGTTGCAGAGTCTATGGTTGTGGAGTTTCTAGTTGCGGAATCTCTAGTTGTGGAGTTTCTAGTTGTGGAGTTTCTAGTTGTGGAGTTTCCAGTTGTGGAGTTTCTGGTTGTGGACTTTCTAGACATGAAATTTCTTGTAGCCGAGTCTCTATTTGTAGAGTTTGTAGTTGTGGAGTTTCTAGTTGTGGAGTGTCTAGTTGCAGAGTTTCTAGTTGTGGAGTTTCTAGTTGTGGAGTTTCAAGTTGTGGAGTCTCTAGTTGTGGAGTTTCTAGTTGCGGAGTATCTAGTTGTGGAGTTTCCAGTTGTGTAGTTTCTAGTTCTGGAAATGCAGAGTCTCTGGTTGTGGATTTTCTAGTTGTGGAGTTTCTAGTTGTGGAGTTTCGAGTTTTGGAGTCTCTAGTTGTTGAGTTTCTGGTTGTGGTGTTTCCAGTTGTGGAGTATCTAGTTGTGGAGTTTCCAGTTGTGAAGTATCTAGTTGTGGAGTTTCCAGTTTTGGAGTATCTAGTTGCGGAGTTTCAAGTTGCGGAGTTTCTAGTTGCGGAGTTTCTAGTTGCGAAGTTTTTAGTAGCGGAGTTTCTAGTTGTGGAGTTTCAAGTTGCGGAGTCTCAAGTTGTGGAGTTTCCAGTTGTGGAGTTTCTAGTTGTGGAGTTTCTATTAGTGGAGTTTCTAGTTGTGGAGTCTCTATTTGTGGAGTTTCAAGTTGAGGACTTTTGAGTTGTGGAGTTTCGTGTTGTGGAGTTTCTTGTTGTGGAGTTTCTAGCTGCGGAGTTTCTAGATGCAGAGTCTCTAGTTTTGGAGTTTCTAGTTGCGAATTCTCAAGTTGAGGAGTCTCTAGTTGTAGAGTTTCTAGTTGTGGAGTTTCTAGTTGTGAAGTTTCAAGTTGTGGAGTTTCAAGTTGCGGCGTCTCAAGTTGTGGAGTTTCTAGTGGCGGAGTGTCTAGTTGTGGTGTTTCTAGCTGTGGAATTTCTTGTTGCGGAGTTTCTAGTTGCGGAGTTCCAAATTTGAAGAGTCTCTAGTTGCGGAGTTTCTAGTTGTGGAGTGTCTAGTTGTGGAGTTTCCAGTTGTGTATTTTCTAGTAGAGTTTCGAGTTTTGAAGTTTCTAGTTGTTGAGTTTCTAGTTTGAAGTCTCTAGTTGTAGATTCTCTAGTTGTGGAGTCTCTAGTTTAGGAGTTTCTAGTTGAAGAGTTTTTAGTTGTGGAGTGTCTAGTTGTGGAGTTTCCAGTTGTGGAGTTTCTAGTTGTGGAGTTTCGAGTTTTGGAGTTTCTAGTTGTGAAGTTTTCAGTTGTGGAGTTTCTAGTTGTAGAGTTTGTAGTTGCGGAATCTCTAGCTGTGGATTTTCTAGTAGCGTAACTTAAGGTTGTGAGGTTTCAAGTTGTGTAGTTTCTTGTTGTGGAGTTTCTAGTTGTAGAGTTTCTAGTTGTCGAGTCTCTAGTTGTGTAGTTTCTAGTTGTGGAGTTTCAAATTGTGGAGTTTCTAGTTGCAGAGTCTCTGGTTGTGAAGTTTCTAGTTGCGGAGTCTCTAGTTGTGGAGTTTCTAGTTGTGGAGTTTCTAGTTGTGGAGTTTCCAGTTGTGGAGTTTTTAGTTGTGGAGTTTCTAGTTGTGGAGTTTCTGGTTGTGGAGTTTCTAATTGTGGAGTTTTCAGTTGTGGAGTTTTGAGTTGTGGAGTTTCTAGTTGTGGAGTCTCAAGTTGTGGAGTTTAAAATTGTGGAGTTTCAAGTTGTGGAGTCTCTAGTTGTGGAGTTTCTAGTTGCGGAGTATCTAGTTGTGGAGTTTCCAGTTGTGGAGTTTCTAGTTGCGGAGTTGCGGAGTCTCTAGTTGTAGAGTTTCTAGTGTCGGAGTCTCTAGTTGTGGAGTTTCAAGTTGTGGCGTCTAGTTGTGGAGTTTCTAGTTGTGGAGTTTCCAGTTGTGGAGTATCTAGTTGTGGAGTTTCCAGTTCTGAAGTTTCAAGTTGCGGATTCTCAAGTTGTGGAGTTTTCAGTTGTGGAGTTTTTAGTTGTGGAGTTTCTAGTTGTTGAGTTTCTAGTTGAGAAGTCTCTAGTTTTGCAGTTTTTAGTTGTGGAGTTTCTAGATATGGAATTTCTAGTTGCCGAGTCTTCATTTGTGGAGTTTGTAGTTGCGGGGTTTCTAGTTGTGGAGTTTCTAGTTGGTGAGTCTCTTGTTGCGGAGTTTCTAGTTGTGGAGTTTCTAGATGTGGAGTTTCTGGTTGTGCAGTTTCTAGTTGTGGAGTTTCTAGTTGTGGCGTCTCTAGCTGCGGAGTTTCTAGTTGCAGAGTCTCTATTTTTGGAGTTTCTAGTTGCGAATTCTCTAGTTGAGGAGTCTCTAGTTGTAGCGTTTCTAGTTGTGGAGTTTCTAGTTGTGGAGTTTCAAATTGTGGAGTTTCTAGTTGCGGCGTCTCAAGTTGTGGAGTTTCTAGTTGCGGAGTGTCTAGTTGTGGTGTTTCTAGCTGTGGAATTTCTAGTTGTGGAGTTTCTAGTTGCGGAGTTCCTAGTTGTAGAGTTTCTAGTGGCGGAGTTTCTAGTTGTGGAGTTTCAAGTTGCGGAGTGTGATGCTGTGGAGTTTCTACTTGTTGAGTTTTTAGTTGTGGAGTTTCTAGTTGTTGAGTTTCTAGTTTGAAGTCTCTAGTTGTAGATTCTCTAGTTGTGGAGTCTCTAGTTTAGGAGTTTCTAGTTGAAGAGTTTTTAGTTGTGGAGTGTCTAGTTGTGGAGTTTCCAGTTGTGGAGTTTCTAGTTGTGGAGTTTCTAGTTGTGTAGTTTCTAGCTGCGGAGTTTCTAGTTGCGGAATTTCTATTTGTGGAGTTTCTAGCTGCGGAGATTCTAGTTGCAGAGTCTCTTGTGTTGGAGTTTTAGTTGCGGAATCTCTAGTTGCGCAGTTTCTAGTTGTGGAGTTTCTAGTTGTGGAGTTTCCAGTTGTGGATTTTCTGGTTGTGGACTTTCTAGACATGAAATTTCTTGTAGCCGAGTCTCTATTTGTAGAGTTTGTTGTTGTGGAGTTTCTAGTTATGGAGTTTCTAGTTGTGGAGTCCCTAGTTGCAGAGTTTCTAGTTGTGGAGTTTCTAGTTGTGGAGTTTCTAGTTGTGGAGTCTCTAGTTGTGGAGTTTCAAGTTGTGGAGTCTAGTTGTGGAGTTTCTAGTTGTGGAGTTTCCAGTTTTGGACTATCTAGTTGTGGAGTTTCCAGTTGTGAAGTTTCAAGTTGCGGAGTCTCAAGCTGTGGAGTTTCTAGTTGCGGAGTTTCTAGTTGGGGAGTTTCTAGTTGTGGAGTTTCTAGTTGTGGAGTCTTAAGTTGTGGAGTTTAAACGTGTGGAGTTTGAAGCTGTGGAGTCTATAGTTGTGGAGTTTTTAGTTGTGGAGTTTCTAGTTGTTGAGTTTCTAGTTGTGAAGTCTCTAGTTTTGCAGTTTCTAGTTGTGGAGTTTCTAGTTTTGGAGTTTCAAGTTGTTGAGTTTCTAGTTATAGAGTCTCCTGTTGCGGAGTTTCTAGTTGCGGAGTTTCTAGTTGGGGAGTTTCTAGTTGTGGAGTTTCTAGTTGTGGAGTCTTAAGTTGTGGAGTTTAAACGTGTGGAGTTTGAAGCTGTGGAGTCTATAGTTGTGGAGTTTTTAGTTGTGGATTTTCTAGTTGTGGAGTATCTAGTTGTGGATTTTTCAGTTGTGGAGTTTATAGTTGTGGAGTTGCGGAGTCTCTAGTTGTGGAGTTTCTAGTTGCAGAGTATCTACTTGTGGAGTTTCAAGTTGTGGAGTCTCTAGATGTGGAGTTTCTAGTTGTCGAGTTTCCAGTTGTGGAGTATCTAGTAGTGGAGTTTCGAGTTGTGGAGTTTTAAGTTGTGGAGTTTATAGTTGCGGAGTTTCTAGTTGCGGAGTTTTTAATAGCGGAGTTTCTAGTTGTCAAGTTTCAAGTTGCGGACTCTCAAGTTGTGGAGTTTCTAGTTGTGGATTTTCTAGTTGTGGAGTATCTAGTTGTGGATTTTTCAGTTGTGGAGTTTCTAGTTGTGTAGTTGCGGAGTCTCTAGTTGTGAAGTTTCTAGTTGCAGAACTCTAATGGGGAGTTTCCAGTTGTGGAGTCTCTAGATGTGGAGTTTCTAGTTGTCGAGTATCCAGTTGCGGAGTATCTAGTAGTGGAGTTTCGAGTTGTGGAGTTTCTAGTTGTGGACTTTCTAGTTGCGGAGTTCCTAGTTGTAGAGTTTCTAGTTGCGGAGTTTCTAGTTGTGGAGTTTCAAGTTGCGGAGTCTCATGCTGTGGAGTTTCTACTTGTTGAGTTTTTAGTTGTGGAGTTTCTAGTTGTTGAGTTTCTAGTTTGAAGTCTCTAGTTGTAGATTCTCTAGTTGTGTAGTCTCTAGTTGTGGAGTTTCTAGTTGTGGAGTTTCTAGTTGTGGAGTTTCCAGTTGTGGAGTTTTTAGTTGTGGAGTTTCTAGTTGTGGAGTTTCTGGTTGTGGAGTTTCTAATTGTGGAGTTTTCAGTTGTGGAGTTTTGAGTTGTGGAGTTTCTAGTTGTGGAGTCTCAAGTTGTGGAGTTTAAAATTGTGGAGTTTCAAGTTGTGGAGTCTCTAGTTGTGGAGTTTCTAGTTGCGGAGTATCTAGTTGTGGAGTTTCCAGTTGTGGAGTTTCTAGTTGCGGAGTTGCGGAGTCTCTAGTTGTAGAGTTTCTAGTGTCGGAGTCTCTAGTTGTGGAGTTTCAAGTTGTGGCGTCTAGTTGTGGAGTTTCTAGTTGTGGAGTTTCCAGTTGTGGAGTATCTAGTTGTGGAGTTTCCAGTTGTGAAGTTTCAAGTTGCGGATTCTCAAGTTGTGGAGTTTTCAGTTGTGGAGTTTTTAGTTGTGGAGTTTCTAGTTGTTGAGTTTCTAGTTGAGAAGTCTCTAGTTTTGCAGTTTTTAGTTGTGGAGTTTCTAGATATGGAATTTCTAGTTGCCGAGTCTTCATTTGTGGAGTTTGTAGTTGCGGGGTTTCTAGCTGTGGAGTTTCTAGTTGGTGAGTCTCTTGTTGCGGAGTTTCTAGTTGTGGAGTTTCTAGTTGTGGAGTTTCTGGTTGTGCAGTTTCTAGTTGTGGAGTTTCTAGTTGTGGCGTCTCTAGCTGCGGAGTTTCTAGTTGCAGAGTCTCTATTTTTGGAGTTTCTAGTTGCGAATTCTCTAGTTGAGGAGTCTCTAGTTGTAGCGTTTCTAGTTGTGGAGTTTCTAGTTGTGGAGTTTCAAATTGTGGAGTTTCTAGTTGCGGCGTCTCAAGTTGTGGAGTTTCTAGTTGCGGAGTGTCTAGTTGTGGTGTTTCTAGCTGTGGAATTTCTAGTTGTGGAGTTTCTAGTTGCGGAGTTCCTAGTTGTAGAGTTTCTAGTTGCGGAGTTTCTAGTTGTGGAGTTTCAAGTTGCGGAGTGTGATGCTGTGGAGTTTCTAATTGTTGAGTTTTTAGTTGTGGAGTTTCTAGTTGTTGAGTTTCTAGTTTGAAGTCTCTAGTTGTAGATTCTCTAGTTGTGGAGTCTCTAGTTTAGGAGTTTCTAGTTGAAGAGTTTTTAGTTGTGGAGTGTCTAGTTGTGGAGTTTCCAGTTGTGGAGTTTCTAGTTGTGGAGTTTCTAGTTGTGTAGTTTCTAGCTGCGGAGTTTCTAGTTGCGGAATTTCTATTTGTGGAGTTTCTAGCTGCGGAGATTCTAGTTGCAGAGTCTCTTGTGTTGGAGTTTTAGTTGCGGAATCTCTAGTTGCGCAGTTTCTAGTTGTGGAGTTTCTAGTTGTGGAGTTTCCAGTTGTGGATTTTCTGGTTGTGGACTTTCTAGACATGAAATTTCTTGTAGCCGAGTCTCTATTTGTAGAGTTTGTTGTTGTGGAGTTTCTAGTTATGGAGTTTCTAGTTGTGGAGTCCCTAGTTGCAGAGTTTCTAGTTGTGGAGTTTCTAGTTGTGGAGTTTCTAGTTGTGGAGTCTCTAGTTGTGGAGTTTCAAGTTGTGGAGTCTAGTTGTGGAGTTTCTAGTTGTGGAGTTTCCAGTTTTGGAGTATCTAGTTGTGGAGTTTCCAGTTGTGAAGTTTCAAGTTGCGGAGTCTCAAGCTGTGGAGTTTCTAGTTGCGGAGTTTCTAGTTGGGGAGTTTCTAGTTGTGGAGTTTCTAGTTGTGGAGTCTTAAGTTGTGGAGTTTAAACGTGTGGAGTTTGAAGCTGTGGAGTCTATAGTTGTGGAGTTTTTAGTTGTGGAGTTTCTAGTTGTTGAGTTTCTAGTTGTGAAGTCTCTAGTTGTGGAGTTTCTAGTTGTGGATTTTCTAGTTGTGGAGTATCTAGTTGTGGATTTTTCAGTTGTGGAGTTTCTAGTTGTGGAGTTGCGGAGTCTCTAGTTGTGAAGTTTCTAGTTGCAGAGTCTCTAATGGGGAGTTTCCAGTTGTGGAGTCTCTAGATGTGGAGTTTCTAGTTGTCGAGTATCCAGTTGCGGAGTATCTAGTAGTGGAGTTTCGAGTTGTGGAGTTTCTAGTTGTGGACTTTCTAGTTGCGGAGTTCCTAGTTGTAGAGTTTCTAGTTGCGGAGTTTCTAGTTGTGGAGTTTCAAGTTGCGGAGTCTCATGCTGTGGAGTTTCTACTTGTTGAGTTTTTAGTTGTGGAGTTTCTAGTTGTTGAGTTTCTAGTTTGAAGTCTCTAGTTGTAGATTCTCTAGTTGTGTAGTCTCTAGTTTAGGAGTTTCTAGTTAAAGAGTTTTTAGTTGTGGAGTGTCTGGTTGTGGAGTTTACAGTTGTGGAGTTTCGAGTTGTGGGGTTTCGATTTTTGGAGTTTCTAGTTGTGGAGTTTTGAGTTGTCGAGTTTCTAGTTGTGTAGTTTCTAGTTGCGGAATCTCTAGCTGTAGATTTTCTAGTTGCGTAACTTAAGGTTGTGAGGTTTCAAGTTGTGGAGTTTTTAGTTGTGGAGTTTCTAGTTGTGGAGTTTCTAGTTGTGGAGTCTCTAGTTGTGTAGTTTCTAGCTGCAAAGTTTCTAGTTGTGGAGTTTCCAGTTGTGGAGTTTCTGGTTGTGGACTTTCTAGACATGAAATTTCTTGTAGCCGAGTCTCTCTTTGTAGAGTTTGTAGTTGTGGAGTTTCTAGTTGTGGAGTCTCTAGTTGCAGAGTTTTTAGTTGTGGAGTTTCTAGTTGTGGAGTTTCAAGTTGTGGAGTTTCTAGTTGTTGAGTTTCTAGTTGCGGAGTATCTTGTTGTGGAGTTTCCAGTTGTGGAGTTTCTAGTTGTGAAATTGCAGAGTCTCTGGTTGTGGATTGTCTAGTTGTGGAGTTTCTAGTTGTGGAGTTTCGAGTTTTGGAGTCTCTAGTTGTGGAGTTTCTCGTTTTGGAGTTTCCAGTTGTGGAGTATCTAGTTGAGGAGTCTCTAGTTGTAGAGTTTCTAGTTGTGGAGTTTCTAGTTGTGAAGTTTCAAGTTGTGGAGTTTCTAGTTGCGGCGTCTCAAGTTGTGGAGTTTCTAGTTGCGGAGTGTCTAGTTGTGGTGTTTCTAGCTGTGGAATTTCTTGTTGCGGAGTATCTAGTTGTGGAGTTTGCAGTTGTGGAGTTTCTAGTTGTGGAATTGCAGAGTCTCTGCTTGTGGAGTTTGTAGTTTGGAGTTTCTAGTTGTGGAGTCTCTAGTTGCGGAGTCTCTAATTGTGAAGTTTCTAGTTGTGGAGTTTCTAGTTGTGGAGTTTCTGGTTGTGGAGTTTCTAGTTGTAGAGTGTCTAGTTGTGGAGTTTCCGGTTGTGGTGTTTCGAGTGTTGGAGTTTCTAGTTCTGGAGTTTCTAGTTGTGGAGTTTCCAGTTGTGGAGTTTTTAGTTGTGGACTTTCTAGACATGAAATTTCTTGTAGCCGTGTCTTTATTTGTAGAGTTTGTAGTTGTGGAGTTTCTAGTTTTGGAGTTTCTCGTTGTGTAGTCTCTAGTTATAGAGTTTCTAGTTGTGGAGTTTCTAGTTGTGGAGTTTCAAGTTGTGGAGTCTCTAGTTGTGGAGTTTCTAGTTGCGGAGTATCTAGTTGTGGAGTTTGCAGTTGTGGAGTTTCTAGTTGTGGAATTGCAGAGTCTCTGGTTGTGGAGTTTATTGTTGTGGAGTTTATAGTTGTGGAGTCTCTAGTTGCGGAGTCTCTAGTTGTGAAGTTTCTAGTTGTGGAGTTTCTAGTTGTGGAGTTTCTGGTTGTGGAGTTTCTAGTTGTGGAGTTTCTAGTTGTGGAGTTTCCAGTTGTGGAATATCTAGTTGTGGGGTTTCCAGTTGTGAAGTATCTAGTTGTAAAGTTTCCAGTTGTGGAGTATCTAGTTGTGGAGTTTTAAGTTGTGGAGTTTCTAGTTGCGGAGTTTCTAGTTGCGGAGTTTTTAATAGCGGAGTTTCTAGTTGTGAAGTTTCAAGTTGCGGACTCTCAAGTTGTGGAGTTTTCAGTTGTGGAGTTTTTAGTTGTGGAGTTTCTAGTTGTTGAGTTTCTAGTTGAGAAGTCTCTAGTTTTGCAGGTTTTAGTTGTGGAGTTTTTAGATATGGAATTTCTAGTTGCCGAGTATGTATTTGAGGAGTTTGTAGTTGTGGAGTTTGTAGTTGTGGAGTTTCTAGTTGGTGAGTCTCTAGTTGCGGAGTTTTTAGTTGTGGAGTTTCTAGTGGTGGAGTCTCTAGTTGCGGAGTTTCTAGTTGTGAAGTTTCTAGTTGTGGAGTTTCTAGTTTTGGAGTTTCTAGTTGTGGAGATTCTAGTTGTAGAGTCTCCTGTTGCGGAGTTGCTAGTTGTGGAGTTTCTAGTTGTGGAGTTTCCAGTTGTGAAGTTTCTAGTTGTGGAGTCTTAAGTTGTGGAGTTTAAACTTGTGGAGTTTCCAGTTGTTGAGTCTATAGTTGTGGAGTTTCTAGTTGTGGATTTTCTAGTTGTGGAGTATCTAGTTGTGGATTTTTCAGTTGTGGAGTTGCGGAGTCTCTAGTTGTGAAGTTTCTAGTTGCAGAGTCTCTAGTTGGGGAGTTTCCAGTTGTGGAGTCTCTAGATGTGGAGTTTCTAGTTGTCGAGTTTCCAGTTGTGGAGTATCTAGTAGTGGAGTTTCGAGTTGTGGAGTTTTAAGTTGTGGAGTTTATAGTTGCGGAGTTTCTAGTTGCGGAGTTTTTAATAGCGGAGTTTCTAGTTGTCAAGTTTCAAGTTGCGGACTCTCAAGTTGTGGAGTTTCTAGTTGTGGATTTTCTAGTTGTGGAGTATCTAGTTGTGGATTTTTCAGTTGTGGAGTTTCTAGTTGTGTAGTTGCGGAGTCTCTAGTTGTGAAGTTTCTAGTTGCAGAGTCTCTAATGGGGAGTTTCCAGTTGTGGAGTCTCTAGATGTGGAGTTTCTAGTTGTCGAGTATCCAGTTGCGGAGTATCTAGTAGTGGAGTTTCGAGTTGTGGAGTTTCTAGTTGTGGACTTTCTAGTTGCGGAGTTCCTAGTTGTAGAGTTTCTAGTTGCGGAGTTTCTAGTTGTGGAGTTTCAAGTTGCGGAGTCTCATGCTGTGGAGTTTCTACTTGTTGAGTTTTTAGTTGTGGAGTTTCTAGTTGTTGAGTTTCTAGTTTGAAGTCTCTAGTTGTAGATTCTCTAGTTGTGTAGTCTCTAGTTGTGGAGTTTCTAGTTGTGGAGTTTCTAGTTGTGGAGTTTCCAGTTGTGGAGTTTTTAGTTGTGGAGTTTCTAGTTGTGGAGTTTCTGGTTGTGGAGTTTCTAATTGTGGAGTTTTCAGTTGTGGAGTTTTGAGTTGTGGAGTTTCTAGTTGTGGAGTCTCAAGTTGTGGAGTTTAAAATTGTGGAGTTTCAAGTTGTGGAGTCTCTAGTTGTGGAGTTTCTAGTTGCGGAGTATCTAGTTGTGGAGTTTCCAGTTGTGGAGTTTCTAGTTGCGGAGTTGCGGAGTCTCTAGTTGTAGAGTTTCTAGTGTCGGAGTCTCTAGTTGTGGAGTTTCAAGTTGTGGCGTCTAGTTGTGGAGTTTCTAGTTGTGGAGTTTCCAGTTGTGGAGTATCTAGTTGTGGAGTTTCCAGTTGTGAAGTTTCAAGTTGCGGATTCTCAAGTTGTGGAGTTTTCAGTTGTGGAGTTTTTAGTTGTGGAGTTTCTAGTTGTTGAGTTTCTAGTTGAGAAGTCTCTAGTTTTGCAGTTTTTAGTTGTGGAGTTTCTAGATATGGAATTTCTAGTTGCCGAGTCTTCATTTGTGGAGTTTGTAGTTGCGGGGTTTCTAGTTGTGGAGTTTCTAGTTGGTGAGTCTCTTGTTGCGGAGTTTCTAGTTGTGGAGTTTCTAGTTGTGGAGTTTCTGGTTGTGCAGTTTCTAGTTGTGGAGTTTCTAGTTGTGGCGTCTCTAGCTGCGGAGTTTCTAGTTGCAGAGTCTCTATTTTTGGAGTTTCTAGTTGCGAATTCTCTAGTTGAGGAGTCTCTAGTTGTAGCGTTTCTAGTTGTGGAGTTTCTAGTTGTGGAGTTTCAAATTGTGGAGTTTCTAGTTGCGGCGTCTCAAGTTGTGGAGTTTCTAGTTGCGGAGTGTCTAGTTGTGGTGTTTCTAGCTGTGGAATTTCTAGTTGTGGAGTTTCTAGTTGCGGAGTTCCTAGTTGTAGAGTTTCTAGTTGCGGAGTTTCTAGTTGTGGAGTTTCAAGTTGCGGAGTGTGATGCTGTGGAGTTTCTAATTGTTGAGTTTTTAGTTGTGGAGTTTCTAGTTGTTGAGTTTCTAGTTTGAAGTCTCTAGTTGTAGATTCTCTAGTTGTGGAGTCTCTAGTTTAGGAGTTTCTAGTTGAAGAGTTTTTAGTTGTGGAGTGTCTAGTTGTGGAGTTTCCAGTTGTGGAGTTTCTAGTTGTGGAGTTTCTAGTTGTGTAGTTTCTAGCTGCGGAGTTTCTAGTTGCGGAATTTCTATTTGTGGAGTTTCTAGCTGCGGAGATTCTAGTTGCAGAGTCTCTTGTGTTGGAGTTTTAGTTGCGGAATCTCTAGTTGCGCAGTTTCTAGTTGTGGAGTTTCTAGTTGTGGAGTTTCCAGTTGTGGATTTTCTGGTTGTGGACTTTCTAGACATGAAATTTCTTGTAGCCGAGTCTCTATTTGTAGAGTTTGTTGTTGTGGAGTTTCTAGTTATGGAGTTTCTAGTTGTGGAGTCCCTAGTTGCAGAGTTTCTAGTTGTGGAGTTTCTAGTTGTGGAGTTTCTAGTTGTGGAGTCTCTAGTTGTGGAGTTTCAAGTTGTGGAGTCTAGTTGTGGAGTTTCTAGTTGTGGAGTTTCCAGTTTTGGAGTATCTAGTTGTGGAGTTTCCAGTTGTGAAGTTTCAAGTTGCGGAGTCTCAAGCTGTGGAGTTTCTAGTTGCGGAGTTTCTAGTTGGGGAGTTTCTAGTTGTGGAGTTTCTAGTTGTGGAGTCTTAAGTTGTGGAGTTTAAACGTGTGGAGTTTGAAGCTGTGGAGTCTATAGTTGTGGAGTTTTTAGTTGTGGAGTTTCTAGTTGTTGAGTTTCTAGTTGTGAAGTCTCTAGTTGTGGAGTTTCTAGTTGTGGATTTTCTAGTTGTGGAGTATCTAGTTGTGGATTTTTCAGTTGTGGAGTTTCTAGTTGTGGAGTTGCGGAGTCTCTAGTTGTGAAGTTTCTAGTTGCAGAGTCTCTAATGGGGAGTTTCCAGTTGTGGAGTCTCTAGATGTGGAGTTTCTAGTTGTCGAGTATCCAGTTGCGGAGTATCTAGTAGTGGAGTTTCGAGTTGTGGAGTTTCTAGTTGTGGACTTTCTAGTTGCGGAGTTCCTAGTTGTAGAGTTTCTAGTTGCGGAGTTTCTAGTTGTGGAGTTTCAAGTTGCGGAGTCTCATGCTGTGGAGTTTCTACTTGTTGAGTTTTTAGTTGTGGAGTTTCTAGTTGTTGAGTTTCTAGTTTGAAGTCTCTAGTTGTAGATTCTCTAGTTGTGTAGTCTCTAGTTTAGGAGTTTCTAGTTAAAGAGTTTTTAGTTGTGGAGTGTCTGGTTGTGGAGTTTACAGTTGTGGAGTTTCGAGTTGTGGGGTTTCGATTTTTGGAGTTTCTAGTTGTGGAGTTTTGAGTTGTGGAGTTTCTAGTTGTGTAGTTTCTAGTTGCGGAATCTCTAGCTGTAGATTTTCTAGTTGCGTAACTTAAGGTTGTGAGGTTTCAAGTTGTGGAGTTTTTAGTTGTGGAGTTTCTAGTTGTGGAGTTTCTAGTTGTGGAGTCTCTAGTTGTGTAGTTTCTAGCTGCAAAGTTTCTAGTTGTGGAGTTTCCAGTTGTGGAGTTTCTGGTTGTGGACTTTCTAGACATGAAATTTCTTGTAGCCGAGTCTCTCTTTGTAGAGTTTGTAGTTGTGGAGTTTCTAGTTGTGGAGTCTCTAGTTGTTGAGTTTCTAGTTGCGGAGTATCTTGTTGTGGAGTTTCCAGTTGTGGAGTTTCTAGTTGTGAAATTGCAGAGTCTCTGGTTGTGGATTGTCTAGTTGTGGAGTTTCTAGTTGTGGAGTTTCGAGTTTTGGAGTCTCTAGTTGTGGAGTTTCTCGTTTTGGAGTTTCCAGTTGTGGAGTATCTAGTTGAGGAGTCTCTAGTTGTAGAGTTTCTAGTTGTGGAGTTTCTAGTTGTGAAGTTTCAAGTTGTGGAGTTTCTAGTTGCGTGTCTCAAGTTGTGGAGTTTCTAGTTGCGGAGTGTCTAGTTGTGGTGTTTCTAGCTGTGGAATTTCTTGTTGCGGAGTATCTAGTTGTGGAGTTTGCAGTTGTGGAGTTTCTAGTTGTGGAATTGCAGAGTCTCTGCTTGTGGAGTTTGTAGTTTGGAGTTTCTAGTTGTGGAGTCTCTAGTTGCGGAGTCTCTAATTGTGAAGTTTCTAGTTGTGGAGTTTCTAGTTGTGGAGTTTCTGGTTGTGGAGTTTCTAGTTGTAGAGTGTCTAGTTGTGGAGTTTCCGGTTGTGGTGTTTCGAGTGTTGGAGTTTCTAGTTCTGGAGTTTCTAGTTGTGGAGTTTCCAGTTGTGGAGTTTTTAGTTGTGGACTTTCTAGACATGAAATTTCTTGTAGCCGTGTCTTTATTTGTAGAGTTTGTAGTTGTGGAGTTTCTAGTTTTGGAGTTTCTAGTTGTGTAGTCTCTAGTTGCAGAGTTTCTAGTTGTGGAGTTTCTAGTTGTGGAGTTTCAAGTTGTGGAGTCTCTAGTTGTGGAGTTTCTAGTTGCGGAGTATCTAGTTGGGGAGTTTGCAGTTGTGGAGTTTCTAGTTGTGGAATTGAATAGTCTCTGGTTGTGGAGTTTATAGTTGTGGAGTTTATAGTTGTGGAGTCTCTAGTTGCGGAGTCTCTAGTTGTGAAGTTTCTAGTTGTGGAGTTTCTAGTTGTGGAGTTTCTGGTTGTGGAGTTTCTAGTTGTGGAGTTTCTAGTTGTGGAGTTTCCAGTTGTGGAATATCTAGTTGTGGGGTTTCCAGTTGTGAAGTATCTAGTTGTAAAGTTTCCAGTTGTGGAGTATCTAGTTGTGGAGTTTTAAGTTGTGGAGTTTCTAGTTGCGGAGTTTCTAGTTGCGGAGTTTTTAATAGCGGAGTTTCTAGTTGTGAAGTTTCAAGTTGCGGACTCTCAAGTTGTGGAGTTTTCAGTTGTGGAGTTTTTAGTTGTGGAGTTTCTAGTTGTTGAGTTTCTAGTTGAGAAGTCTCTACTTTTGCAGGTTTTAGTTGTGGAGTTTTTAGATATGGAATTTCTAGTTGCCGAGTATGTATTTGAGGAGTTTGTAGTTGTGGAGTTTGTAGTTGTGGAGTTTCTAGTTGGTGAGTCTCTAGTTGCGGAGTTTTTAGTTGTGGAGTTTCTAGTGGTGGAGTCTCTAGTTGCGGAGTTTCTAGTTGTGAAGTTTCTAGTTGTGGAGTTTCTAGTTTTGGAGTTTCTAGTTGTGGAGATTCTAGTTGTAGAGTCTCCTGTTGCGGAGTTGCTAGTTGTGGAGTTTCTAGTTGTGGAGTTTCCAGTTGTGAAGTTTCTAGTTGTGGAGTCTTAAGTTGTGGAGTTTAAACTTGTGGAGTTTCCAGTTGTTGAGTCTATAGTTGTGGAGTTTCTAGTTGTGGATTTTCTAGTTGTGGAGTATCTAGTTGTGGATTTTTCAGTTGTGGAGTTGCGGAGTCTCTAGTTGTGAAGTTTCTAGTTGCAGAGTCTCTAGTTGGGGAGTTTCCAGTTGTGGAGTCTCTAGATGTGGAGTTTCTAGTTGTCGAGTATCCAGTTGCGGAGTATCTAGTAGTGGAGTTTCGAGTTGTGGAGTTTCTAGTTGTGGAGTTTCTAGTTGCGGAGTTCCTAGTTGTAGAGTTTCTATTTGCGGAGTTTCTAGTTGTGGAGTTTCAAGTTGCGGAGTCTCATGCTGTGGAGTTTCTACTTGTTGAGTTTTTAGTTGTGGAGTTTCTAGTTGTTGAGTTTCTAGTTTGAAGTCTCTAGTTGTAGATTCTCTAGTTGTGGAGTCTCTAGTTTAGGAGTTTCTAGTTGAAGAGTTTTTAGTTGTGGAGTGTCTGGTTGTGGAGTTTCCAGTTGTGGAGTTTCGAGTTGTGGAGTTTCGAGTTTTGGAGTTTCTAGTTGTGGAGTTTTGAGTTGTGGAGTTTCTAGTTGTGTAGTTTCTAGTTGCGGAATCTCTAGCTGTGGATTTTCTAGTTGCGTAACTTAAGGTTGTGAGGTTTCAAGTTGTGGAGTTTCTAGTTGTGGAGTTTCTAGTTGTGGAGTTTCTAGTTGTGGAGTCTCTAGTTGTGTAGTTTCTAGCTGCAAAGTTTCTAGTTGTGGAGTTTCCAGTGTTGGAGTTTCTGGTTGTGGACTTTCTAGACATGAAATTTCTTGTAGCCGAGTCTCTATTTGTAGAGTTTGTAGTTGTGGAGTTTCTAGTTGTGGAGTCTCTAGTTGCAGAGTTTCTAGTTGTGGAGTTTCTAGTTGTGGAGTTTCAAGTTGTGGAGTTTCTAGTTGTTGAGTTTCTAGTTGCGGAGTATCTAGTTGTGGAGTTTCCAGTTGTGGAGTTTCTAGTTGTGAAATTGCAGAGTCTCTGGTTGTGGATTGTCTAGTTGTGGAGTTTCTAGTTGTGGAGTTTCGAGTTTTGGAGTCTCTAGTTATGGAGTTTCTCGTTGTGGAGTTTCCAGTTGTGGAGTATCTAGTTGTGGAGTTTCCAGTTGTGAAGTATCTAGTTGTGGAGTTTCCAGTTGTGGAGTATCTAGTTGTGGAGTTTCAAGTTGCGGAGTTTCTATTTTTGGAGTTTCTAGCTGCGGAGTTTCTAGTTGCAGAGTCTATGGTTGTGGAGTTTCTAGTTGCGGAATCTCTAGTTGTGGAGTTTCTAGTTGTGGAGTTTCTAGTTGTGGAGTTTCCAGTTGTGGAGTTTCTGGTTGTGGACTTTCTAGACATGAAATTTCTTGTAGCCAAGTCTCTATTTGTAGAGTTTGTAGTTGTAGAGTTTCTAGTTGTGGAGTCTCTAGTTGCAGAGTTTCTAGTTGTGGAGTTTCAAGTTGTGGAGTCTCTAGTTGTGGAGTTTCTAGTTGCGGAGTATCTAGTTGTGGAGTTTCCAGTTGTGTAGTTTCTAGTTCTGGAAGTGCAGAGTCTCTGGTTGTGGATTTTCTAGATGTGGAGTTTCTAGCTGTGGAGTTTCGAGTTTTGGAGTCTCTAGTTGTGGAGTTTCTGGTTGTGGTGTTTCCAGTTGTGGAGTATCTAGTTGTGGAGTTTCCAGTTGTGAAGTATCTAGTTGTGGAGTTTCCAGTTGTGGAGTATCTAGTTGCGGAGTTGCAAGTTGCGGAGTTTCTAGTTGCGGAGTTTCTAGTTGCGAAGTTTTTAATAGCGGAGTTTCTAGTTGTGGAGTTTCAAGTTGCCGAGTCTCAAGTTGTGGAGTTTCTAGTTGTGGAGTTTCTAGTTGTGGAGTTTCTAGTTGTGGAGTTTCCAGCTGCGGAGTTTCTAGATGCAGAGTCTCTAGTTTTGGAGTTTCTAGTTGCGAATTCTCTAGTTGAGGAGTCTCTAGTTGTAGAGTTTCTAGTTGTGGAGTTTCTAGTTGTGAAGTTTCAAGTTGTGGAGTTTCTAGTCTCGGACTCTCAAGTTGTGGAGTTTCTAGTGGCGGAGTGTCTAGTTGTGGTGTTTCTAGCTGTGCAATTTCTTGTTGCGGAGTTTCTAGTTGCGGAGTTTCCAGTTGTGTAGTTTCTAGTAGAGTTTCGAGTTTTGAAGTTTCTAGTTGTTGAGTTTCTAGTTTGAAGTCTCTAGTTGTAGATTCTCTAGTTGTGGAGTCTCTCGTTTAGGAGTTTCTAGTTGAAGAGTTTTTAGTTGTGGAGTGTCTAGTTGTGGAGTTTCCAGTTGTGGAGTTTCTAGTTGTGGAGTTTCGAGTTTTGGAGTTTCTAGTTGTGAAGTTTTCAGTTGTGGAGTTTCTAGTTGTAGAGTTTGTAGTTGCGGAATCTCTAGCTGTGGATTTCCTAGTAGCGTAACTTAAGGTTGTGAGGTTTCGAGTTGTGTAGTTTCTAGTTGTGGAGTTTCTAGTTGTAGAGTTTCTAGTTGTGGAGTTTCTAGTTGCGGAATCTCTAGCTGTGAATTTTCTAGTTGCGTAACTTAAGGTTGTGAGGTTTCAAGTTGTGGAGTTTCTAGTTGTGGAGTTTCTAGTTGTAGAGTTTCTAGTTGTGGAGTCTCTAGTTGTGTAGTGTCTAGTTGTGGAGTTTCAAATTGTGGAGTTTCTAGTTGCAGAGTCTCTGGTTGTGGAGTTTCTAGTTGCGGAGTCTCTAGTTGTGGAGTTTCTAGTTGTGGAGTTTCCAGTTGTGGAGTTTTTAGTTGCGGAGTTTCTAGTTGTGGAGTTTCTGGTTGTGGAGTTTCTAATTGTGGAGTTTTCAGTTGTGGAGTTTTGAGTTGTGGAGTTTCTAGTTGTGGAGTCTCAAGTTGTGGAGTTTAAAGTTGTGGAGTTTCAAGTTGTGGAGTCTCTAGTTGTGGAGTTTCTAGTTGCGGAGTATCTAGTTGTGGAGTTTCCAGTTGTGGAGTTTCTAGTTGTGGAGTTGCGGAGTCTCTAGTTGTGGAGTTTCTAGTTGCGGAGTCTCTAGTTGTAGAGTTTCAAGTTGTGGCGTCTAGTTGTGGAGTTTCTAGTTGTGGAGTTTCCAGTTGTGAAGTTTCAAGTTGCGGATTCTCAAGTTGTGGAGTTTCCAGTTGTGGAGTTTTTAGTTGTGGAGTTTCTGGTTGTTGAGTTTCTAGTTGAGAAGTCTCTAGTTCTGCAGTTTTTGTTGTGGATTTTCTAGATATGGAATTTCTAGTTGCCGAGTCTTTATTTGTGGAGTTTGTAGTTGTGGGGTTTCTAGTTGTGGAGTTTCTAGTTGGTGAGTCTCTAGTTGCGGAGTTTCTAGTTGTGGAGTTTCTAGTTGTGGAGTTTCTGGTTGTGGAGTTTCTAGTTGTGGAGTTTCTAGTTGTGGCGTCTCTAGCTGCGGAGTTTCTAGTTGCAGAGTCTCTAGTTTTGGAGTTTGGAGTTTCTAGTTGCGAATTCTCTAGTTGAGGAGTCTCTAGTTGTAGCGTTTCAAGTTGTGGAGTTTCTAGTTGTGGAGTTTCAAATTGTGGAGTTTCTAGTTGCGGCGTCTCAAGTTGTGGAGTTTCTAGTTGCGGAGTGTCTAGTTGTGGTGTTTCTAGCTGTGGAATTTCTAGTTGTGGAGTTTCTAGTGGCGGAGTTCCTAGTTGTAGAGTTTCTAGTTGCGGAGTTTCTAGTTGTGGAGTTTCAAGTTGCGGAGTGTCATGCTGTGGAGTTTCTACTTGTTGAGTTTTTAGTTGTGGAGTTTCTAATTGTTGAGTTTCTAGTTTGAAGTCTCTAGTTGTAGATTCTCTAGTTGTGGAGTCTCTAGTTTAGGAGTTTCTAGTTGAAGAGTTTTTAGTTGTGGAGTGTCTAGTTGTGGAGTTTCCAGTTGTGGAGTTTCTAGTTGTGAAGTTTCTAGTTGTGTAGTTTCTAGATGCGGAGTTTCTAGTTGCGGAGTTTCTATTTGTGGAGTTTCTAGCTGCGGAGATTCTAGTTGCAGAGTCTCTGGTTGTGTAGTTTTAGTTGCGGAATCCCTAGTTGTGGAGTTTCTAGTTGTGGAGTTTCTAGTTGTGGAGTTTCCAGTTGTAGATTTTCTGGTTGTGGACTTTCTAGACATAAAATTTCTTGTAGCCGAGTCTCTATTTGTAGAGTTTGTAGTTGTGGAGTTTCTAGTTATGGAGTTTCTAGTTGTGGAGTTTCCAGTTGTGGAGTATCTAGTTGTGGAGTTTTAAGTTGTGGAGTTTCTAGTTGCGGAGTTTCTAGTTGCGGAGTTTTTAATAGCGGAGTTTCTAGTTGTGAAGTTTCAAGTTGCGGACTCTCAAGTTGTGGAGTTTTCAGTTGTGGAGTTTTTAGTTGTGGAGTTTCTAGTTGTTGAGTTTCTAGTTGAGAAGTCTCTAGTTTTGCAGGTTTTAGTTGTGGAGTTTTTAGATATGGAATTTCTAGTTGCCGAGTATGTATTTGAGGAGTTTGTAGTTGTGGAGTTTGTAGTTGTGGAGTTTCTAGTTGGTGAGTCTCTAGTTGCGGAGTTTTTAGTTGTGGAGTTTCTAGTGGTGGAGTCTCTAGTTGCGGAGTTTCTAGTTGTGAAGTTTCTAGTTGTGGAGTTTCTAGTTTTGGAGTTTCTAGTTGTGGAGATTCTAGTTGTAGAGTCTCCTGTTGCGGAGTTGCTAGTTGTGGAGTTTCTAGTTGTGGAGTTTCCAGTTGTGAAGTTTCTAGTTGTGGAGTCTTAAGTTGTGGAGTTTAAACTTGTGGAGTTTCCAGTTGTTGAGTCTATAGTTGTGGAGTTTCTAGTTGTGGATTTTCTAGTTGTGGAGTATCTAGTTGTGGATTTTTCAGTTGTGGAGTTGCGGAGTCTCTAGTTGTGAAGTTTCTAGTTGCAGAGTCTCTAGTTGGGGAGTTTCCAGTTGTGGAGTCTCTAGATGTGGAGTTTCTAGTTGTCGAGTATCCAGTTGCGGAGTATCTAGTAGTGGAGTTTCGAGTTGTGGACTTTCTAGTTGTGGAGTTTCTAGTTGCGGAGTTCCTAGTTGTAGAGTTTCTAGTTGCGGAGTTTCTAGTTGTGGAGTTTCAAGTTGCGGAGTCTCATGCTGTGGAGTTTCTACTTGTTGAGTTTTTAGTTGTGGAGTTTCTAGTTGTTGAGTTTCTAGTTTGAAGTCTCTAGTTGTAGATTCTCTAGTTGTGGAGTCTCTAGTTTAGGAGTTTCTAGTTGAAGAGTTTTTAGTTGTGGAGTGTCTGGTTGTGGAGTTTCCAGTTGTGGAGTTTCGAGTTGTGGAGTTTCGAGTTTTGGAGTTTCTAGTTGTCTAGTTTTGAGTTGTGGAGTTTCTAGTTGTGTAGTTTCTAGTTGCGGAATCTCTAGCTGCGGATTTTCTAGTTGCGTAACTTAAGGTTGTGAGGTTTCAAGTTGTGGAGTTTCTAGTTGTGGAGTTTCTAGTTGTGGAGTTTCTAGTTGTGGAGTCTCTAGTTGTGTAGTTTCTAGCTGCAAAGTTTCTAGTTGTGGAGTTTCCAGTGTTGGAGTTTCTGGTTGTGGACTTTCTAGACATGAAATTTCTTGTAGCCGAGTCTCTATTTGTAGAGTTTGTAGTTGTGGAGTTTCTAGTTGTGGAGTCTCTAGTTGCAGAGTTTCTAGTTGTGGAGTTTCTAGTTGTGGAGTTTCAAGTTGTGGAGTTTCTAGTTGTTGAGTTTCTAGTTGCGGAGTATCTAGTTGTGGAGTTTCCAGTTGTGGAGTTTCTAGTTGTGAAATTGCAGAGTCTCTGGTTGTGAATTGTCTAGTTGTGGAGTTTCTAGTTGTGGAGTTTCGAGTTTTGGAGTCTCTAGTTATGGAGTTTCTCGTTGTGGAGTTTCCAGTTGTGGAGTATCTAGTTGTGGAGTTTCCAGTTGTGAAGTATCTAGTTGTGGAGTTTCCAGTTGTGGAGTATCTAGTTGTGGAGTTTCAAGTTGCGGAGTTTCTATTTTTGGAGTTTCTAGCTGCGGAGTTTCTAGTTGCAGAGTCTATGGTTGTGGAGTTTCTAGTTGCGGAATCTCTAGTTGTGGAGTTTCTAGTTGTGGAGTTTCTAGTTGTGGAGTTTCCAGTTGTGGAGTTTCTGGTTGTGGACTTTCTAGACATGAAATTTCTTGTAGCCAAGTCTCTATTTGTAGAGTTTGTAGTTGTAGAGTTTCTAGTTGTGGAGTCTCTAGTTGCAGAGTTTCTAGTTGTGGAGTTTCTAGTTGTGGAGTTTCAAGTTGTGGAGTCTCTAGTTGTGGAGTTTCTAGTTGCGGAGTATCTAGTTGTGGAGTTTCCAGTTGTGTAGTTTCTAGTTCTGGAATTGCAGAGTCTCTGGTTGTGGATTTTCTAGATGTGGAGTTTCTAGCTGTGGAGTTTCGAGTTTTGGAGTCTCTAGTTGTGGAGTTTCTGGTTGTGGTGTTTCCAGTTGTGGAGTATCTAGTTGTGGAGTTTCCAGTTGTGAAGTATCTAGTTGTGGAGTTTCCAGTTGTGGAGTATCTAGTTGCGGAGTTGCAAGTTGCGGAGTTTCTAGTTGCGGAGTTTCTAGTTGCGAAGTTTTTAATAGCGGAGTTTCTAGTTGTGGAGTTTCAAGTTGCGGAGTCTCAAGTTGTGGAGTTTCTAGTTGTGGAGTTTCTAGTTGTGGAGTTTCTAGTTGTGGAGTTTCCAGCTGCGGAGTTTCTAGATGCAGAGTCTCTAGTTTTGGAGTTTCTAGTTGCGAATTCTCTAGTTGAGGAGTCTCTAGTTGTAGAGTTTCTAGTTGTGGAGTTTCTATTTGTGAAGTTTCAAGTTGTGGAGTTTCTAGTCTCGGCATCTCAAGTTGTGGAGTTTCTAGTGGCGGAGTGTCTAGTTGTGGTGTTTCTAGCTGTGCAATTTCTTGTTGCGGAGTTTCTAGTTGCGGGGTTTCCAGTTGTGTAGTTTCTAGTAGAGTTTCGAGTTTTGAAGTTTCTAGTTGTTGAGTTTCTAGTTTGAAGTCTCTAGTTGTAGATTCTCTAGTTGTGGAGTCTCTCGTTTAGGAGTTTCTAGTTGAAGAGTTTTTAGTTGTGGAGTGTCTAGTTGTGGAGTTTCCAGTTGTGGAGTTTCTAGTTGTGGAGTTTCGAGTTTTGGAGTTTCTAGTTGTGAAGTTTTCAGTTGTGGAGTTTCTAGTTGTAGAGTTTGTAGTTGCGGAATCTATAGCTGTGGATTTCCTAGTAGCGTAACTTAAGGTTGTGAGGTTTCGAGTTGTGTAGTTTCTAGTTGTGGAGTTTCTAGTTGTAGAGTTTCTAGTTGTGGAGTCTCTAGTTGTGTAGTGTCTAGTTGCGGAGTTTCAAATTGTGGAGTTTCTAGTTGCAGAGTCTCTGGTTGTGGAGTTTCTAGTTGCGGAGTCTCTAGTTGTGGAGTTTCTAGTTGTGGAGTTTCTAGTTGTGGAGTTTCCAGTTGTGGAGTTTTTAGTTGTGGAGTTTCTAGTTGTGGAGTCTCTGGTTGTGGAGTTTCTAATTGTGGAGTTTTCAGTTGTGGAGTTTTGAGTTGTGGAGTTTCTAGTTGTGGAGTCTCAAGTTGTGGAGTTTAAAGTTGTGGAGTTTCAAGTTGTTGAGTCTCTAGTTGTGGAGTTTCTAGTTGCGGAGTATCTAGTTGTGGAGTTTCCAGTTGTGGAGTTTCTAGTTGTGGAGTTGCGGAGTCTCTAGTTGTGGAGTTTCTAGTTGCGGAGTCTCTAGTTGTAGAGTTTCAAGTTGTGGCGTCTAGTTGTGGAGTTTCTAGTTGTGGAGTTTCCAGTTGTGAAGTTTCAAGTTGCGGATTCTCAAGTTGTGGAGTTTCCAGTTGTGGAGTTTTTAGTTGTGGAGTTTCTGGTTGTTGAGTTTCTAGTTGAGAAGTCTCTAGTTCTGCAGTTTTTGTTGTGGATTTTCTAGATATGGAATTTCTAGTTGCCGAGTCTTTATTTGTGGAGTTTGTAGTTGTGGGGTTTCTAGTTGTGGAGTTTCTAGTTGGTGAGTCTCTAGTTGCGGAGTTTCTAGTTGTGGAGTTTCTAGTTGTGGAGTTTCTGGTTGTGGAGTTTCTAGTTGTGGAGTTTCTAGTTGTGGCGTCTCTAGCTGCGGAGTTTCTAGTTGCAGAGTCTCTAGTTTTGGAGTTTGGAGTTTCTAGTTGCGAATTCTCTAGTTGAGGAGTCTCTAGTTGTAGCGTTTCAAGTTGTGGAGTTTCTAGTTGTGGAGTTTCAAATTGTGGAGTTTCTAGTTGCGGCGTCTCAAGTTGTGGAGTTTCTAGTTGCGGAGTGTCTAGTTGTGGTGTTTCTAGCTGTGGAATTTCTAGTTGTGGAGTTTCTAGTTGCGGAGTTCCTAGTTGTAGAGTTTCTAGTTGCGGAGTTTCTAGTTGTGGAGTTTCAAGTTGCGGAGTGTCATGCTGTGGAGTTTCTACTTGTTGAGTTTTTAGTTGTGGAGTTTCTAATTGTTGAGTTTCTAGTTTGAAGTCTCTAGTTGTAGATTCTCTAGTTGTGGAGTCTCTAGTTTAGGAGTTTCTAGTTGAAGAGTTTTTAGTTGTGGAGTGTCTAGTTGTGGAGTTTCCAGTTGTGGAGTTTCTAGTTGTGAATTTTCTAGTTGTGTAGTTTCTAGATGCGGAGTTTCTAGTTGCGGAGTTTCTATTTGTGGAGTTTCTAGCTGCGGAGATTCTAGTTGCAGAGTCTCTGGTTGTGTAGTTTTAGTTGCGGAATCCCTAGTTGTGGAGTTTCTAGTTGTGGAGTTTCTAGTTGTGGAGTTTCCAGTTGTAGATTTTCTGGTTGTGGACTTTCTAGACATGAAATTTCTTGTAGCCGAGTCTCTATTTGTAGAGTTTGTAGTTGTGGAGTTTCTAGTTATGGAGTTTCTAGTTGTGGAGTCCCTAGTTGCAGAGTTTCTAGTTGTGGAGTTTCTAGTTGTGAAGTTTCTAGTTGTGGAGTCTCTAGTTGTGGAGTCTCTAGTTGTGGAGTTTCAAGTTGTGGAGTCTATTTGTGGAGTTTCTAGTTGTGGAGTTTCCAGTTGTGGAGTATCTAGTTGTGGAGTTTCCAGTTGTGAAGTTTCAAGTTGCGGAGTCTCAAGTTGTGGAGTTTTCAGTTGTGGAGTTTTTAGTTGTGGAGTTTCTAGTTGTTGAGTTTCTAGTTGTGAAGTCTCTAGTTTTGCAGTTTCTAGTTGTGGAGTTTCTAGATATGGAATTTCTAGTTGCCGAGTCTGTATTTGTGGAGTTTGTAATTGTGGAGTTTGTAGTTGTGGAGTTTCCAGTTGTGGAGTCTCTAGTTGCGGAGTTTCTAGTTGTGAAGTTTCTAGTTGTGGAGTTTCTAGTTTTGGAGTTTCAAGTTGTTGAGTTTCTAGTTATAGAGTCTCCTGTTGCGGAGTTTCTAGTTGCGGAGTTTCTAGTTGGGGAGTTTCTAGTTGTGGAGTTTCTAGTTGTGGAGTCTTAAGTTGTGGAGTTTAAACGTGTGGAGTTTGAAGCTGTGGAGTCTATAGTTGTGGAGTTTTTAGTTGTGGATTTTTTAGTTGTGGAGTATCTAGTTGTGGATTTTTCAGTTGTGGAGTTTATAGTTGTGGAGTTGCGGAGTCTCTAGTTGTGGAGTTTCTAGTTGCAGAGTATCTAGTTGTGGAGTTTCAAGTTGTGGAGTCTCTAGATGTGGAGTTTCTAGTTGTCGAGTTTCCAGTTGTGGAGTATCTAGTAGTGGAGTTTCGAGTTGTGGAGTTTCTAGTTGTGGAGTTTCTAGTTGTGGAGTTCCTAGTTGTGGAGTTTCTAGTTGCGGAGTTTCTAGTTGTGGAGTTTCAAGTTGCGGAGTTTCTAGTTGTGGAGTTTCAAGTTGCGGAGTCTGATGCTGTGGAGTTTCTAGTTGTTGAGTTTTTAGTTGTGGAGTTTCTAGTTGTTGAATTTCTAGTTTGAAATCTCTAGTTGTAGATTCTCTAGTTGTGGAGTCTCTAGTTTAGGAGTTTCTAGTTGAAGAGTTTTTAGTTGTGGAGTGTCTAGTTGTGGAGTTTCTAGTCGTGGAGTTTCTAGTTGTGGAGTTCCTAGTTGCGGAGTTTCTAGTTGCAGAGTCTCTGGTTGTGGAGTTTCTAGTTGCGGAGTATCTAGTTGTGGAGTTTGCAGTTGTGGAGTTTCTAGTTGTGGAATTGCAGAGTCTCTGGTTGTGGAGTTTGTAGTTGTGGAGTTTCTAGTTGTGGAGTCTCTAGTTGCGGAGTCTCTAATTGTGAAGTTTTCTAGTTGTGGAGTTTCTAGTTGTGGAGTTTCTGAATGTGGAGTTTCTAGTTGTGGAGTGTCTAGTTGTGGAGTTTCCAGTTGTGGAGTTTCGAGTTGTGGAGTTTCGAGTTGTGGAGTTTCTAGTTGTGGAGTTTCTAGTTGTGGAGTTTTCAGTTGTGGAGTTTTTAGTTGTGGACTTTCTAGACATGAAATTTCTTGTAGCCGTGTCTTTATTTGTAGAGTTTGTAGTTGTGGAGTTTCCAGTTGTGGAGTTTCTAGTTGTGGAGTCTCCAGTTGCAGAGTTTCTAGTTGTGGAGTTTCTAGTTGTGGAGTTTCAAGTTGTGGAGTCTCTAGTTGTGGAGTTTCTAGTTGCGGAGTATCTAGTTGTGGAGTTTGCAGTTGTGGAGTTTCTAGTTGTGGAATTGCAGAGTCTCTGGTTGTGGAGTTTATAGTTGTGGAGTTTCTAGTTGTGGAGTCTCTAGTTGCGGAGTCTCTAGTTGTGAAGTTTCTAGTTGTGGAGTTTCTAGTTGTGGAGTTTCTGGTTGTGGAGTTTCTAGTTGTGGAGTTTCTAGTTGTGGAGTTTCCAGTTGTGGAGTATCTAGTTGTGGGGTTTCCAGTTGTGAAGTATCTAGTTGTAAAGTTTCCAGTTGTGGAGTATCTAGTTGTGGAGTTTTAAGTTGTGGAGTTTCTAGTTGCGGAGTTTCTAGTTGCGGAGTTTTTAATAGCGGAGTTTCTAGTTGTGAAGTTTCAAGTTGCGGACTCTCAAGTTGTGGAGTTTTCAGTTGTGGAGTTTTTAGTTGTGGAGTTTCTAGTTGTTGAGTTTCTAGTTGAGAAGTCTCTAGTTTTGCAGGTTTTAGTTGTGGAGTTTTTAGATATGGAATTTCTAGTTGCCGAGTATGTATTTGAGGAGTTTGTAGTTGTGGAGTTTGTAGTTGTGGAGTTTCTAGTTGGTGAGTCTCTAGTTGCGGAGTTTTTAGTTGTGGAGTTTCTAGTGGTGGAGTCTCTAGTTGCAGAGTTTCTAGTTGTGAAGTTTCTAGTTGTGGAGTTTCTAGTTTTGGAGTTTCTAGTTGTGGAGATTCTAGTTGTAGAGTCTCCTGTTGCGGAGTTGCTAGTTGTGGAGTTTCTAGTTGTGGAGTTTCCAGTTGTGAAGTTTCTAGTTGTGGAGTCTTAAGTTGTGGAGTTTAAACTTGTGGAGTTTCAAGTTGTTGAGTCTATAGTTGTGGAGTTTCTAGTTGTGGATTTTCTAGTTGTGGAGTATCTAGTTGTGGATTTTTCAGTTGTGGAGTTGCGGAGTCTCTAGTTGTGAAGTTTCTAGTTGCAGAGTCTCTAGTTGGGGAGTTTCCAGTTGTGGAGTCTCTAGATGTGGAGTTTCTAGTTGTCGAGTATCCAGTTGCGGAGTATCTAGTAGTGGAGTTTCGAGTTGTGGAGTTTCTAGTTGTGGAGTTTCTAGTTGCGGAGTTCCTAGTTGTAGAGTTTCTAGTTGCGGAGTTTCTAGTTGTGGAGTTTCAAGTTGCGGAGTCTCATGCTGTGGAGTTTCTACTTGTTGAGTTTTTAGTTGTGGAGTTTCTAGTTGTTGAGTTTCTAGTTTGAAGTCTCTAGTTGTAGATTCTCTAGTTGTGGTGTCTCTAGTTTAGGAGTTTCTAGTTGAAGAGTTTTTAGTTGTGGAGTGTCTGGTTGTGGAGTTTCCAGTTGTGGAGTTTCGAGTTGTGGAGTTTCGAGTTTTGGAGTTTCTAGTTGTGGAGTTTTGAGTTGTGGAGTTTCTAGTTGTGTAGTTTCTAGTTGCGGAATCTCTAGCTGTGGATTTTCTAGTTGCGTAACTTAAGGTTGTGAGGTTTCAAGTTGTGGAGTTTTTAGTTGTGGAGTTTCTAGTTGTGGAGTTTCTAGTTGTGGAGTCTCTAGTTGTGTAGTTTCTGGCTGCAAACTTTCTAGTTGTGGAGTTTCCAGTTGTGGAGTTTCTGGTTGTGGACTTTCTAGACATGAAATTTCTTGTAGCCGAGTCTCTATTTGTAGAGTTTGTAGTTGTGGAGTTTCTAGTTGTGGAGTCTCTAGTTGCAGAGTTTCTAGTTGTGGAGTTTCTAGTTGTGGAGTTTCAAGTTGTGGAGTTTCTAGTTGTTGAGTTTCTAGTTGCGGAGTATCTAGTTGTGGAGTTTCCAGTTGTGGAGTTTCTAGTTGTGAAATTGCAGAGTCTCTGGTTGTGGATTGTCTAGTTGTGGAGTTTCTAGTTGTGGAGTTTCGAGTTTTGGAGTCTCTAGTTATGGAGTTTCTCGTTGTGGAGTTTCCAGTTGTGGAGTATCTAGTTGTGGAGTTTCCAGTTGTGAAGTATCTAGTTGTGGAGTTTCCAGTTGTGGAGTATCTAGTTGTGGAGTTTCAAGTTGCGGAGTTTCTATTTTTGGAGTTTCTAGCTGCGGAGTTTCTAGTTGCAGAGTCTATGGTTGTGGAGTTTCTAGTTGCGGAATCTCTAGTTGTGGAGTTTCTAGTTGTGGAGTTTCTAGTTGTGGAGTTTCCAGTTGTGGAGTTTCTGGTTGTGGACTTTCTAGACATGAAATTTCTTGTAGCCAAGTCTCTATTTGTAGAGTTTGTAGTTGTAGAGTTTCTAGTTGTGGAGTCTCTAGTTGCAGAGTTTCTAGTTGTGGAGTTTCTAGTTGTGGAGTTTCAAGTTGTGGAGTCTCTAGTTGTGGAGTTTCTAGTTGCGGAGTATCTAGTTGTGGAGTTTCCAGTTGTGTAGTTTCTAGTTCTGGAATTGCAGAGTCTCTGGTTGTGGATTTTCTAGATGTGGAGTTTCTAGCTGTGGAGTTTCGAGTTTTGGAGTCTCTAGTTGTGGAGTTTCTGGTTGTGGTGTTTCCAGTTGTGGAGTATCTAGTTGTGGAGTTTCCAGTTGTGAAGTATCTAGTTGTGGAGTTTCCAGTTGTGGAGTATCTAGTTGCGGAGTTGCAAGTTGCGGAGTTTCTAGTTGCGGAGTTTCTAGTTGCGAAGTTTTTAATAGCGGAGTTTCTAGTTGTGGAGTTTCAAGTTGCGGAGTCTCAAGTTGTGGAGTTTCTAGTTGTGGAGTTTCTAGTTGTGGAGTTTCTAGTTGTGGAGTTTCCAGCTGCGGAGTTTCTAGATGCAGAGTCTCTAGTTTTGGAGTTTCTAGTTGCGAATTCTCTAGTTGAGGAGTCTCTAGTTGTAGAGTTTCTAGTTGTGGAGTTTCTATTTGTGAAGTTTCAAGTTGTGGAGTTTCTAGTCTCGGCATCTCAAGTTGTGGAGTTTCTAGTGGCGGAGTGTCTAGTTGTGGTGTTTCTAGCTGTGCAATTTCTTGTTGCGGAGTTTCTAGTTGCGGGGTTTCCAGTTGTGTAGTTTCTAGTAGAGTTTCGAGTTTTGAAGTTTCTAGTTGTTGAGTTTCTAGTTTGAAGTCTCTAGTTGTAGATTCTCTAGTTGTGGAGTCTCTCGTTTAGGAGTTTCTAGTTGAAGAGTTTTTAGTTGTGGAGTGTCTAGTTGTGGAGTTTCCAGTTGTGGAGTTTCTAGTTGTGGAGTTTCGAGTTTTGGAGTTTCTAGTTGTGAAGTTTTCAGTTGTGGAGTTTCTAGTTGTAGAGTTTGTAGTTGCGGAATCTATAGCTGTGGATTTCCTAGTAGCGTAACTTAAGGTTGTGAGGTTTCGAGTTGTGTAGTTTCTAGTTGTGGAGTTTCTAGTTGTAGAGTTTCTAGTTGTGGAGTCTCTAGTTGTGTAGTGTCTAGTTGCGGAGTTTCAAATTGTGGAGTTTCTAGTTGCAGAGTCTCTGGTTGTGGAGTTTCTAGTTGCGGAGTCTCTAGTTGTGGAGTTTCTAGTTGTGGAGTTTCTAGTTGTGGAGTTTCCAGTTGTGGAGTTTTTAGTTGTGGAGTTTCTAGTTGTGGAGTTTCTGGTTGTGGAGTTTCTAATTGTGGAGTTTTCAGTTGTGGAGTTTTGAGTTGTGGAGTTTCTAGTTGTGGAGTCTCAAGTTGTGGAGTTTAAAGTTGTGGAGTTTCAAGTTGTTGAGTCTCTAGTTGTGGAGTTTCTAGTTGCGGAGTATCTAGTTGTGGAGTTTCCAGTTGTGGAGTTTCTAGTTGTGGAGTTGCGGAGTCTCTAGTTGTGGAGTTTCTAGTTGCGGAGTCTCTAGTTGTAGAGTTTCAAGTTGTGGCGTCTAGTTGTGGAGTTTCTAGTTGTGGAGTTTCCAGTTGTGAAGTTTCAAGTTGCGGATTCTCAAGTTGTGGAGTTTCCAGTTGTGGAGTTTTTAGTTGTGGAGTTTCTGGTTGTTGAGTTTCTAGTTGAGAAGTCTCTAGTTCTGCAGTTTTTGTTGTGGATTTTCTAGATATGGAATTTCTAGTTGCCGAGTCTTTATTTGTGGAGTTTGTAGTTGTGGGGTTTCTAGTTGTGGAGTTTCTAGTTGGTGAGTCTCTAGTTGCGGAGTTTCTAGTTGTGGAGTTTCTAGTTGTGGAGTTTCTGGTTGTGGAGTTTCTAGTTGTGGAGTTTCTAGTTGTGGCGTCTCTAGCTGCGGAGTTTCTAGTTGCAGAGTCTCTAGTTTTGGAGTTTGGAGTTTCTAGTTGCGAATTCTCTAGTTGAGGAGTCTCTAGTTGTAGCGTTTCAAGTTGTGGAGTTTCTAGTTGTGGAGTTTCAAATTGTGGAGTTTCTAGTTGCGGCGTCTCAAGTTGTGGAGTTTCTAGTTGCGGAGTGTCTAGTTGTGGTGTTTCTAGCTGTGGAATTTCTAGTTGTGGAGTTTCTAGTTGCGGAGTTCCTAGTTGTAGAGTTTCTAGTTGCGGAGTTTCTAGTTGTGGAGTTTCAAGTTGCGGAGTGTCATGCTGTGGAGTTTCTACTTGTTGAGTTTTTAGTTGTGGAGTTTCTAATTGTTGAGTTTCTAGTTTGAAGTCTCTAGTTGTAGATTCTCTAGTTGTGGAGTCTCTAGTTTAGGAGTTTCTAGTTGAAGAGTTTTTAGTTGTGGAGTGTCTAGTTGTGGAGTTTCCAGTTGTGGAGTTTCTAGTTGTGAATTTTCTAGTTGTGTAGTTTCTAGATGCGGAGTTTCTAGTTGCGGAGTTTCTATTTGTGGAGTTTCTAGCTGCGGAGATTCTAGTTGCAGAGTCTCTGGTTGTGTAGTTTTAGTTGCGGAATCCCTAGTTGTGGAGTTTCTAGTTGTGGAGTTTCTAGTTGTGGAGTTTCCAGTTGTAGATTTTCTGGTTGTGGACTTTCTAGACATGAAATTTCTTGTAGCCGAGTCTCTATTTGTAGAGTTTGTAGTTGTGGAGTTTCTAGTTATGGAGTTTCTAGTTGTGGAGTCCCTAGTTGCAGAGTTTCTAGTTGTGGAGTTTCTAGTTGTGAAGTTTCTAGTTGTGGAGTCTCTAGTTGTGGAGTCTCTAGTTGTGGAGTTTCAAGTTGTGGAGTCTATTTGTGGAGTTTCTAGTTGTGGAGTTTCCAGTTGTGGAGTATCTAGTTGTGGAGTTTCCAGTTGTGAAGTTTCAAGTTGCGGAGTCTCAAGTTGTGGAGTTTTCAGTTGTGGAGTTTTTAGTTGTGGAGTTTCTAGTTGTTGAGTTTCTAGTTGTGAAGTCTCTAGTTTTGCAGTTTCTAGTTGTGGAGTTTCTAGATATGGAATTTCTAGTTGCCGAGTCTGTATTTGTGGAGTTTGTAATTGTGGAGTTTGTAGTTGTGGAGTTTCCAGTTGTGGAGTCTCTAGTTGCGGAGTTTCTAGTTGTGAAGTTTCTAGTTGTGGAGTTTCTAGTTTTGGAGTTTCAAGTTGTTGAGTTTCTAGTTATAGAGTCTCCTGTTGCGGAGTTTCTAGTTGCGGAGTTTCTAGTTGGGGAGTTTCTAGTTGTGGAGTTTCTAGTTGTGGAGTCTTAAGTTGTGGAGTTTAAACGTGTGGAGTTTGAAGCTGTGGAGTCTATAGTTGTGGAGTTTTTAGTTGTGGATTTTTTAGTTGTGGAGTATCTAGTTGTGGATTTTTCAGTTGTGGAGTTTATAGTTGTGGAGTTGCGGAGTCTCTAGTTGTGGAGTTTCTAGTTGCAGAGTATCTAGTTGTGGAGTTTCAAGTTGTGGAGTCTCTAGATGTGGAGTTTCTAGTTGTCGAGTTTCCAGTTGTGGAGTATCTAGTAGTGGAGTTTCGAGTTGTGGAGTTTCTAGTTGTGGAGTTTCTAGTTGTGGAGTTCCTAGTTGTGGAGTTTCTAGTTGCGGAGTTTCTAGTTGTGGAGTTTCAAGTTGCGGAGTTTCTAGTTGTGGAGTTTCAAGTTGCGGAGTCTGATGCTGTGGAGTTTCTAGTTGTTGAGTTTTTAGTTGTGGAGTTTCTAGTTGTTGAATTTCTAGTTTGAAATCTCTAGTTGTAGATTCTCTAGTTGTGGAGTCTCTAGTTTAGGAGTTTCTAGTTGAAGAGTTTTTAGTTGTGGAGTGTCTAGTTGTGGAGTTTCTAGTCGTGGAGTTTCTAGTTGTGGAGTTCCTAGTTGCGGAGTTTCTAGTTGCAGAGTCTCTGGTTGTGGAGTTTCTAGTTGCGGAGTATCTAGTTGTGGAGTTTGCAGTTGTGGAGTTTCTAGTTGTGGAATTGCAGAGTCTCTGGTTGTGGAGTTTGTAGTTGTGGAGTTTCTAGTTGTGGAGTCTCTAGTTGCGGAGTCTCTAATTGTGAAGTTTTCTAGTTGTGGAGTTTCTAGTTGTGGAGTTTCTGAATGTGGAGTTTCTAGTTGTGGAGTGTCTAGTTGTGGAGTTTCCAGTTGTGGAGTTTCGAGTTGTGGAGTTTCGAGTTGTGGAGTTTCTAGTTGTGGAGTTTCTAGTTGTGGAGTTTTCAGTTGTGGAGTTTTTAGTTGTGGACTTTCTAGACATGAAATTTCTTGTAGCCGTGTCTTTATTTGTAGAGTTTGTAGTTGTGGAGTTTCCAGTTGTGGAGTTTCTAGTTGTGGAGTCTCCAGTTGCAGAGTTTCTAGTTGTGGAGTTTCTAGTTGTGGAGTTTCAAGTTGTGGAGTCTCTAGTTGTGGAGTTTCTAGTTGCGGAGTATCTAGTTGTGGAGTTTGCAGTTGTGGAGTTTCTAGTTGTGGAATTGCAGAGTCTCTGGTTGTGGAGTTTATAGTTGTGGAGTTTCTAGTTGTGGAGTCTCTAGTTGCGGAGTCTCTAGTTGTGAAGTTTCTAGTTGTGGAGTTTCTAGTTGTGGAGTTTCTGGTTGTGGAGTTTCTAGTTGTGGAGTTTCTAGTTGTGGAGTTTCCAGTTGTGGAGTATCTAGTTGTGGGGTTTCCAGTTGTGAAGTATCTAGTTGTAAAGTTTCCAGTTGTGGAGTATCTAGTTGTGGAGTTTTAAGTTGTGGAGTTTCTAGTTGCGGAGTTTCTAGTTGCGGAGTTTTTAATAGCGGAGTTTCTAGTTGTGAAGTTTCAAGTTGCGGACTCTCAAGTTGTGGAGTTTTCAGTTGTGGAGTTTTTAGTTGTGGAGTTTCTAGTTGTTGAGTTTCTAGTTGAGAAGTCTCTAGTTTTGCAGGTTTTAGTTGTGGAGTTTTTAGATATGGAATTTCTAGTTGCCGAGTATGTATTTGAGGAGTTTGTAGTTGTGGAGTTTGTAGTTGTGGAGTTTCTAGTTGGTGAGTCTCTAGTTGCGGAGTTTTTAGTTGTGGAGTTTCTAGTGGTGGAGTCTCTAGTTGCAGAGTTTCTAGTTGTGAAGTTTCTAGTTGTGGAGTTTCTAGTTTTGGAGTTTCTAGTTGTGGAGATTCTAGTTGTAGAGTCTCCTGTTGCGGAGTTGCTAGTTGTGGAGTTTCTAGTTGTGGAGTTTCCAGTTGTGAAGTTTCTAGTTGTGGAGTCTTAAGTTGTGGAGTTTAAACTTGTGGAGTTTCAAGTTGTTGAGTCTATAGTTGTGGAGTTTCTAGTTGTGGATTTTCTAGTTGTGGAGTATCTAGTTGTGGATTTTTCAGTTGTGGAGTTGCGGAGTCTCTAGTTGTGAAGTTTCTAGTTGCAGAGTCTCTAGTTGGGGAGTTTCCAGTTGTGGAGTCTCTAGATGTGGAGTTTCTAGTTGTCGAGTATCCAGTTGCGGAGTATCTAGTAGTGGAGTTTCGAGTTGTGGAGTTTCTAGTTGTGGAGTTTCTAGTTGCGGAGTTCCTAGTTGTAGAGTTTCTAGTTGCGGAGTTTCTAGTTGTGGAGTTTCAAGTTGCGGAGTCTCATGCTGTGGAGTTTCTACTTGTTGAGTTTTTAGTTGTGGAGTTTCTAGTTGTTGAGTTTCTAGTTTGAAGTCTCTAGTTGTAGATTCTCTAGTTGTGGTGTCTCTAGTTTAGGAGTTTCTAGTTGAAGAGTTTTTAGTTGTGGAGTGTCTGGTTGTGGAGTTTCCAGTTGTGGAGTTTCGAGTTGTGGAGTTTCGAGTTTTGGAGTTTCTAGTTGTGGAGTTTTGAGTTGTGGAGTTTCTAGTTGTGTAGTTTCTAGTTGCGGAATCTCTAGCTGTGGATTTTCTAGTTGCGTAACTTAAGGTTGTGAGGTTTCAAGTTGTGGAGTTTTTAGTTGTGGAGTTTCTAGTTGTGGAGTTTCTAGTTGTGGAGTCTCTAGTTGTGTAGTTTCTGGCTGCAAACTTTCTAGTTGTGGAGTTTCCAGTTGTGGAGTTTCTGGTTGTGGACTTTCTAGACATGAAATTTCTTGTAGCCGAGTCTCTATTTGTAGAGTTTGTAGTTGTGGAGTTTCTAGTTGTGGAGTCTCTAGTTGCAGAGTTTCTAGTTGTGGAGTTTCTAGTTGTGGAGTTTCAAGTTGTGGAGTTTCTAGTTGTTGAGTTTCTAGTTGCGGAGTATCTAGTTGTGGAGTTTCCAGTTGTGGAGTTTCTAGTTGTGAAATTGCAGAGTCTCTGGTTGTGGATTGTCTAGTTGTGGAGTTTCTAGTTGTGGAGTTTCGAGTTTTGGAGTCTCTAGTTATGGAGTTTCTCGTTGTGGAGTTTCCAGTTGTGGAGTATCTAGTTGTGGAGTTTCCAGTTGTGAAGTATCTAGTTGTGGAGTTTCCAGTTGTGGAGTATCTAGTTGTGGAGTTTCAAGTTGCGGAGTTTCTATTTTTGGAGTTTCTAGCTGCGGAGTTTCTAGTTGCAGAGTTTATGGTTGTGGAGTTTCTAGTTGCGGAATCTCTAGTTGTGGAGTTTCTAGTTGTGGAGTTTCTAGTTGTGGAGTTTCCAGTTGTGGAGTTTCTGGTTGTGGACTTTCTAGACATGAAATTTCTTGTAGCCAAGTCTCTATTTGTAGAGTTTGTAGTTGTAGAGTTTCTAGTTGTGGAGTCTCTAGTTGCAGAGTTTCTAGTTGTGGAGTTTCTAGTTGTGGAGTTTCAAGTTGTGGAGTCTCTAGTTGTGGAGTTTCTAGTTGCGGAGTATCTAGTTGTGGAGTTTCCAGTTGTGTAGTTTCTAGTTCTGGAATTGCAGAGTCTCTGGTTGTGGATTTTCTAGATGTGGAGTTTCGAGTTGTGGAGTTTCGAGTTGTGGAGTTTCTAGTTGTGGAGTTTCTAGTTGTGGAGTTTTCAGTTGTGGAGTATCTAGTTGCGGAGTTGCAAGTTGCGGAGTTTCTAGTTGCGGAGTTTCTAGTTGCGAAGTTTTTAATAGCGGAGTTTCTAGTTGTGGAGTTTCAAGTTGCGGAGTCTCAAGTTGTGGAGTTTCTAGTTGTGGAGTTTCTAGTTGTGGAGTTTCTAGTTGTGGAGTTTCCAGCTGCGGAGTTTCTAGATGCAGAGTCTCTAGTTTTGGAGTTTCTAGTTGCGAATTCTCTAGTTGAGGAGTCTCTAGTTGTAGAGTTTCTAGTTGTGGAGTTTCTATTTGTGAAGTTTCAAGTTGTGGAGTTTCTAGTCTCGGCATCTCAAGTTGTGGAGTTTCTAGTGGCGGAGTGTCTAGTTGTGGTGTTTCTAGCTGTGCAATTTCTTGTTGCGGAGTTTCTAGTTGCGGGGTTTCCAGTTGTGTAGTTTCTAGTAGAGTTTCGAGTTTTGAAGTTTCTAGTTGTTGAGTTTCTAGTTTGAAGTCTCTAGTTGTAGATTCTCTAGTTGTGGAGTCTCTCGTTTAGGAGTTTCTAGTTGAAGAGTTTTTAGTTGTGGAGTGTCTAGTTGTGGAGTTTCGAGTTTTGGAGTTTCTAGTTGTGAAGTTTTCAGTTGTGGAGTTTCTAGTTGTAGAGTTTGTAGTTGCGGAATCTCTAGCTGTGGATTTCCTAGTAGCGTAACTTAAGGTTGTGAGGTTTCGAGTTGTGTAGTTTCTAGTTGTGGAGTTTCTAGTTGTAGAGTTTCTAGTTGTGGAGTCTCTAGTTGTGTAGTGTCTAGTTGCGGAGTTTCAAATTGTGCAGTTTCTAGTTGCAGAGTCTCTGTGTGTGGAGTTTCTAGTTGCGGAGTCTCTAGTTGTGGAGTTTCTAGTTGTGGAGTTTCTAGTTGTGGAGTTTCCAGTTGTGGAGTTTTTAGTTGTGGAGTTTCTAGTTGTGGAGTTTCTGGTTGTGGAGTTTCTAATTGTGGAGTTTTCAGTTGTGGAGTATTGAGTTGTGGAGTTTCTGGTTGTGGAGTCTCAAGTTGTGGAGTTTAAAGTTGTGGAGTTTCAAGTTGTGGAGTCTCTAGTTGTGGAGTTTCTAGTTGCGGAGTATCTAGTTGTGGAGTTTCCAGTTGTGGAGTTTCTAGTTGTGGAGTTGCGGAGTCTCTAGTTGTGGAGTTTCTAGTTGCGGAGTCTCTAGTTGTAGAGTTTCAAGTTGTGGCGTCTAGTTGTGGAGTTTCTAGTTGTGGAGTTTCCAGTTGTGAAGTTTCAAGTTGCGGATTCTCAAGTTGTGGAGTTTCCAGTTGTGGAGTTTTTAGTTGTGGAGTTTCTGGTTGTTGAGTTTCTAGTTGAGAAGTCTCTAGTTCTGCAGTTTTTGTTGTGGATTTTCTAGATATGGAATTTCTAGTTGCCGAGTCTTTATTTGTGGAGTTTGTAGTTGTGGGGTTTCTAGTTGTGGAGTTTCTAGTTGTGTAGTTTCTAGTTGTGGAGTTTCTGGTTGTGGAGTTTCTAGTTGTGGAGTTTCTAGTTGTGGCGTCTCTAGCTGCGGAGTTTCTAGTTGCAGAGTCTCTAGTTTTGGAGTTTGGAGTTTCTAGTTGCGAATTCTCTAGTTGAGGAGTCTCTAGTTGTAGCGTTTCAAGTTGTGGAGTTTCTAGTTGTGGAGTTTCAAATTGTGGAGCTTCTAGTTGCGGCGTCTCAAGTTGTGGAGTTTCTAGTTGCGGAGTGTCTAGTTGTGGTGTTTCTAGCTGTGGAATTTCTAGTTGTGGAGTTTCTAGTTGCGGAGTTCCTAGTTGTAGAGTTTCTAGTTGCGGAGTTTCTAGTTGTGGAGTTTCAAGTTGCGGAGTGTCATGCTGTGGAGTTTCTACTTGTTGAGTTTTTAGTTGTGGAGTTTCTAATTGTTGAGTTTCTAGTTTGAAGTCTCTAGTTGTAGATTCTCTAGTTGTGGAGTCTCTAGTTTAGGAGTTTCTAGTTGAAGAGTTTTTAGTTGTGGAGTGTCTAGTTGTGGAGTTTCCAGTTGTGGAGTTTCTAGTTGTGAATTTTCTAGTTGTGTAGTTTCTAGATGCGGAGTTTCTAGTTGCGGAGTTTCTATTTGTGGAGTTTCTAGCTGCGGAGATTCTAGTTGCAGAGTCTCTGGTTGTGTAGTTTTAGTTGCGGAATCCCTAGTTGTGGAGTTTCTAGTTGTGGAGTTTCTAGTTGTGGAGTTTCCAGTTGTAGATTTTCTGGTTGTGGACTTTCTAGACATGAAATTTCTTGTAGCCGAGTCTCTATTTGTAGAGTTTGTAGTTGTGGAGTTTCTAGTTATGGAGTTTCTAGTTGTGGAGTTTTCAGTTGTGGAGTTTTTAGTTGTGGAGTTTCTAGTTGTTGAGTTTCTAGTTGTGAAGTCTCTAGTTTTGCAGTTTCTAGTTGTGGAGTTTCTAGATATGGAATTTCTAGTTGCCGAGTCTGTATTTGTGGAGTTTGTAATTGTGGAGTTTGTAGTTGTGGAGTTTCCAGTTGTGGAGTCTCTAGCTGCGGAGTTTCTAGTTGTGAAGTTCCTAGTTGTGGAGTTTCTAGTTTTGGAGTTTCAAGTTGTTGAGTTTCTAGTTATAGAGTCTCCTGTTGCGGAGTTTCTAGTTGCGGAGTTTCTAGTTGGGGAGTTTCTAGTTGTGGAGTTTCTAGTTGTGGAGTCTTAAGTTGTGGAGTTTAAACGTGTGGAGTTTGAAGCTGTGGAGTCTATAGTTGTGGAGTTTTTAGTTGTGGATTTTTTAGTTGTGGAGTATCTAGTTGTGGATTTTTCAGTTGTGGAGTTTATAGTTGTGGAGTTGCGGAGTCTCTAGTTGTGGAGTTTCTAGTTGCAGAGTATCTAGTTGTGGAGTTTCAAGTTGTGGAGTCTCTAGATGTGGAGTTTCTAGTTGTCGAGTTTCCAGTTGTGGAGTATCTAGTAGTGGAGTTTCGAGTTGTGGAGTTTCTAGTTGTGGAGTTTCTAGTTGTGGAGTTCCTAGTTGTGGAGTTTCTAGTTGCGGAGTTTCTAGTTGTGGAGTTTCAAGTTGCGGAGTTTCTAGTTGTGGAGTTTCAAGTTGCGGAGTCTGATGCTGTGGAGTTTCTAGTTGTTGAGTTTTTAGTTGTGGAGTTTCTAGTTGTTGAATTTCTAGTTTGAAATCTCTAGTTGTAGATTCTCTAGTTGTGGAGTCTCTAGTTTAGGAGTTTCTAGTTGAAGAGTTTTTAGTTGTGGAGTGTCTAGTTGTGGAGTTTCTAGTCGTGGAGTTTCTAGTTGTGGAGTTCCTAGTTGCAGAGTTTCTAGTTGCAGAGTCTCTGGTTGTGGAGTTTCTAGTTGCGGAGTATCTAGTTGTGGAGTTTGCAGTTGTGGAGTTTCTAGTTGTGGAATTGCAGAGTCTCTGGTTGTGGAGTTTGTAGTTGTGGAGTTTCTAGTTGTGGAGTCTCTAGTTGCGGAGTCTCTAATTGTGAAGTTTTCTAGTTGTGGAGTTTCTAGTTGTGGAGTTTCTGAATGTGGAGTTTCTAGTTGTGGAGTGTCTAGTTGTGGAGTTTCCAGTTGTGGAGTTTCGAGTTGTGGAGTTTCGAGTTGTGGAGTTTCTAGTTGTGGAGTTTCTAGTTGTGGAGTTTTCAGTTGTGGAGTTTTTAGTTGTGGACTTTCTAGACATGAAATTTCTTGTAGCCGTGTCTTTATTTGTAGAGTTTGTAGTTGTGGAGTTTCCAGTTGTGGAGTTTCTAGTTGTGGAGTCTCCAGTTGCAGAGTTTCTAGTTGTGGAGTTTCTAGTTGTGGAGTTTCAAGTTGTGGAGTCTCTAGTTGTGGAGTTTCTAGTTGCGGAGTATCTAGTTGTGGAGTTTGCAGTTGTGGAGTTTCTAGTTGTGGAATTGCAGAGTCTCTGGTTGTGGAGTTTATAGTTGTGGAGTTTCTAGTTGTGGAGTCTCTAGTTGCGGAGTCTCTAGTTGTGAAGTTTCTAGTTGTGGAGTTTCTAGTTGTGGAGTTTCTGGTTGTGGAGTTTCTAGTTGTGGAGTTTCTAGTTGTGGAGTTTCCAGTTGTGGAGTATCTAGTTGTGGGGTTTCCAGTTGTGAAGTATCTAGCTGTAAAGTTTCCAGTTGTGGAGTATCTAGTTGTGGAGTTTTAAGTTGTGGAGTTTCTAGTTGCGGAGTTTCTAGTTGCGGAGTTTTTAATAGCGGAGTTTCTAGTTGTGAAGTTTCAAGTTGCGGACTCTCAAGTTGTGGAGTTTTCAGTTGTGGAGTTTTTAGTTGTGGAGTTTCTAGTTGTTGAGTTTCTAGTTGAGAAGTCTCTAGTTTTGCAGGTTTTAGTTGTGGAGTTTTTAGATATGGAATTTCTAGTTGCCGAGTATGTATTTGAGGAGTTTGTAGTTGTGGAGTTTGTAGTTGTGGAGTTTCTAGTTGGTGAGTCTCTAGTTGCGGAGTTTTTAGTTGTGGAGTTTCTAGTGGTGGAGTCTCTAGTTGCAGAGTTTCTAGTTGTGAAGTTTCTAGTTGTGGAGTTTCTAGTTTTGGAGTTTCTAGTTGTGGAGATTCTAGTTGTAGAGTCTCCTGTTGCGGAGTTGCTAGTTGTGGAGTTTCTAGTTGTGGAGTTTCCAGTTGTGAAGTTTCTAGTTGTGGAGTCTTAAGTTGTGGAGTTTAAACTTGTGGAGTTTCAAGTTGTTGAGTCTATAGTTGTGGAGTTTCTAGTTGTGGATTTTCTAGTTGTGGAGTATCTAGTTGTGGATTTTTCAGTTGTGGAGTTGCGGAGTCTCTAGTTGTGAAGTTTCTAGTTGCAGAGTCTCTAGTTGGGGAGTTTCCAGTTGTGGAGTCTCTAGATGTGGAGTTTCTAGTTGTCGAGTATCCAGTTGCGGAGTATCTAGTAGTGGAGTTTCGAGTTGTGGAGTTTCTAGTTGTGGAGTTTCTAGTTGCGGAGTTCCTAGTTGTAGAGTTTCTAGTTGCGGAGTTTCTAGTTGTGGAGTTTCAAGTTGCGGAGTCTGATGCTGTGGAGTTTCTACTTGTTGAGTTTTTAGTTGTGGAGTTTCTAGTTGTTGAGTTTCTAGTTTGAAGTCTCTAGTTGTAGATTCTCTAGTTGTGGAGTCTCTAGTTTAGGAGTTTCTAGTTGAAGAGTTTTTAGTTGTGGAGTGTCTGGTTGTGGAGTTTCCAGTTGTGGAGTTTCGAGTTGTGGAGTTTCGAGTTTTGGAGTTTCTAGTTGTGGAGTTTTGAGTTGTGGAGTTTCTAGTTGTGTAGTTTCTAGTTGCGGAATCTCTAGCTGTGGATTTTCTAGTTGCGTAACTTAAGGTTGTGAGGTTTCAAGTTGTGGAGTTTTTAGTTGTGGAGTTTCTAGTTGTGGAGTTTCTAGTTGTGGAGTCTCTAGTTGTGTAGTTTCTGGCTGCAAACTTTCTAGTTGTGGAGTTTCCAGTTGTGGAGTTTCTGGTTGTGGACTTTCTAGACATGAAATTTCTTGTAGCCGAGTCTCTATTTGTAGAGTTTGTAGTTGTGGAGTTTCTAGTTGTGGAGTCTCTAGTTGCAGAGTTTCTAGTTGTGGAGTTTCTAGTTGTGGAGTTTCAAGTTGTGGAGTTTCTAGTTGTTGAGTTTCTAGTTGCGGAGTATCTAGTTGTGGAGTTTCCAGTTGTGGAGTTTCTAGTTGTGAAATTGCAGAGTCTCTGGTTGTGGATTGTCTAGTTGTGGAGTTTCTAGTTGTGGAGTTTCGAGTTTTGGAGTCTCTAGTTATGGAGTTTCTCGTTGTGGAGTTTCCAGTTGTGGAGTATCTAGTTGTGGAGTTTCCAGTTGTGAAGTATCTAGTTGTGGAGTTTCCAGTTGTGGAGTATCTAGTTGTGGAGTTTCAAGTTGCGGAGTTTCTATTTTTGGAGTTTCTAGCTGCGGAGTTTCTAGTTGCAGAGTTTATGGTTGTGGAGTTTCTAGTTGCGGAATCTCTAGTTGTGGAGTTTCTAGTTGTGGAGTTTCTAGTTGTGGAGTTTCCAGTTGTGGAGTTTCTGGTTGTGGACTTTCTAGACATGAAATTTCTTGTAGCCAAGTCTCTATTTGTAGAGTTTGTAGTTGTAGAGTTTCTAGTTGTGGAGTCTCTAGTTGCAGAGTTTCTAGTTGTGGAGTTTCTAGTTGTGGAGTTTCAAGTTGTGGAGTCTCTAGTTGTGGAGTTTCTAGTTGCGGAGTATCTAGTTGTGGAGTTTCCAGTTGTGTAGTTTCTAGTTCTGGAATTGCAGAGTCTCTGGTTGTGGATTTTCTAGATGTGGAGTTTCGAGTTGTGGAGTTTCGAGTTGTGGAGTTTCTAGTTGTGGAGTTTCTAGTTGTGGAGTTTTCAGTTGTGGAGTATCTAGTTGTGGAGTTTCCAGTTGTGAAGTATCTAGTTGTGGAGTTTCCAGTTGTGGAGTATCTAGTTGCGGAGTTGCAAGTTGCGGAGTTTCTAGTTGCGGAGTTTCTAGTTGCGAAGTTTTTAATAGCGGAGTTTCTAGTTGTGGAGTTTCAAGTTGCGGAGTCTCAAGTTGTGGAGTTTCTAGTTGTGGAGTTTCTAGTTGTGGAGTTTCTAGTTGTGGAGTTTCCAGCTGCGGAGTTTCTAGATGCAGAGTCTCTAGTTTTGGAGTTTCTAGTTGCGAATTCTCTAGTTGAGGAGTCTCTAGTTGTAGAGTTTCTAGTTGTGGAGTTTCTATTTGTGAAGTTTCAAGTTGTGGAGTTTCTAGTCTCGGCATCTCAAGTTGTGGAGTTTCTAGTGGCGGAGTGTCTAGTTGTGGTGTTTCTAGCTGTGCAATTTCTTGTTGCGGAGTTTCTAGTTGCGGGGTTTCCAGTTGTGTAGTTTCTAGTAGAGTTTCGAGTTTTGAAGTTTCTAGTTGTTGAGTTTCTAGTTTGAAGTCTCTAGTTGTAGATTCTCTAGTTGTGGAGTCTCTCGTTTAGGAGTTTCTAGTTGAAGAGTTTTTAGTTGTGGAGTGTCTAGTTGTGGAGTTTCCAGTTGTGGAGTTTCTAGTTGTGGAGTTTCGAGTTTTGGAGTTTCTAGTTGTGAAGTTTTCAGTTGTGGAGTTTCTAGTTGTAGAGTTTGTAGTTGCGGAATCTCTAGCTGTGGATTTCCTAGTAGCGTAACTTAAGGTTGTGAGGTTTCGAGTTGTGTAGTTTCTAGTTGTGGAGTTTCTAGTTGTAGAGTTTCTAGTTGTGGAGTCTCTAGTTGTGTAGTGTCTAGTTGCGGAGTTTCAAATTGTGCAGTTTCTAGTTGCAGAGTCTCTGTGTGTGGAGTTTCTAGTTGTGGAGATTCGAGTTGTGGAGTCTCTAGTTGTGGAGTTTCTAGTTGTGGAGTTTCCAGTTGTGGAGTATCTAGTTGTGGAGTTTCCAGTTGTGAAGTATCTAGTTGTAGAGTTTCCAGTTGTGGAGTATCTAGTTGTGGAGTTTTAAGTTGTGGAGTTTCTAGTTGCGGAGTTTCTAGTTGCGGAGTTTTTAATAGCGGAGTTTCTAGTTTTGAAGTTTCAAGTTGCGGATTCTCAAGTTGTGGAGTTTCCAGTTGTGGAGTTTTTAGTTGTGGAGTTTCTGGTTGTTGAGTTTCTAGTTGAGAAGTCTCTAGTTCTGCAGTTTTTGTTGTGGATTTTCTAGATATGGAATTTCTAGTTGCCGAGTCTTTATTTGTGGAGTTTGTAGTTGTGGGGTTTCTAGTTGTGGAGTTTCTAGTTGTGTAGTTTCTAGTTGTGGAGTTTCTGGTTGTGGAGTTTCTAGTTGTGGAGTTTCTAGTTGTGGCGTCTCTAGCTGCGGAGTTTCTAGTTGCAGAGTCTCTAGTTTTGGAGTTTGGAGTTTCTAGTTGCGAATTCTCTAGTTGAGGAGTCTCTAGTTGTAGCGTTTCAAGTTGTGGAGTTTCTAGTTGTGGAGTTTCAAATTGTGGAGCTTCTAGTTGCGGCGTCTCAAGTTGTGGAGTTTCTAGTTGCGGAGTGTCTAGTTGTGGTGTTTCTAGCTGTGGAATTTCTAGTTGTGGAGTTTCTAGTTGCGGAGTTCCTAGTTGTAGAGTTTCTAGTTGCGGAGTTTCTAGTTGTGGAGTTTCAAGTTGCGGAGTGTCATGCTGTGGAGTTTCTACTTGTTGAGTTTTTAGTTGTGGAGTTTCTAATTGTTGAGTTTCTAGTTTGAAGTCTCTAGTTGTAGATTCTCTAGTTGTGGAGTCTCTAGTTTAGGAGTTTCTAGTTGAAGAGTTTTTAGTTGTGGAGTGTCTAGTTGTGGAGTTTCCAGTTGTGGAGTTTCTAGTTGTGAATTTTCTAGTTGTGTAGTTTCTAGATGCGGAGTTTCTAGTTGCGGAGTTTCTATTTGTGGAGTTTCTAGCTGCGGAGATTCTAGTTGCAGAGTCTCTGGTTGTGTAGTTTTAGTTGCGGAATCCCTAGTTGTGGAGTTTCTAGTTGTGGAGTTTCTAGTTGTGGAGTTTCCAGTTGTAGATTTTCTGGTTGTGGACTTTCTAGACATGAAATTTCTTGTAGCCGAGTCTCTATTTGTAGAGTTTGTAGTTGTGGAGTTTCTAGTTATGGAGTTTCTAGTTGTGGAGTTTTCAGTTGTGGAGTTTTTAGTTGTGGAGTTTCTAGTTGTTGAGTTTCTAGTTGTGAAGTCTCTAGTTTTGCAGTTTCTAGTTGTGGAGTTTCTAGATATGGAATTTCTAGTTGCCGAGTCTGTATTTGTGGAGTTTGTAATTGTGGAGTTTGTAGTTGTGGAGTTTCCAGTTGTGGAGTCTCTAGCTGCGGAGTTTCTAGTTGTGAAGTTCCTAGTTGTGGAGTTTCTAGTTTTGGAGTTTCAAGTTGTTGAGTTTCTAGTTATAGAGTCTCCTGTTGCGGAGTTTCTAGTTGCGGAGTTTCTAGTTGGGGAGTTTCTAGTTGTGGAGTTTCTAGTTGTGGAGTCTTAAGTTGTGGAGTTTAAACGTGTGGAGTTTGAAGCTGTGGAGTCTATAGTTGTGGAGTTTTTAGTTGTGGATTTTTTAGTTGTGGAGTATCTAGTTGTGGATTTTTCAGTTGTGGAGTTTATAGTTGTGGAGTTGCGGAGTCTCTAGTTGTGGAGTTTCTAGTTGCAGAGTATCTAGTTGTGGAGTTTCAAGTTGTGGAGTCTCTAGATGTGGAGTTTCTAGTTGTCGAGTTTCCAGTTGTGGAGTATCTAGTAGTGGAGTTTCGAGTTGTGGAGTTTCTAGTTGTGGAGTTTCTAGTTGTGGAGTTCCTAGTTGTGGAGTTTCTAGTTGCGGAGTTTCTAGTTGTGGAGTTTCAAGTTGCGGAGTTTCTAGTTGTGGAGTTTCAAGTTGCGGAGTCTGATGCTGTGGAGTTTCTAGTTGTTGAGTTTTTAGTTGTGGAGTTTCTAGTTGTTGAATTTCTAGTTTGAAATCTCTAGTTGTAGATTCTCTAGTTGTGGAGTCTCTAGTTTAGGAGTTTCTAGTTGAAGAGTTTTTAGTTGTGGAGTGTCTAGTTGTGGAGTTTCTAGTCGTGGAGTTTCTAGTTGTGGAGTTCCTAGTTGCAGAGTTTCTAGTTGCAGAGTCTCTGGTTGTGGAGTTTCTAGTTGCGGAGTATCTAGTTGTGGAGTTTGCAGTTGTGGAGTTTCTAGTTGTGGAATTGCAGAGTCTCTGGTTGTGGAGTTTGTAGTTGTGGAGTTTCTAGTTGTGGAGTCTCTAGTTGCGGAGTCTCTAATTGTGAAGTTTTCTAGTTGTGGAGTTTCTAGTTGTGGAGTTTCTGAATGTGGAGTTTCTAGTTGTGGAGTGTCTAGTTGTGGAGTTTCCAGTTGTGGAGTTTCGAGTTGTGGAGTTTCCAGTTGTGGAGTTTCTAGTTGTGGAGTTTCTAGTTGTGGAGTTTTCAGTTGTGGAGTTTTTAGTTGTGGACTTTCTAGACATGAAATTTCTTGTAGCCGTGTCTTTATTTGTAGAGTTTGTAGTTGTGGAGTTTCCAGTTGTGGAGTTTCTAGTTGTGGAGTCTCCAGTTGCAGAGTTTCTAGTTGTGGAGTTTCTAGTTGTGGAGTTTCAAGTTGTGGAGTCTCTAGTTGTGGAGTTTCTAGTTGCGGAGTATCTAGTTGTGGAGTTTGCAGTTGTGGAGTTTCTAGTTGTGGAATTGCAGAGTCTCTGGTTGTGGAGTTTATAGTTGTGGAGTTTCTAGTTGTGGAGTCTCTAGTTGCGGAGTCTCTAGTTGTGAAGTTTCTAGTTGTGGAGTTTCTAGTTGTGGAGTTTCTGGTTGTGGAGTTTCTAGTTGTGGAGTTTCTAGTTGTGGAGTTTCCAGTTGTGGAGTATCTAGTTGTGGGGTTTCCAGTTGTGAAGTATCTAGCTGTAAAGTTTCCAGTTGTGGAGTATCTAGTTGTGGAGTTTTAAGTTGTGGAGTTTCTAGTTGCGGAGTTTCTAGTTGCGGAGTTTTTAATAGCGGAGTTTCTAGTTGTGAAGTTTCAAGTTGCGGACTCTCAAGTTGTGGAGTTTTCAGTTGTGGAGTTTTTAGTTGTGGAGTTTCTAGTTGTTGAGTTTCTAGTTGAGAAGTCTCTAGTTTTGCAGGTTTTAGTTGTGGAGTTTTTAGATATGGAATTTCTAGTTGCCGAGTATGTATTTGAGGAGTTTGTAGTTGTGGAGTTTGTAGTTGTGGAGTTTCTAGTTGGTGAGTCTCTAGTTGCGGAGTTTTTAGTTGTGGAGTTTCTAGTGGTGGAGTCTCTAGTTGCAGAGTTTCTAGTTGTGAAGTTTCTAGTTGTGGAGTTTCTAGTTTTGGAGTTTCTAGTTGTGGAGATTCTAGTTGTAGAGTCTCCTGTTGCGGAGTTGCTAGTTGTGGAGTTTCTAGTTGTGGAGTTTCCAGTTGTGAAGTTTCTAGTTGTGGAGTCTTAAGTTGTGGAGTTTAAACTTGTGGAGTTTCAAGTTGTTGAGTCTATAGTTGTGGAGTTTCTAGTTGTGGATTTTCTAGTTGTGGAGTATCTAGTTGTGGATTTTTCAGTTGTGGAGTTGCGGAGTCTCTAGTTGTGAAGTTTCTAGTTGCAGAGTCTCTAGTTGGGGAGTTTCCAGTTGTGGAGTCTCTAGATGTGGAGTTTCTAGTTGTCGAGTATCCAGTTGCGGAGTATCTAGTAGTGGAGTTTCGAGTTGTGGAGTTTCTAGTTGTGGAGTTTCTAGTTGCGGAGTTCCTAGTTGTAGAGTTTCTAGTTGCGGAGTTTCTAGTTGTGGAGTTTCAAGTTGCGGAGTCTGATGCTGTGGAGTTTCTACTTGTTGAGTTTTTAGTTGTGGAGTTTCTAGTTGTTGAGTTTCTAGTTTGAAGTCTCTAGTTGTAGATTCTCTAGTTGTGGAGTCTCTAGTTTAGGAGTTTCTAGTTGAAGAGTTTTTAGTTGTGGAGTGTCTGGTTGTGGAGTTTCCAGTTGTGGAGTTTCGAGTTGTGGAGTTTCGAGTTTTGGAGTTTCTAGTTGTGGAGTTTTGAGTTGTGGAGTTTCTAGTTGTGTAGTTTCTAGTTGCGGAATCTCTAGCTGTGGATTTTCTAGTTGCGTAACTTAAGGTTGTGAGGTTTCAAGTTGTGGAGTTTTTAGTTGTGGAGTTTCTAGTTGTGGAGTTTCTAGTTGTGGAGTCTCTAGTTGTGTAGTTTCTAGCTGCAAACTTTCTAGTTGTGGAGTTTCCAGTTGTGGAGTTTCTGGTTGTGGACTTTCTAGACATGAAATTTCTTGTAGCCGAGTCTCTATTTGTAGAGTTTGTAGTTGTGGAGTTTCTAGTTGTGGAGTCTCTAGTTGCAGAGTTTCTAGTTGTGGAGTTTCTAGTTGTGGAGTTTCAAGTTGTGGAGTTTCTAGTTGTTGAGTTTCTAGTTGCGGAGTATCTAGTTGTGGAGTTTCCAGTTGTGGAGTTTCTAGTTGTGAAATTGCAGAGTCTCTGGTTGTGGATTGTCTAGTTGTGGAGTTTCTAGTTGTGGAGTTTCGAGTTTTGGAGTCTCTAGTTATGGAGTTTCTCGTTGTGGAGTTTCCAGTTGTGGAGTATCTAGTTGTGGAGTTTCCAGTTGTGAAGTATCTAGTTGTGGAGTTTCCAGTTGTGGAGTATCTAGTTGTGGAGTTTCAAGTTGCGGAGTTTCTATTTTTGGAGTTTCTAGCTGCGGAGTTTCTAGTTGCAGAGTCTATGGTTGTGGAGTTTCTAGTTGCGGAATCTCTAGTTGTGGAGTTTCTAGTTGTGGAGTCTTAAGTTGTGGAGTTTAAACTTGTGGAGTTTCAAGTTGTTGAGTCTATAGTTGTGGAGTTTCTAGTTGTGGATTTTCTAGTTGTGGAGTATCTAGTTGTGGATTTTTCAGTTGTGGAGTTGCGGAGTCTCTAGTTGTGAAGTTTCTAGTTGCAGAGTCTCTAGTTGGGGAGTTTCCAGTTGTGGAGTCTCTAGATGTGGAGTTTCTAGTTGTCGAGTATCCAGTTGCGGAGTATCTAGTAGTGGAGTTTCGAGTTGTGGAGTTTCTAGTTGTGGAGTTTCTAGTTGCGGAGTTCCTAGTTGTAGAGTTTCTAGTTGCGGAGTTTCTAGTTGTGGAGTTTCAAGTTGCGGAGTCTGATGCTGTGGAGTTTCTACTTGTTGAGTTTTTAGTTGTGGAGTTTCTAGTTGTTGAGTTTCTAGTTTGAAGTCTCTAGTTGTAGATTCTCTAGTTGTGGAGTCTCTAGTTTAGGAGTTTCTAGTTGAAGAGTTTTTAGTTGTGGAGTGTCTGGTTGTGGAGTTTCCAGTTGTGGAGTTTCGAGTTGTGGAGTTTCGAGTTTTGGAGTTTCTAGTTGTGGAGTTTTGAGTTGTGGAGTTTCTAGTTGTGTAGTTTCTAGTTGCGGAATCTCTAGCTGTGGATTTTCTAGTTGCGTAACTTAAGGTTGTGAGGTTTCAAGTTGTGGAGTTTTTAGTTGTGGAGTTTCTAGTTGTGGAGTTTCTAGTTGTGGAGTCTCTAGTTGTGTAGTTTCTGGCTGCAAACTTTCTAGTTGTGGAGTTTCCAGTTGTGGAGTTTCTGGTTGTGGACTTTCTAGACATGAAATTTCTTGTAGCCGAGTCTCTATTTGTAGAGTTTGTAGTTGTGGAGTTTCTAGTTGTGGAGTCTCTAGTTGCAGAGTTTCTAGTTGTGGAGTTTCTAGTTGTGGAGTTTCAAGTTGTGGAGTTTCTAGTTGTTGAGTTTCTAGTTGCGGAGTATCTAGTTGTGGAGTTTCCAGTTGTGGAGTTTCTAGTTGTGAAATTGCAGAGTCTCTGGTTGTGGATTGTCTAGTTGTGGAGTTTCTAGTTGTGGAGTTTCGAGTTTTGGAGTCTCTAGTTATGGAGTTTCTCGTTGTGGAGTTTCCAGTTGTGGAGTATCTAGTTGTGGAGTTTCCAGTTGTGAAGTATCTAGTTGTGGAGTTTCCAGTTGTGGAGTATCTAGTTGTGGAGTTTCAAGTTGCGGAGTTTCTATTTTTGGAGTTTCTAGCTGCGGAGTTTCTAGTTGCAGAGTTTATGGTTGTGGAGTTTCTAGTTGCGGAATCTCTAGTTGTGGAGTTTCTAGTTGTGGAGTTTCTAGTTGTGGAGTTTCCAGTTGTGGAGTTTCTGGTTGTGGACTTTCTAGACATGAAATTTCTTGTAGCCAAGTCTCTATTTGTAGAGTTTGTAGTTGTAGAGTTTCTAGTTGTGGAGTCTCTAGTTGCAGAGTTTCTAGTTGTGGAGTTTCTAGTTGTGGAGTTTCAAGTTGTGGAGTCTCTAGTTGTGGAGTTTCTAGTTGCGGAGTATCTAGTTGTGGAGTTTCCAGTTGTGTAGTTTCTAGTTCTGGAATTGCAGAGTCTCTGGTTGTGGATTTTCTAGATGTGGAGTTTCGAGTTGTGGAGTTTCGAGTTGTGGAGTTTCTAGTTGTGGAGTTTCTAGTTGTGGAGTTTTCAGTTGTGGAGTATCTAGTTGTGGAGTTTCCAGTTGTGAAGTATCTAGTTGTGGAGTTTCCAGTTGTGGAGTATCTAGTTGCGGAGTTGCAAGTTGCGGAGTTTCTAGTTGCGGAGTTTCTAGTTGCGAAGTTTTTAATAGCGGAGTTTCTAGTTGTGGAGTTTCAAGTTGCGGAGTCTCAAGTTGTGGAGTTTCTAGTTGTGGAGTTTCTAGTTGTGGAGTTTCTAGTTGTGGAGTTTCCAGCTGCGGAGTTTCTAGATGCAGAGTCTCTAGTTTTGGAGTTTCTAGTTGCGAATTCTCTAGTTGAGGAGTCTCTAGTTGTAGAGTTTCTAGTTGTGGAGTTTCTATTTGTGAAGTTTCAAGTTGTGGAGTTTCTAGTCTCGGCATCTCAAGTTGTGGAGTTTCTAGTGGCGGAGTGTCTAGTTGTGGTGTTTCTAGCTGTGCAATTTCTTGTTGCGGAGTTTCTAGTTGCGGGGTTTCCAGTTGTGTAGTTTCTAGTAGAGTTTCGAGTTTTGAAGTTTCTAGTTGTTGAGTTTCTAGTTTGAAGTCTCTAGTTGTAGATTCTCTAGTTGTGGAGTCTCTCGTTTAGGAGTTTCTAGTTGAAGAGTTTTTAGTTGTGGAGTGTCTAGTTGTGGAGTTTCCAGTTGTGGAGTTTCTAGTTGTGGAGTTTCGAGTTTTGGAGTTTCTAGTTGTGAAGTTTTCAGTTGTGGAGTTTCTAGTTGTAGAGTTTGTAGTTGCGGAATCTCTAGCTGTGGATTTCCTAGTAGCGTAACTTAAGGTTGTGAGGTTTCGAGTTGTGTAGTTTCTAGTTGTGGAGTTTCTAGTTGTAGAGTTTCTAGTTGTGGAGTCTCTAGTTGTGTAGTGTCTAGTTGCGGAGTTTCAAATTGTGCAGTTTCTAGTTGCAGAGTCTCTGTGTGTGGAGTTTCTAGTTGCGGAGTCTCTAGTTGTGGAGTTTCTAGTTGTGGAGTTTCTAGTTGTGGAGTTTCCAGTTGTGGAGTTTTTAGTTGTGGAGTTTCTAGTTGTGGAGTTTCTGGTTGTGGAGTTTCTAATTGTGGAGTTTTCAGTTGTGGAGTATTGAGTTGTGGAGTTTCTGGTTGTGGAGTCTCAAGTTGTGGAGTTTAAAGTTGTGGAGTTTCAAGTTGTGGAGTCTCTAGTTGTGGAGTTTCTAGTTGCGGAGTATCTAGTTGTGGAGTTTCCAGTTGTGGAGTTTCTAGTTGTGGAGTTGCGGAGTCTCTAGTTGTGGAGTTTCTAGTTGCGGAGTCTCTAGTTGTAGAGTTTCAAGTTGTGGCGTCTAGTTGTGGAGTTTCTAGTTGTGGAGTTTCCAGTTGTGAAGTTTCAAGTTGCGGATTCTCAAGTTGTGGAGTTTCCAGTTGTGGAGTTTTTAGTTGTGGAGTTTCTGGTTGTTGAGTTTCTAGTTGAGAAGTCTCTAGTTCTGCAGTTTTTGTTGTGGATTTTCTAGATATGGAATTTCTAGTTGCCGAGTCTTTATTTGTGGAGTTTGTAGTTGTGGGGTTTCTAGTTGTGGAGTTTCTAGTTGTGTAGTTTCTAGTTGTGGAGTTTCTGGTTGTGGAGTTTCTAGTTGTGGAGTTTCTAGTTGTGGCGTCTCTAGCTGCGGAGTTTCTAGTTGCAGAGTCTCTAGTTTTGGAGTTTGGAGTTTCTAGTTGCGAATTCTCTAGTTGAGGAGTCTCTAGTTGTAGCGTTTCAAGTTGTGGAGTTTCTAGTTGTGGAGTTTCAAATTGTGGAGCTTCTAGTTGCGGCGTCTCAAGTTGTGGAGTTTCTAGTTGCGGAGTGTCTAGTTGTGGTGTTTCTAGCTGTGGAATTTCTAGTTGTGGAGTTTCTAGTTGCGGAGTTCCTAGTTGTAGAGTTTCTAGTTGCGGAGTTTCTAGTTGTGGAGTTTCAAGTTGCGGAGTGTCATGCTGTGGAGTTTCTACTTGTTGAGTTTTTAGTTGTGGAGTTTCTAATTGTTGAGTTTCTAGTTTGAAGTCTCTAGTTGTAGATTCTCTAGTTGTGGAGTCTCTAGTTTAGGAGTTTCTAGTTGAAGAGTTTTTAGTTGTGGAGTGTCTAGTTGTGGAGTTTCCAGTTGTGGAGTTTCTAGTTGTGAATTTTCTAGTTGTGTAGTTTCTAGATGCGGAGTTTCTAGTTGCGGAGTTTCTATTTGTGGAGTTTCTAGCTGCGGAGATTCTAGTTGCAGAGTCTCTGGTTGTGTAGTTTTAGTTGCGGAATCCCTAGTTGTGGAGTTTCTAGTTGTGGAGTTTCTAGTTGTGGAGTTTCCAGTTGTAGATTTTCTGGTTGTGGACTTTCTAGACATGAAATTTCTTGTAGCCGAGTCTCTATTTGTAGAGTTTGTAGTTGTGGAGTTTCTAGTTATGGAGTTTCTAGTTGTGGAGTTTTCAGTTGTGGAGTTTTTAGTTGTGGAGTTTCTAGTTGTTGAGTTTCTAGTTGTGAAGTCTCTAGTTTTGCAGTTTCTAGTTGTGGAGTTTCTAGATATGGAATTTCTAGTTGCCGAGTCTGTATTTGTGGAGTTTGTAATTGTGGAGTTTGTAGTTGTGGAGTTTCCAGTTGTGGAGTCTCTAGCTGCGGAGTTTCTAGTTGTGAAGTTCCTAGTTGTGGAGTTTCTAGTTTTGGAGTTTCAAGTTGTTGAGTTTCTAGTTATAGAGTCTCCTGTTGCGGAGTTTCTAGTTGCGGAGTTTCTAGTTGGGGAGTTTCTAGTTGTGGAGTTTCTAGTTGTGGAGTCTTAAGTTGTGGAGTTTAAACGTGTGGAGTTTGAAGCTGTGGAGTCTATAGTTGTGGAGTTTTTAGTTGTGGATTTTTTAGTTGTGGAGTATCTAGTTGTGGATTTTTCAGTTGTGGAGTTTATAGTTGTGGAGTTGCGGAGTCTCTAGTTGTGGAGTTTCTAGTTGCAGAGTATCTAGTTGTGGAGTTTCAAGTTGTGGAGTCTCTAGATGTGGAGTTTCTAGTTGTCGAGTTTCCAGTTGTGGAGTATCTAGTAGTGGAGTTTCGAGTTGTGGAGTTTCTAGTTGTGGAGTTTCTAGTTGTGGAGTTCCTAGTTGTGGAGTTTCTAGTTGCGGAGTTTCTAGTTGTGGAGTTTCAAGTTGCGGAGTTTCTAGTTGTGGAGTTTCAAGTTGCGGAGTCTGATGCTGTGGAGTTTCTAGTTGTTGAGTTTTTAGTTGTGGAGTTTCTAGTTGTTGAATTTCTAGTTTGAAATCTCTAGTTGTAGATTCTCTAGTTGTGGAGTCTCTAGTTTAGGAGTTTCTAGTTGAAGAGTTTTTAGTTGTGGAGTGTCTAGTTGTGGAGTTTCTAGTCGTGGAGTTTCTAGTTGTGGAGTTCCTAGTTGCAGAGTTTCTAGTTGCAGAGTCTCTGGTTGTGGAGTTTCTAGTTGCGGAGTATCTAGTTGTGGAGTTTGCAGTTGTGGAGTTTCTAGTTGTGGAATTGCAGAGTCTCTGGTTGTGGAGTTTGTAGTTGTGGAGTTTCTAGTTGTGGAGTCTCTAGTTGCGGAGTCTCTAATTGTGAAGTTTTCTAGTTGTGGAGTTTCTAGTTGTGGAGTTTCTGAATGTGGAGTTTCTAGTTGTGGAGTGTCTAGTTGTGGAGTTTCCAGTTGTGGAGTTTCGAGTTGTGGAGTTTCCAGTTGTGGAGTTTCTAGTTGTGGAGTTTCTAGTTGTGGAGTTTTCAGTTGTGGAGTTTTTAGTTGTGGACTTTCTAGACATGAAATTTCTTGTAGCCGTGTCTTTATTTGTAGAGTTTGTAGTTGTGGAGTTTCCAGTTGTGGAGTTTCTAGTTGTGGAGTCTCCAGTTGCAGAGTTTCTAGTTGTGGAGTTTCTAGTTGTGGAGTTTCAAGTTGTGGAGTCTCTAGTTGTGGAGTTTCTAGTTGCGGAGTATCTAGTTGTGGAGTTTGCAGTTGTGGAGTTTCTAGTTGTGGAATTGCAGAGTCTCTGGTTGTGGAGTTTATAGTTGTGGAGTTTCTAGTTGTGGAGTCTCTAGTTGCGGAGTCTCTAGTTGTGAAGTTTCTAGTTGTGGAGTTTCTAGTTGTGGAGTTTCTGGTTGTGGAGTTTCTAGTTGTGGAGTTTCTAGTTGTGGAGTTTCCAGTTGTGGAGTATCTAGTTGTGGGGTTTCCAGTTGTGAAGTATCTAGCTGTAAAGTTTCCAGTTGTGGAGTATCTAGTTGTGGAGTTTTAAGTTGTGGAGTTTCTAGTTGCGGAGTTTCTAGTTGCGGAGTTTTTAATAGCGGAGTTTCTAGTTGTGAAGTTTCAAGTTGCGGACTCTCAAGTTGTGGAGTTTTCAGTTGTGGAGTTTTTAGTTGTGGAGTTTCTAGTTGTTGAGTTTCTAGTTGAGAAGTCTCTAGTTTTGCAGGTTTTAGTTGTGGAGTTTTTAGATATGGAATTTCTAGTTGCCGAGTATGTATTTGAGGAGTTTGTAGTTGTGGAGTTTGTAGTTGTGGAGTTTCTAGTTGGTGAGTCTCTAGTTGCGGAGTTTTTAGTTGTGGAGTTTCTAGTGGTGGAGTCTCTAGTTGCAGAGTTTCTAGTTGTGAAGTTTCTAGTTGTGGAGTTTCTAGTTTTGGAGTTTCTAGTTGTGGAGATTCTAGTTGTAGAGTCTCCTGTTGCGGAGTTGCTAGTTGTGGAGTTTCTAGTTGTGGAGTTTCCAGTTGTGAAGTTTCTAGTTGTGGAGTCTTAAGTTGTGGAGTTTAAACTTGTGGAGTTTCAAGTTGTTGAGTCTATAGTTGTGGAGTTTCTAGTTGTGGATTTTCTAGTTGTGGAGTATCTAGTTGTGGATTTTTCAGTTGTGGAGTTGCGGAGTCTCTAGTTGTGAAGTTTCTAGTTGCAGAGTCTCTAGTTGGGGAGTTTCCAGTTGTGGAGTCTCTAGATGTGGAGTTTCTAGTTGTCGAGTATCCAGTTGCGGAGTATCTAGTAGTGGAGTTTCGAGTTGTGGAGTTTCTAGTTGTGGAGTTTCTAGTTGCGGAGTTCCTAGTTGTAGAGTTTCTAGTTGCGGAGTTTCTAGTTGTGGAGTTTCAAGTTGCGGAGTCTGATGCTGTGGAGTTTCTACTTGTTGAGTTTTTAGTTGTGGAGTTTCTAGTTGTTGAGTTTCTAGTTTGAAGTCTCTAGTTGTAGATTCTCTAGTTGTGGAGTCTCTAGTTTAGGAGTTTCTAGTTGAAGAGTTTTTAGTTGTGGAGTGTCTGGTTGTGGAGTTTCCAGTTGTGGAGTTTCGAGTTGTGGAGTTTCGAGTTTTGGAGTTTCTAGTTGTGGAGTTTTGAGTTGTGGAGTTTCTAGTTGTGTAGTTTCTAGTTGCGGAATCTCTAGCTGTGGATTTTCTAGTTGCGTAACTTAAGGTTGTGAGGTTTCAAGTTGTGGAGTTTTTAGTTGTGGAGTTTCTAGTTGTGGAGTTTCTAGTTGTGGAGTCTCTAGTTGTGTAGTTTCTAGCTGCAAACTTTCTAGTTGTGGAGTTTCCAGTTGTGGAGTTTCTGGTTGTGGACTTTCTAGACATGAAATTTCTTGTAGCCGAGTCTCTATTTGTAGAGTTTGTAGTTGTGGAGTTTCTAGTTGTGGAGTCTCTAGTTGCAGAGTTTCTAGTTGTGGAGTTTCTAGTTGTGGAGTTTCAAGTTGTGGAGTTTCTAGTTGTTGAGTTTCTAGTTGCGGAGTATCTAGTTGTGGAGTTTCCAGTTGTGGAGTTTCTAGTTGTGAAATTGCAGAGTCTCTGGTTGTGGATTGTCTAGTTGTGGAGTTTCTAGTTGTGGAGTTTCGAGTTTTGGAGTCTCTAGTTATGGAGTTTCTCGTTGTGGAGTTTCCAGTTGTGGAGTATCTAGTTGTGGAGTTTCCAGTTGTGAAGTATCTAGTTGTGGAGTTTCCAGTTGTGGAGTATCTAGTTGTGGAGTTTCAAGTTGCGGAGTTTCTATTTTTGGAGTTTCTAGCTGCGGAGTTTCTAGTTGCAGAGTCTATGGTTGTGGAGTTTCTAGTTGCGGAATCTCTAGTTGTGGAGTTTCTAGTTGTGGAGTTTCTAGTTGTGGAGTTTCCAGTTATGGAGTTTCTGGTTGTGGACTTTCTAGACATGAAATTTCTTGTAGCCAAGTCTCTATTTGTAGAGTTTGTAGTTGTAGAGTTTCTAGTTGTGGAGTCTCTAGTTGCAGAGTTTCTAGTTGTGGAGTTACTAGTTGTGGAGTTTCAAGTTGTGGAGTCTCTAGTTGTGGAGTTTCTAGTTGCGGAGTATCTAGTTGTGGAGTTTCCAGTTGTGTAGTTTCTAGTTCTGGAATTGCAGAGTCTCTGGTTGTGGATTTTCTAGATGTGGAGTTTCGAGTTGTGGAGTTTCGAGTTGTGGAGTTTCTAGTTGTGGAGTTTCTAGTTGTGGAGTTTTCAGTTGTGGAGTTTTTAGTTGTGGACTTTCTAGACATGAAATTTCTTGTAGCCGTGTCTTTATTTGTAGAGTTTGTAGTTGTGGAGTTTCCAGTTGTGGAGTTTCTAGTTGTGGAGTCTCCAGTTGCAGAGTTTCTAGTTGTGGAGTTTCTAGTTGTGGAGTTTCAAGTTGTGGAGTCTCTAGTTGTGGAGTTTCTAGTTGCGGAGTATCTAGTTGTGGAGTTTGCAGTTGTGGAGTTTCTAGTTGAGGAATTGCAGAGTCTCTTGTTGTGGAGTTTATAGTTGTGGAGTTTCTAGTTGTGGAGTCTCTAGTTGCGGAGTCTCTAGTTGTGAAGTTTCTATTCGTGGAGTTTCTAGTTGTGGAGTTTCGGGTTGTGGAGTTTCTAGTTGTGGAGTTTCTAGTTGTGGAGTTTCCAGTTGTGGAGTATCTAGTTGTGGGGTTTCCAGTTGTGAAGTATCTAGTTGTAAAGTTTCCAGTTGTGGAGTATCTAGTTGTGGAGTTTTAAGTTGTGGAGTTTCTAGTTGCGGAGTTTCTAGTTGCGGAGTTTTTAATAGCGGAGTTTCTAGTTGTGAAGTTTCAAGTTGCGGACTCTCAAGTTCTGGAGTTTTCAGTTGTGGAGTTTTTAGTTGTGGAGTTTCTAGTTGTTGAGTTTCTAGTTGAGAAGTCTCTAGTTTTGCAGGTTTTAGTTGTGGAGTTTTTAGATATGGAATTTCTAGTTGCCGAGTATGTATTTGAGGAGTTTGTAGTTGTGGAGTTTGTAGTTGTGGAGTTTCTAGTTGGTGAGTCTCTAGTTGCGGAGTTTTTAGTTGTGGAGTTTCTAGTGGTGGAGTCTCTAGTTGCGGAGTTTCTAGTTGTGAAGTTTCTAGTTTTGGAGATTCTAGTTGTGGAGATTCTAGTTGTAGAGTCTCCTGTTGCGGAGTTGCTAGTTGTGGAGTTTCTAGTTGTGGAGTTTCCATTTGTGAAGTTTCTAGTTGTGGAGTCTTAAGTTGTGGAGTTTAAACTTGTGGAGTTTAAACTTGTGGAGTTTCAAGCTGTTGAGTCTATAGTTGTGGAGTTTCTAGTTGTGGATTTTCTAGTTGTGGAGTATCTAGTTGTGGATTTTTCAGTTGTGGAGTTGCGGAGTCTCTAGTTGTGAAGTTTCTAGTTGCAGAGTCTCTAGTTGGGGAGTTTCCAGTTGTGGAGTCTCTAGATGTGGAGTTTCTAGTTGTCGAGTATCCAGTTGCGGAGTATCTAGTAGTGGAGTTTCGAGTTGTGGAGTTTCTAGTTGTGGAGATTCTAGTTGCGGAGTTCCTAGTTGTAGAGTTTCTAGTTGCGGAGTTTCTAGTTGTGGAGTTTCAAGTTGCGGAGTCTCATGCTGTGGAGTTTCTACTTGTTGAGTTTTTAGTTGTGGAGTTTCTAGTTGTTGAGTTTCTAGTTTGAAGTCTCTAGTTGTAGATTCTCTAGTTGTGGAGTCTCTAGTTTAGGAGTTTCTAGTTGAAGAGTTTTTAGTTGTGGAGTGTCTGGTTGTGGAGTTTCCAGTTGTGGAGTTTCGAGTTGTGGAGTTTCGAGTTTTGGAGTTTCTAGTTGTGGAGTTTTGAGTTGTGGAGTTTCTAGTTGTGTAGTTTCTAGTTGCGGAATCTCTAGCTGTGGATTTTCTAGTTGCGTAACTTAAGGTTGTGAGGTTTCAAGTTGTGGAGTTTTTAGTTGTGGAGTTTCTAGTTGTGGAGTTTCTAGTTGTGGAGTCTCTAGTTGTGTAGTTTCTAGCTGCAAAGTTTCTAGTTGTGGAGTTTCCAGTTGTGGAGTTTCTGGTTGTGGACTTTCTAGACATGAAATTTCTTGTAGCCAAGTCTCTATTTGTAGAGTTTGTAGTTGTGGAGTTTCTAGTTGTGGAGTCTCTAGTTGCAGAGTTTCTAGTTGTGGAGTTTCTAGTTGTGGAGTTTCAAGTTGTGGAGTTTCTAGTTGTTGAGTTTCTAGTTGCGGAGTATCTAGTTGTGGAGTTTCCAGTTGTGGAGTTTCTAGTTGTGAAATTGCAGAGTCTCTGGTTGTGGATTGTCTAGTTGTGGAGTTTCTAGTTGTGGAGTTTCGAGTTTTGGAGTCTCTAGTTATGGAGTTTCTCGTTGTGGAGTTTCCAGTTGTGGAGTATCTAGTTGTGGAGTTTCCAGTTGTGAAGTATCTAGTTGTGGAGTTTCCAGTTGTGGAGTATCTAGTTGTGGAGTTTCAAGTTGCGGAGTTTCTATTTTTGGAGTTTCTAGCTGCGGAGTTTCTAGTTGCAGAGTCTATGGTTGTGGAGTTTTTTAGTTGCGGAATCTCTAGTTGTGGAGTTTCTAGTTGTGGAGTTTCTAGTTGTGGAGTTTCCAGTTGTGGAGTTTCTGGTTGTGGACTTTCTAGACATGAAATTTCTTGTAGCCAAGTCTCTTTTTGTAGAGTTTGTAGTTGTAGAGTTTCTAGTTGTGGAGTCTCTAGTTGCAGAGTTTCTAGTTGTGGAGTTTCTAGTTGTGGAGTTTCAAGTTGTGGAGTCTCTAGTTGTGGAGTTTCTAGTTGCGGAGTATCTATTTGTGGAGTTTCCAGTTGTGTAGTTTCTAGTTCTGGAATTGCAGAGTCTCTGGTTGTGGATTTTCTAGATGTGGAGTTTCTAGCTGTGGAGTTTCGAGTTTTGGAGTCTCTAGTTGTGGAGTTTCTGGTTGTGGTGTTTCCAGTTGTGGAGTATCTAGTTGTGGAGTTTCCAGTTGTGAAGTATCTAGTTGTGGAGTTTCCAGTTGTGGAGTTTCTAGTTGTGGAGTTTCTAGTTGTGGAGTTTCTAGTTGTGGAGTTTCTAGCTGCGGAGTTTCTAGATGCAGAGTCTCTAGTTTTGGAGTTTCTAGTATCGAATTCTCTAGTTGAGGAGTCTCTAGTTGTAGAGTTTCTAGTTGTGCAGTTTCTAGTTGTGAAGTTTCAAGTTGTGGAGTTTCTAGTCTCGGCATCTCAAGTTGTGGAGTTTCTAGTGGCGGAGTGTCTAGTTGTGGTGTTTCTAGCTGTGCAATTTCTTGTTGCGCAGTTTCTAGTTGCGGAGTTTCCAGTTGTGTAGTTTCTAGTAGAGTTTCGAGTTTTGAAGTTTCTAGTTGTTGAGTTTCTAGTTTGAAGTCTCTAGTTGTAGATTCTCTAGTTGTGGAGTCTCTAGTTTAGGAGTTTCTAGTTGTGGAGTTTCGACTTTTGGAGTTTCTAGTTGTGAAGTTTTCAGTTGTGGAGTTTCTAGTTGTAGAGTTTGTAGTTGCGGAATCTCTAGCTGTGGATTTCCTAGTAGCGTAACTTAAGGTTGTGAGGTTTCAAGTTGTGTAGTTTCTAGTTGTGGAGTTTCTAGTTGTAGAGTTTCTAGTTGTGGAGTCTCTAGTTGTGTAGTGTCTAGTTGTGGAGTTTCAAATTGTGGAGTTTCTAGTTGCAGAGTCTCTGGTTGTGGAGTTTCTAGTTGCGGAGTCTCTAGTTGTGGAGTTTCTAGTTGTGGAGTTTCTAGTTGTGGAGTTTCCAGTTGTGGAGTTTTTAGTTGTGGAGTTTCTAGTTGTGGAGTCTCTAGTTGTGGAGTTTCAAGTTGTGGAGTCTATTTGTGGAGTTTCTAGTTGTGGAGTTTCCAGTTGTGGAGTATCTAGTTGTGGAGTTTCCAGTTGTGAAGTTTCAAGTTGCGGAGTCTCAAGTTGTGGAGTTTTCAGTTGTGGAGTTTTTAGTTGTGGAGTTTCTAGTTGTTGAGTTTCTAGTTGTGAAGTCTCTAGTTTTGCAGTTTCTAGTTGTGGAGTTTCTAGATATGGAATTTCTAGTTGCCGAGTCTGTATTTGTGGAGTTTGTAATTGTGGAGTTTGTAGTTGTGGAGTTTCCAGTTGTGGAGTCTCTAGTTGCGGAGTTTCTAGTTGTGAAGTTTCTAGTTGTGGAGTTTCTAGTTTTGGAGTTTCAAGTTGTTGAGTTTCTAGTTATAGAGTCTCCTGTTGCGGAGTTTCTAGTTGCGGAGTTTCTAGTTGGGGAGTTTCTAGTTGTGGAGTTTCTAGTTGTGGAGTCTTAAGTTGTGGAGTTTAAACGTGTGGAGTTTGAAGCTGTGGAGTCTATAGTTGTGGAGTTTTTAGTTGTGGATTTTTTAGTTGTGGAGTATCTAGTTGTGGATTTTTCAGTTGTGGAGTTTATAGTTGTGGAGTTGCGGAGTCTCTAGTTGTGGAGTTTCTAGTTGCAGAGTATCTAGTTGTGGAGTTTCAAGTTGTGGAGTCTCTAGATGTGGAGTTTCTAGTTGTCGAGTTTCCAGTTGTGGAGTATCTAGTAGTGGAGTTTCGAGTTGTGGAGTTTCTAGTTGTGGAGTTTCTAGTTGTGGAGTTCCTAGTTGTGGAGTTTCTAGTTGCGGAGTTTCTAGTTGTGGAGTTTCAAGTTGCGGAGTCTGATGCTGTGGAGTTTCAAATTGTGGTTGTGGTTGTGGTTGTGTGGTCTAGTTGTGGTTGTGAAGTAGTTGCGGAATCTCTAGGTGTGGATTTCCTAGTAGCGTAACTTAAGGTTGTGAGGTTTCAAGTTGTGTAGTTTCTAGTTGTGGAGTTTCTAGTTGTAGAGTTTCTAGTTGTGGAGTCTCTAGTTGTGTAGTGTCTAGTTGTGGAGTTTCAAATTGTGGAGTTTCTAGTTGCAGAGTCTCTGGTTGTGGAGTTTCTAGTTGCGGAGTCTCTAGTTGTGGAGTTTCTAGTTGTGGAGTTTCTAGTTGTGGAGTTTCCAGTTGTGGAGTTTTTAGTTGTGGAGTTTCTAGTTGTGGAGTTTCTGGTTGTGGAGTTTCTAATTGTGGAGTTTTCAGTTGTGGAGTCTCTGGTTGTGGAGTTTCTAGTTGCGGAGTCTCTAGTTGTGGAGTTTCTAGTTGTGGAGTTTCTAGTTGTGGAGTTTCCAGTTGTGGAGTTTTTAGTTGTGGAGTTTCTAGTTGTGGAGTTTCTGGTTGTGGAGTTTCTAATTGTGGAGTTTTCAGTTGTGGAGTTTTGAGTTGTGGAGTTTCTAGTTGTGGAGTCTCAAGTTGTGGAGTTTAAAGTTGTGGAGTTTCAAGTTGTGGAGTCTCTAGTTGTGGAGTTTCTAGTTGCGGAGTATCTAGTTGTGGAGTTTCCAGTTGTGGAGTTTCTAGTTGTGGAGTTGCGGAGTCTCTAGTTGTGGAGTTTCCAGTTGCGGAGTCTCTAGTTGTAGAGTTTGAAGTTGTGGCGTCTAGTTGTGGAGTTTCTAGTTGTGGAGTTTCCAGTTGTGAAGTTTCAAGTTGTGGATTCTCAAGTTGTGGAGTTTCCAGTTGTGGAGTTTTTAGTTGTGGAGTTTCTGGTTGTTGAGTTTCTAGTTGAGAAGTCTCTAGTTCTGCAGTTTTTAGTTGTGGATTTTCTAGATATGGAATTTCTAGTTGCCGAGTCTTTATTTGTGGAGTTTGTAGTTGTGGGGTTTCTAGTTGTGGAGTTTCTAGTTGGTGAGTCTCTAGTTGCGGAGTTTCTAGTTGTGGAGTTTCTAGTTGTGGAGTATCTGGTTGTGGAGTTTCTAGTTGTGGAGTTTCTAGTTGTGGCGTCTCTAGCTGCGGAGTTTCTAGTTGCAGAGTCTCTAGTTTTGGAGTTTGGAGTTTCTAGTTGCGAATTCTCTAGTTGAGGAGTCTCTAGTTGTAGCGTTTCAAGTTGTGGAGTTTCTAGTTGTGGAGTTTCAAATTGTGGAGTTTCTAGTTGCGGCGTCTCAAGTTGTGGAGTTTCTAGTTGCGGAGTGTCTAGTTGTGGTGTTTCTAGCTGTGGAATTTCTAGTTGTGGAGTTTCTAGTTGCGGAGTTCCTAGTTGTAGAGTTTCTAGTTGCGGAGTTTCTAGTTGTGGAGTTTCAAGTTGCGGAGTGTCATGCTGTGGAGTTTCTACTTGTTGAGTTTTTAGTTGTGGAGTTTCTAATTGTTGAGTTTCTAGTTTGAAGTCTCTAGTTGTAGATTCTCTAGTTGTGGAGTCTCTAGTTTAGGAGTTTCTAGTTGAAGAGTTTTTAGTTGTGGAGTGTCTAGTTGTGGAGTTTCCAGTTGTGGAGTTTCTAGTTGTGAAGTTTCTAGTTGTGTAGTTTCTAGATGCGGAGTTTCTAGTTGCGGAGTTTCTATTTGTGGAGTTTCTAGCTGCGGAGATTCTAGTTGCAGAGTCTCTGGTTGTGTAGTTTTAGTTGCGGAATCCCTAGTTGTGGAGTTTCTAGTTGTGGAGTTTCTAGTTGTGGAGTTTCCAGTTGTAGATTTTCTGGTTGTGGACTTTCTAGACATGAAATTTCTTGCAGCCGAGTCTCTATTTGTAGAGTTTGTAGTTGTGGAGTTTCTAGTTGTGGAGTCCCTAGTTGCAGAGTTTCTAGTTGTGGAGTTTTTAGTTGTGAAGTTTCTAGTTGTGGAGTCTCTAGTTGTGGAGTTTCAAGTTGTGGAGTCTATTTGTGGAGTTTCTAGTTGTGGAGTTTCCAGTTGTGGAGTATCTAGTTGTGGAGTTTCCAGTTGTGAAGTTTCAAGTTGCGGAGTCTCAAGTTGTGGAGTTTTCAGTTGTGGAGTTTTTAGTTGTGGAGTTTCTAGTTGTTGAGTTTCTAGTTGTGAAGTCTCTAGTTTTGCAGTTTCTAGTTGTGGAGTTTCTAGATATGGAATTTCTAGTTGCCGAGTCTGTATTTGTGGAGTTTGTAATTGTGGAGTTTGTAGTTGTGGAGTTTCCAGTTGTGGAGTCTCTAGTTGCGGAGTTTCTAGTTGTGAAGTTTCTAGTTGTGGAGTTTCTAGTTTTGGAGTTTCAAGTTGTTGAGTTTCTAGTTATAGAGTCTCCTGTTGCGGAGTTTCTAGTTGCGGAGTTTCTAGTTGGGGAGTTTCTAGTTGTGGAGTTTCTAGTTGTGGAGTCTTAAGTTGTGGAGTTTAAACGTGTGGAGTTTGAAGCTGTGGAGTCTATAGTTGTGGAGTTTTTAGTTGTGGATTTTTTAGTTGTGGAGTATCTAGTTGTGGATTTTTCAGTTGTGGAGTTTATAGTTGTGGAGTTGCGGAGTCTCTAGTTGTGGAGTTTCTAGTTGCAGAGTATCTAGTTGTGGAGTTTCAAGTTGTGGAGTCTCTAGATGTGGAGTTTCTAGTTGTCGAGTTTCCAGTTGTGGAGTATCTAGTAGTGGAGTTTCGAGTTGTGGAGTTTCTAGTTGTGGAGTTTCTAGTTGTGGAGTTCCTAGTTGTGGAGTTTCTAGTTGCGGAGTTTCTAGTTGTGGAGTTTCAAGTTGCGGAGTCTGATGCTGTGGAGTTTCTAGTTGTTGAGTTTTTAGTTGTGGAGTTTCTAGTTGTTGAATTTCTAGTTTGAAATCTCTAGTTGTAGATTCTCTAGTTGTGGAGTCTCTAGTTTAGGAGTTTCTAGTTGAAGAGTTTTTAGTTGTGGAGTGTCTAGTTGTGGAGTTTCTAGTCGTGGAGTTTCTAGTTGCGGAGTCTCTATTTGTGTTGTTTCTAGCTGCGGAGTTCCTAGTTGCGGAGTTTCTAGTTGCAGAGTCTCTGGTTGTGGAGTTTCTAGTTGCGGAGTATCTAGTTGTGGAGTTTGCAGTTGTGGAGTTTCTAGTTGTGGAATCGCAGAGTCTCTGGTTGTGGAGTTTGTAGTTGTGGAGTTTCTAGTTGTGGAGTCTCTAGTTGCGGAGTCTCTAATTGTGAAGTTTTCTAGTTGTGGAGTTTCTAGTTGTGGAGTTTCTGAATGTGGAGTTTCTAGTTGTGGAGTGTCTAGTTGTGGAGTTTCCAGTTGTGGAGTTTCGAGTTGTGGAGTTTCGAGTTGTGGAGTTTCTAGTTGTGGAGTTTCTAGTTGTGGAGTTTTCAGTTGTGGAGTTTTTAGTTGTGGACTTTCTAGACATGAAATTTCTTGTAGCCGTGTCTTTATTTGTAGAGTTTGTAGTTGTGGAGTTTCCAGTTGTGGAGTTTCTAGTTGTGGAGTCTCCAGTTGCAGAGTTTCTAGTTGTGGAGTTTCTAGTTGTGGAGTTTCAAGTTGTGGAGTCTCTAGTTGTGGAGTTTCTAGTTGCGGAGTATCTAGTTGTGGAGTTTGCAGTTGTGGAGTTTCTAGTTGTGGAATTGCAGAGTCTCTGGTTGTGGAGTTTATAGTTGTGGAGTTTCTAGTTGTGGAGTCTCTAGTTGCGGAGTCTCTAGTTGTGAAGTTTCTAGTTGTGGAGTTTCTAGTTGTGGAGTTTCTGGTTGTGGAGTTTCTAGTTGTGGAGTTTCTAGTTGTGGAGTTTCCAGTTGTGGAGTATCTAGTTGTGGGGTTTCCAGTTGTGAAGTATCTAGTTGTAAAGTTTCCAGTTGTGGAGTATCTAGTTGTGGAGTTTTAAGTTGTGGAGTTTCTAGTTGCGGAGTTTCTAGTTGCGGAGTAGCGGAGTTTCTAGTTGTGAAGTTTCAAGTTGCGGACTCTCAAGTTGTGGAGTTTTCAGTTGTGGAGTTTTTAGTTGTGGAGTTTCTAGTTGTTGAGTTTCTAGTTGAGAAGTCTCTAGTTTTGCAGGTTTTAGTTGTGGAGTTTTTAGATATGGAATTTCTAGTTGCCGAGTATGTATTTGAGGAGTTTGTAGTTGTGGAGTTTGTAGTTGTGGAGTTTCTAGTTGGTGAGTCTCTAGTTACGGAGTTTTTAGTTGTGGAGTTTCTAGTGGTGGAGTCTCTAGTTGCGGAATTTCTAGTTGTGAAGTTTCTAGTTGTGGAGTTTCTAGTTTTGGAGTTTCTAGTTGTGGAGATTCTAGTTGTAGAGTCTCCTGTTGCGGAGTTGCTAGTTGTGGAGTTTCTAGTTGTGGAGTTTCCAGTTGTGAAGTTTCTAGTTGTGGAGTCTTAAGTTGTGGAGTTTAAACTTGTGGAGTTTCAAGTTGTTGAGTCTATAGTTGTGGAGTTTCTAGTTGTGGATTTTCTAGTTATGGAGTATCTAGTTGTGGATTTTTCAGTTGTGGAGTTGCGGAGTCTCTAGTTGTGAAGTTTCTAGTTGCAGAGTCTCTAGTTGGGGAGTTTCCAGTTGTGGAGTCTCTAGATGTGGAGTTTCTAGTTGTCGAGTATCCAGTTGCGGAGTATCTAGTAGTGGAGTTTCGAGTTGTGGAGTTTCTAGTTGTGGAGTTTCTAGTTGCGGAGTTCCTAGTTGTAGAGTTTCTAGTTGCGGAGTTTCTAGTTGTGGAGTTTCAAGTTGCGGAGTCTCATGCTGTGGAGTTTCTACTTGTTGAGTTTTTAGTTGTGGAGTTTCTAGTTGTTGAGTTTCTAGTTTGAAGTCTCTAGTTGTAGATTCTCTAGTTGTGGAGTCTCTAGTTTAGGAGTTTCTAGTTGAAGAGTTTTTAGTTGTGGAGTGTCTGGTTGTGGAGTTTCCAGTTGTGGAGTTTCCAGTTGTGGAGTTTCGAGTTGTGGAGTTTCGAGTTTTGGAGTTTCTAGTTGTGGAGTTTTGAGTTGTGGAGTTTCTAGTTGTGTAGTTTATAGTTGCGGAATCTCTAGCTGTGGATTTTCTAGTTGCGTAACTTAAGGTTGTGAGGTTTCAAGTTGTGGAGTTTTTAGTTGTGGAGTTTCTAGTTGTGGAGTTTCTAGTTGTGGAGTCTCTAGTTGTGTAGTTTCTAGCTGCAAAGTTTCTAGTTGTGGAGTTTCCAGTTGTGGAGTTTCTGGTTGTGGACTTTCTAGACATGAAATTTCTTGTAGCCGAGTCTCTATTTGTAGAGTTTGTAGTTGTGGAGTTTCTAGTTGTGGAGTCTCTAGTTGCAGAGTTTCTAGTTGTGGAGTTTCTAGTTGTGGAGTTTCAAGTTGTGGAGTTTCTAGTTGTTGAGTTTCTAGTTGCGGAGTATCTAGTTGTGGAGTTTCCAGTTGTGGAGTTTCTAGTTGTGAAATTGCAGAGTCTCTGGTTGTGGATTGTCTAGTTGTGGAGTTTCTAGTTGTGGAGTTTCGAGTTTTGGAGTCTCTAGTTATGGAGTTTCTCGTTGTGGAGTTTCCAGTTGTGGAGTATCTAGTTGTGGAGTTTCCAGTTGTGAAGTATCTAGTTGTGAAGTTTCCAGTTGTGGAGTATCTAGTTGTGGATTTTCAAGTTGCGGAGTTTCTATTTTTGGAGTTTCTAGCTGCGGAGTTTCTAGTTGCAGAGTCTATGGTTGTGGAGTTTCTAGTTGCGGAATCTCTAGTTGTGGAGTTTCTAGTTGTGGAGTTTCTAGTTGTGGAGTTTCCAGTTGTGGAGTTTCTGGTTGTGGACTTTCTAGACATGAAATTTCTTGTAGCCAAGTCTCTATTTGTAGAGTTTGTAGTTGTAGAGTTTCTAGTTGTGGAGTCTCTAGTTGCAGAGTTTCTAGTTGTGGAGTTTCTAGTTGTGGAGTTTCAAGTTGTGGAGTCTCTAGTTGTGGAGTTTCTAGTTGCGGAGTATCTAGTTGTGGAGTTTCCAGTTGTGTAGTTTCTAGTTCTGGAATTGCAGAGTCTCTGGTTGTGGATTTTCTAGATGTGGAGTTTCGAGTTGTGGAGTTTCGAGTTGTGGAGTTTCTAGTTGTGGAGTTTCTAGTTGTGGAGTTTTCAGTTGTGGAGTTTTTAGTTGTGGACTTTCTAGACATGAAATTTCTTGTAGCCGTGTCTTTATTTGTAGAGTTTGTAGTTGTGGAGTTTCCAGTTGTGGAGTTTCTAGTTGTGGAGTCTCCAGTTGCAGAGTTTCTAGTTGTGGAGTTTCTAGTTGTGGAGTTTCAAGTTGTGGAGTCTCTAGTTGTGGAGTTTCTAGTTGCGGAGTATCTAGTTGTGGAGTTTGCAGTTGTGGAGTTTCTAGTTGTGGAATTGCAGAGTCTCTGGTTGTGGAGTTTATAGTTGTGGAGTTTCTAGTTGTGGAGTCTCTAGTTGCGGAGTCTCTAGTTGTGAAGTTTCTAGTTGTGGAGTTTCTAGTTGTGGAGTTTCTGGTTGTGGAGTTTCTAGTTGTGGAGTTTCTAGTTGTGGAGTTTCCAGTTGTGGAGTATCTAGTTGTGGGGTTTCCAGTTGGAAAGTATCTAGTTGTAAAGTTTCCAGTTGTGGAGTATCTAGTTGTGGAGTTTTAAGTTGTGGAGTTTCTAGTTGCGGAGTTTCTAGTTGCGGAGTTTTTAATAGCGGAGTTTCTAGTTGTGAAGTTTCAAGTTGCGGACTCTCAAGTTGTGGAGTCTCTAGTTGTAGAGTTTCTAGTTGTGGAGTTTCTATTTGTGAAGTTTCAAGTTGTGGAGTTTCTAGTCTCGGCATCTCAAGTTGTGGAGTTTCTAGTGGCGGAGTGTCTAGTTGTGGTGTTTCTAGCTGTGCAATTTCTTGTTGCGGAGTTTCTAGTTGCGGAGTTTCCAGTTGTGTAGTTTCTAGTAGAGTTTCGAGTTTTGAAGTTTCTAGTTGTTGAGTTTCTAGTTTGAAGTCTCTAGTTGTAGATTCTCTAGTTGTGGAGTCTCTCGTTTAGGAGTTTCTAGTTGAAGAGTTTTTAGTTGTGGAGTGTCTAGTTGTGGAGTTTCCAGTTGTGGAGTTTCTAGTTGTGGAGTTTCGAGTTTTGGAGTTTCTAGTTGTGAAGTTTTCAGTTGTGGAGTTTCTAGTTGTAGAGTTTGTAGTTGCGGAATCTCTAGCTGTGGATTTCCTAGTAGCGTAACTTAAGGTTGTGAGGTTTCGAGTTGTGTAGTTTCTAGTTGTGGAGTTTCTAGTTGTAGAGTTTCTAGTTGTGGAGTCTCTAGTTGTGTAGTGTCTAGTTGCGGAGTTTCAAATTGTGGAGTTTCTAGTTGCAGAGTCTCTGGTTGTGGAGTTTCTAGTTGCGGAGTCTCTAGTTGTGGAGTTTTAAGTTGTGGAGTTTCTAGTTGCGGAGTTTCTAGTTGCGGAGTAGCGGAGTTTCTAGTTGTGAAGTTTCAAGTTGCGGACTCTCAAGTTGTGGATTTTTCAGTTGTGGAGTTTTTAGTTGTGGAGTTTCTAGTTGTTGAGTTTCTAGTTGAGAAGTCTCTAGTTTTGCAGGTTTTAGTTGTGGAGTTTTTAGATATGGAATTTCTAGTTGCCGAGTATGTATTTGAGGAGTTTGTAGTTGTGGAGTTTGTAGTTGTGGAGTTTCTAGTTGGTGAGTCTCTAGTTGCGGAGTTTTTAGTTGTGGAGTTTCTAGTTGTGGAGTTTCTAGTTTTGGAGTTTCTAGTTGTGGAGATTCTAGTTGTAGAGTCTCCTGTTGCGGAGTTGCTAGTTGTGGAGTTTCTAGTTGTGGAGTTTCCAGTTGTGAAGTTTCTAGTTGTGGAGTCTTAAGTTGTGGAGTTTAAACTTGTGGAGTTTCAAGTTGTTGAGTCTATAGTTGTGGAGTTTCTAGTTGTGGATTTTCTAGTTGTGGAGTATCTAGTTGTGGATTTTTCAGTTGTGGAGTTGCGGAGTCTCTAGTTGTGAAGTTTCTAGTTGCAGAGTCTCTAGTTGGGGAGTTTCCAGTTGTGGAGTCTCCAGATGTGGAGTTTCTAGTTGTCGAGTATCCAGTTGCGGAGTATCTAGTAGTGGAGTTTCGAGTTGTGGAGTTTCTAGTTGTGGAGTTTCTAGTTGCGGAGTTCCTAGTTGTAGAGTTTCTAGTTGCGGAGTTTCTAGTTGTGGAGTTTCAAGTTGCGGAGTCTCATGCTGTGGAGTTTCTACTTGTTGAGTTTTTAGTTGTGGAGTTTCTAGTTGTTGAGTTTCTAGTTTGAAGTCTCTAGTTGTAGATTCTCTAGTTGTGGAGTCTCTAGTTTAGGAGTTTCTAGTTGAAGAGTTTTTAGTTGTGGAGTGTCTGGTTGTGGAGTTTCCAGTTGTGGAGTTTCGAGTTGTGGAGTTTCGAGTTTTGGAGTTTCTAGTTGTGGAGTTTCGAGTTGTGGAGTTTCTAGTTGTGTAGTTTCTAGTTGCGGAATCTCTAGCTGTGGATTTTCTAGTTGCGTAACTTAAGGTTGTGAGGTTTCAAGTTGTGGAGTTTTTAGTTGTGGAGTTTCTAGTTGTGGAGTTTCTAGTTGTGGAGTCTCTAGTTGTGTAGTTTCTAGCTGCAAAGTTTCTAGTTGTGGAGTTTCCAGTTGTGGAGTTTCTGGTTGTGGACTTTCTAGACATGAAATTTCTTGTAGCCGAGTCTCTATTTGTAGAGTTTGTAGTTGTGGAGTTTCTAGTTGTGGAGTCTCTAGTTGCAGAGTTTCTAGTTGTGGAGTTTCTAGTTGTGGAGTTTCAAGTTGTGGAGTTTCTAGTTGTTGAGTTTCTAGTTGCGGAGTATCTAGTTGTGGAGTTTCCAGTTGTGGAGTTTCTAGTTGTGAAATTGCAGAGTCTCTGGTTGAGGATTGTCTAGTTGTGGAGTTTCTAGTTGTGGAGATTCGAGTTTTGGAGTCTCTAGTTATGGAGTTTCCAGTTGTGGAGTATCTAGTTGTGGAGTTTCCAGTTGTGAAGTATCTAGTTGTGGAGTTTCTAGTTGTGGAGTATCTAGTTGTGGAGTTTCAAGTTGCGGAGTTTCTATTTTTGGAGTTTCTAGCTTCGGAGTTTCTAGTTGCAGAGTCTATGGTTGTGGAGTTTCTAGTTGCGGAATCTCTAGTTGTGGAGTTTCTAGTTGTGGAGTTTCTAGTTGTGGAGTTTCCAGTTGTGGAGTTTCTGGTTGTGGACTTTCTAGACATGAAATTTCTTGTAGCCAAGTCTCTATTTGTAGAGTTTGTAGTTGTAGAGTTTCTAGTTGTGGAGTCTCTAGTTGCAGAGTTTCTAGTTGTGGAGTTTCTAGTTGTGGAGTTTCAAGTTGTGGAGTCTCTAGTTGTGGAGTTTCTAGTTGCGGAGTATCTAGTTGTGGAGTTTCCAGTTGTGTAGTTTCTAGTTCTGGAATTGCAGAGTCTCTGGTTGTGGATTTTCTAGATGTGGAGTTTCTAGCTGTGGAGTTTCGAGTTTTGGAGTCTCTAGTTGTGGAGTTTCTGGTTGTGGTGTTTCCAGTTGTGGAGTATCTAGTTGTGGAGTTTCCAGTTGTGAAGTATCTAGTTGTGGAGTTTCCAGTTGTGGAGTATCTAGTTGCGGAGTTTCAAGTTGCGGAGTTTCTAGTTGCGGAGTTTCTAGTTGCGAAGTTTTTAACAGCGGAGTTTCTAGTTGTGGAGTTTCAAGTTGCGGAGTCTCAAGTTGTGGAGTTTCTAGTTGTGGAGTTTCTAGTTGTGGAGTTTCTAGTTGTGGAGTTTCTAGCTGCGGAGTTTCTAGATGCAGAGTCTCTAGTTTTGGAGTTTCTAGTTGCGAATTCTCTAGTTGAGGAGTCTCTAGTTGTAGAGTTTCTAGTTGTGCAGTTTCTAGTTGTGAAGTTTCAAGTTGTGGAGTTTCTAGTCTCGGCATCTCAAGTTGTGGAGTTTCTAGTGGCGGAGTGTCTAGTTGTGGTGTTTCTAGCTGTGCAATTTCTTGTTGCGCAGTTTCTAGTTGCGGAGTTTCCAGTTGTGTAGTTTCTAGTAGAGTTTCGAGTTTTGAAGTTTCTAGTTGTTGAGTTTCTAGTTTGAAGTCTCTAGTTGTAGATTCTCTAGTTGTGGAGTCTCTAGTTTAGGAGTTTCTAGTTGAAGAGTTTTTAGTTGTGGAGTGTCTAGTTGTGGAGTTTCCAGTTGTGGAGTTTCTAGTTGTGGAGTTTCGAGTTTTGGAGTTTCTAGTTGTGAAGTTTTCAGTTGTGGAGTTTCTAGTTGTAGAGTTTGTAGTTGCGGAATCTCTAGCTGTGGATTTCCTAGTAGCGTAACTTAAGGTTGTGAGGTTTCAAGTTGTGTACTTCTAGTTGTGGAGTTTCTAGTTGTAGAGTTTCTAGTTGTGGAGTCTCTAGTTGTGTAGTGTCTAGTTGTGGAGTTTCAAATTGTGGAGTTTCTAGTTGCAGAGTCTCTGGTTGTGGAGTTTCTAGTTGCGGAGTCTCTAGTTGTGGAGTTTCTAGTTGTGGAGTTTCTAGTTGTGGAGTTTCCAGTTGTGGAGTTTTTAGTTGTGGAGTTTCTAGTTGTGGAGTTTCTGGTTGTGGAGTTTCTAATTGTGGAGTTTTCAGTTGTGGAGTTTTGAGTTGTGGAGTTTCTAGTTGTGGAGTCTCTGGTTGTGGAGTTTCTAGTTGCGGAGTCTCTAGTTGTGGAGTTTCTAGTTGTGGAGTTTCTAGTTGTGGAGTTTCCAGTTGTGGAGTTTTTAGTTGTGGAGTTTCTAGTTGTGGAGTTTCTGGTTGTGGAGTTTCTAATTGTGGAGTTTTCAGTTGTGGAGTTTTGAGTTGTGGAGTTTCTAGTTGTGGAGTCTCAAGTTGTGGAGTTTAAAGTTGTGGAGTTTCAAGTTGTGGAGTCTCTAGTTGTGGAGTTTCTAGTTGCGGAGTATCTAGTTGTGGAGTTTCCAGTTGTGGAGTTTCTAGTTGTGGAGTTGCGGAGTCTCTAGTTGTGGAGTTTCCAGTTGCGGAGTCTCTAGTTGTAGAGTTTGAAGTTGTGGCGTCTAGTTGTGGAGTTTCTAGTTGTGGAGTTTCCAGTTGTGAAGTTTCAAGTTGCGGATTCTCAAGTTGTGGAGTTTCCAGTTGTGGAGTTTTTAGTTGTGGAGTTTCTGGTTGTTGAGTTTCTAGTTGAGAAGTCTCTAGTTCTGCAGTTTTTAGTTGTGGATTTTCTAGATATGGAATTTCTAGTTGCCGAGTCTTTATTTGTGGAGTTTGTAGTTGTGGGGTTTCTAGTTGTGGAGTTTCTAGTTGGTGAGTCTCTAGTTGCGGAGTTTCTAGTTGTGGAGTTTCTAGTTGTGGAGTTTCTGGTTGTGGAGTTTCTAGTTGTGGAGTTTCTAGTTGTGGCGTCTCTAGCTGCGGAGTTTCTAGTTGCAGAGTCTCTAGTTTTGGAGTTTGGAGTTTCTAGTTGCGAATTCTCTAGTTGAGGAGTCTCTAGTTGTAGCGTTTCAAGTTGTGGAGTTTCTAGTTGTGGAGTTTCAAATTGTGGAGTTTCTAGTTGCGGCGTCTCAAGTTGTGGAGTTTCTAGTTGCGGAGTGTCTAGTTGTGGTGTTTCTAGCTGTGGAATTTCTAGTTGTGGAGTTTCTAGTTGCGGAGTTCCTAGTTGTAGAGTTTCTAGTTGCGGAGTTTCTAGTTGTGGAGTTTCAAGTTGCGGAGTGTCATGCTGTGGAGTTTCTACTTGTTGAGTTTTTAGTTGTGGAGTTTCTAATTGTTGAGTTTCTAGTTTGAAGTCTCTAGTTGTAGATTCTCTAGTTGTGGAGTCTCTAGTTTAGGAGTTTCTAGTTGAAGAGTTTTTAGTTGTGGAGTGTCTAGTTGTGGAGTTTCCAGTTGTGGAGTTTCTAGTTGTGAAGTTTCTAGTTGTGTAGTTTCTAGATGCGGAGTTTCTAGTTGCGGAGTTTCTATTTGTGGAGTTTCTAGCTGCGGAGATTCTAGTTGCAGAGTCTCTGGTTGTGTAGTTTTAGTTGCGGAATCCCTAGTTGTGGAGTTTCTAGTTGTGGAGTTTCTAGTTGTGGAGTTTCCAGTTGTAGATTTTCTGGTTGTGGACTTTCTAGACATGAAATTTCTTGTAGCCGAGTCTCTATTTGTAGAGTTTGTAGTTGTGGAGTTTCTAGTTATGGAGTTTCTAGTTGTGGAGTCCCTAGTTGCAGAGTTTCTAGTTGTGGAGTTTTTAGTTGTGAAGTTTCTAGTTGTGGAGTCTCTAGTTGTGGAGTTTCAAGTTGTGGAGTCTATTTGTGGAGTTTCTAGTTGTGGAGTTTCCAGTTGTGGAGTATCTAGTTGTGGAGTTTCCAGTTGTGAAGTTTCAAGTTGCGGAGTCTCAAGTTGTGGAGTTTTCAGTTGTGGAGTTTTTAGTTGTGGAGTTTCTAGTTGTTGAGTTTCTAGTTGTGAAGTCTCTAGTTTTGCAGTTTCTAGTTGTGGAGTTTCTAGATATGGAATTTCTAGTTGCCGAGTCTGTATTTGTGGAGTTTGTAATTGTGGAGTTTGTAGTTGTGGAGTTTCCAGTTGTGGAGTCTCTAGTTGCGGAGTTTCTAGTTGTGAAGTTTCTAGTTGTGGAGTTTCTAGTTTTGGAGTTTCAAGTTGTTGAGTTTCTAGTTATAGAGTCTCCTGTTGCGGAGTTTCTAGTTGCGGAGTTTCTAGTTGGGGAGTTTCTAGTTGTGGAGTTTCTAGTTGTGGAGTCTTAAGTTGTGGAGTTTAAACGTGTGGAGTTTGAAGCTGTGGAGTCTATAGTTGTGGAGTTTTTAGTTGTGGATTTTTTAGTTGTGGAGTATCTAGTTGTGGATTTTTCAGTTGTGGAGTTTATAGTTGTGGAGTTGCGGAGTCTCTAGTTGTGGAGTTTCTAGTTGCAGAGTATCTAGTTGTGGAGTTTCAAGTTGTGGAGTCTCTAGATGTGGAGTTTCTAGTTGTCGAGTTTCCAGTTGTGGAGTATCTAGTAGTGGAGTTTCTAGTTGTGGAGTTTCTAGTTGTGGAGTTTCTAGTTGTGGAGTTCCTAGTTGTGGAGTTTCTAGTTGCGGAGTTTCTAGTTGTGGAGTTTCAAGTTGCGGAGTCTGATGCTGTGGAGTTTCTAGTTGTTGAGTTTTTAGTTGTGGAGTTTCTAGTTGTTGAATTTCTAGTTTGAAATCTCTAGTTGTAGATTCTCTAGTTGTGGAGTCTCTAGTTTAGGAGTTTCTAGTTGAAGAGTTTTTAGTTGTGGAGTGTCTAGTTGTGGAGTTTCTAGTCGTGGAGTTTCTAGTTGTGGAGTCTCTATTTGTGTTGTTTCTAGCTGCGGAGTTCCTAGTTGCTGAGTTTCTAGTTGCAGAGTCTCTGGTTGTGGAGTTTCTAGTTGCGGAGTATCTAGTTGTGGAGTTTGCAGTTGTGGAGTTTCTAGTTGTGGAATTGCAGAGTCTCTGGTTGTGGAGTTTGTAGTTGTGGAGTTTCTAGTTGTGGAGTCTCTAGTTGCGGAGTCTCTAATTGTGAAGTTTTCTAGTTGTGGAGTTTCTAGTTGTGGAGTTTCTGAATGTGGAGTTTCTAGTTGTGGAGTGTCTAGTTGTGGAGTTTCCAGTTGTGGAGTTTCGAGTTGTGGAGTTTCGAGTTGTGGAGTTTCTAGTTGTGGAGTTTCTAGTTGTGGAGTTTTCAGTTGTGGAGTTTTTAGTTGTGGACTTTCTAGACATGAAATTTCTTGTAGCCGTGTCTTTATTTGTAGAGTTTGTAGTTGTGGAGTTTCCAGTTGTGGAGTTTCTAGTTGTGGAGTCTCCAGTTGCAGAGTTTCTAGTTGTGGAGTTTCTAGTTGTGGAGTTTCAAGTTGTGGAGTCTCTAGTTGTGGAGTTTCTAGTTGCGGAGTATCTAGTTGTGGAGTTTGCAGTTGTGGAGTTTCTAGTTGTGGAATTGCAGAGTCTCTGGTTGTGGAGTTTATAGTTGTGGAGTTTCTAGTTGTGGAGTCTCCAGTTGCGGAGTCTCTAGTTGTGAAGTTTCTAGTTGTGGAGTTTCTAGTTGTGGAGTTTCTGGTTGTGGAGTTTCTAGTTGTGGAGTTTCTAGTTGTGGAGTTTCCAGTTGTGGAGTATCTAGTTGTGGGGTTTCCAGTTGTGAAGTATCTAGTTGTGAAGTTTCCAGTTGTGGAGTATCTAGTTGTGGAGTTTTAAGTTGTGGAGTTTCTAGTTGCGGAGTTTCTAGTTGCGGAGTTTTTAATAGCGGAGTTTCTAGTTGTGAAGTTTCAAGTTGCGGACTCTCAAGTTGTGGAGTTTTCAGTTGTGGAGTTTTTAGTTGTGGAGTTTCTAGTTGTTGAGTTTCTAGTTGAGAAGTCTCTAGTTTTGCAGGTTTTAGTTGTGGAGTTTTTAGATATGGAATTTCTAGTGGCCGAGTATGTATTTGAGGAGTTTGTAGTTGTGGAGTTTGTAGTTGTGGAGTTTCTAGTTGGTGAGTCTCTAGTTGCGGAGTTTTTAGTTGTGGAGTTTCTAGTGGTGGAGTCTCTAGTTGCGGAATTTCTAGTTGTGAAGTTTCTAGTTGTGGAGTTTCTAGTTTTGGAGTTTCTAGTTGTGGAGATTCTAGTTGTAGAGTCTCCTGTTGCGGAGTTGCTAGTTGTGGAGTTTCTAGTTGTGGAGTTTCCAGTTGTGAAGTTTCTAGTTGTGGAGTCTTAAGTTGTGGAGTTTAAACTTGTGGAGTTTCAAGTTGTTGAGTCTATAGTTGTGGAGTTTCTAGTTGTGGATTTTCTAGTTATGGAGTATCTAGTTGTGGATTTTTCAGTTGTGGAGTTGCGGAGTCTCTAGTTGTGAAGTTTCTAGTTGCAGAGTCTCTAGTTGGGGAGTTTCCAGTTGTGGAGTCTCTAGATGTGGAGTTTCTAGTTGTCGAGTATCCAGTTGCGGAGTATCTAGTAGTGGAGTTTCGAGTTGTGGAGTTTCTAGTTGTGGAGTTTCTAGTTGCGGAGTTCCTAGTTGTAGAGTTTCTAGTTGCGGAGTTTCTAGTTGTGGAGTTTCAAGTTGCGGAGTCTCATGCTGTGGAGTTTCTACTTGTTGAGTTTTTAGTTGTGGAGTTTCTAGTTGTTGAGTTTCTAGTTTGAAGTCTCTAGTTGTAGATTCTCTAGTTGTGGAGTCTCTAGTTTAGGAGTTTCTAGTTGAAGAGTTTTTAGTTGTGGAGTGTCTGGTTGTGGAGTTTCCAGTTGTGGAGTTTCGAGTTGTGGAGTTTCGAGTTTTGGAGTTTCTAGTTGTGGAGTTTTGAGTTGTGGAGTTTCTAGTTGTGTAGTTTATAGTTGCGGAATCTCTAGCTGTGGATTTTCTAGTTGCGTAACTTAAGGTTGTGGGGTTTCAAGTTGTGGAGTTTTTAGTTGTGGAGTTTCTAGTTGTGGAGTTTCTAGTTGTGGAGTCTCTAGTTGTGTAGTTTCTAGCTGCAAAGTTTCTAGTTGTGGAAAATTTCTTGTAGCCGAGTCTCTATTTGTAGAGTTTGTAGTTGTGGAGTTTCTAGTTGTGGAGTCTCTAGTTGCAGAGTTTCTAGTTGTGGAGTTTCTAGTTGTGGAGTTTCAAGTTGTGGAGTTTCTAGTTGTTGAGTTTCTAGTTGCGGAGTATCTAGTTGTGGAGTTTCCAGTTGTGGAGTTTCTAGTTGTGAAATTGCAGAGTCTCTGGTTGTGGATTGTCTAGTTGTGGAGTTTCTAGTTGTGGAGTTTCGAGTTTTGGAGTCTCTAGTTATGGAGTTTCTCGTTGTGGAGTTTCCAGTTGTGGAGTATCTAGTTGTGGAGTTTCCAGTTGTGAAGTATCTAGTTGTGGAGTTTCCAGTTGTGGAGTATCTAGTTGTGGAGTTTCAAGTTGCGGAGTTTCTATTTTTGGAGTTTCTAGCTGCGGAGATTCTAGTTGCAGAGTCTATGGTTGTGGAGTTTCTAGTTGCGGAATCTCTAGTTGTGGAGTTTCTAGTTGTGGAGTTTCTAGTTGTGGAGTTTCCAGTTGTGGAGTTTCTGGTTGTGGACTTTCTAGACATGAAATTTCTTGTAGCCAAGTCTCTATTTGTAGAGTTTGTAGTTGTAGAGTTTCTAGTTGTGGAGTCTCTAGTTGCAGAGTTTCTAGTTGTGGAGTTTCTAGTTGTGGAGTTTCAAGTTGTGGAGTCTCTAGTTGTGGAGTTTCTAGTTGCGGAGTATCTAGTTGTGGAGTTTCCAGTTGTGTAGTTTCTAGTTCTGGAATTGCAGAGTCTCTGGTTGTGGATTTTCTAGATGTGGAGTTTCGAGTTGTGGAGTTTCGAGTTGTGGAGTTTCTAGTTGTGGAGTTTCTAGTTGTGGAGTTTTCAGTTGTGGAGTTTTTAGTTGTGGACTTTCTAGACATGAAATTTCTTGTAGCCGTGTCTTTATTTGTAGAGTTTGTAGTTGTGGAGTTTCCAGTTGTGGAGTTTCTAGTTGTGGAGTCTCCAGTTGCAGAGTTTCTAGTTGTGGAGTTTCTAGTTGTGGAGTTTCAAGTTGTGGAGTCTCTAGTTGTGGAGTTTCTAGTTGCGGAGTATCTAGTTGTGGAGTTTGCAGTTGTGGAGTTTCTAGTTGTGGAATTGCAGAGTCTCTGGTTGTGGAGTTTATAGTTGTGGAGTTTCTAGTTGTGGAGTCTCTAGTTGCGGAGTCTCTAGTTGTGAAGTTTCTAGTTGTGGAGTTTCTAGTTGTGGAGTTTCTGGTTGTGGAGTTTCTAGTTGTGGAGTTTCTAGTTGTGGAGTTTCCAGTTGTGGAGTATCTAGTTGTGGGGTTTCCAGTTGTGAAGTATCTAGTTGTAAAGTTTCCAGTTGTGGAGTATCTAGTTGTGGAGTTTTAAGTTGTGGAGTTTCTAGTTGCGGAGTTTCTAGTTGCGGAGTTTTTAATAGCGGAGTTTCTAGTTGTGAAGTTTCAAGTTGCGGACTCTCAAGTTGTGGAGTCTCTAGTTGTAGAGTTTCTAGTTGTGGAGTTTCTATTTGTGAAGTTTCAAGTTGTGGAGTTTCTAGTCTCGGCATCTCAAGTTGTGGAGTTTCTAGTGGCGGAGTGTCTAGTTGTGGTGTTTCTAGCTGTGCAATTTCTTGTTGCGGAGTTTCTAGTTGCGGAGTTTCCAGTTGTGTAGTTTCTAGTAGAGTTTCGAGTTTTGAAGTTTCTAGTTGTTGAGTTTCTAGTTTGAAGTCTCTAGTTGTAGATTCTCTAGTTGTGGAGTCTCTCGTTTAGGAGTTTCTAGTTGAAGAGTTTTTAGTTGTGGAGTGTCTAGTTGTGGAGTTTCCAGTTGTGGAGTTTCTAGTTGTGGAGTTTCGAGTTTTGGAGTTTCTAGTTGTGAAGTTTTCAGTTGTGGAGTTTCTAGTTGTAGAGTTTGTAGTTGCGGAATCTCTAGCTGTGGATTTCCTAGTAGCGTAACTTAAGGTTGTGAGGTTTCGAGTTGTGTAGTTTCTAGTTGTGGAGTTTCTAGTTGTAGAGTTTCTAGTTGTGGAGTCTCTAGTTGTGTAGTGTCTAGTTGCGGAGTTTCAAATTGTGGAGTTTCTAGTTGCAGAGTCTCTGGTTGTGGAGTTTCTAGTTGCGGAGTCTCTAGTTGTGGAGTTTCTAGTTGTGGAGTTTCTAGTTGTGGAGTTTCCAGTTGTGGAGTTTTTAGTTGTGGAGTTTCTAGTTGTGGAGTTTCTGGTTGTGGAGTTTCTAATTGTGGAGTTTTCAGTTGTGGAGTTTTGAGTTGTGGAGTTTCTAGTTGTGGAGTCTCAAGTTGTGGAGTTTAAAGTTGTGGAGTTTCAAGTTGTGGAGTCTCTAGTTGTGGAGTTTCTAGTTGCGGAGTGTCTAGTTGTGGAGTTTCCAGTTGTGGAGTTTCTAGTTGTGGAGTTGCGGAGTCTCTAGTTGTGGAGTTTCTAGTTGCGGAGTCTCTAGTTGTAGAGTTTCAAGTTGTGGCGTCTAGTTGTGGAGTTTCTAGTTGTGGAGTTTCCAGTTGTGAAGTTTCAAGTTGCGGATTCTCAAGTTGTGGAGTTTCCAGTTGTGGAGTTTTTAGTTGTGGAGTTTCTGGTTGTTGAGTTTCTAGTTGAGAAGTCTCTAGTTCTGCAGTTTTTGTTGTGGATTTTCTAGATATGGAATTTCTAGTTGCCGAGTCTTTATTTGTGGAGTTTGTAGTTGTGGGGTTTCTAGTTGTGGAGTTTCTAGTTGGTGAGTCTCTAGTTGCGGAGTTTCTAGTTGTGGAGTTTCTAGTTGTGGAGTTTCTGGTTGTGGAGTTTCTAGTTGTGGAGTTTCTAGTTGTGGCGTCTCTAGCTGCGGAGTTTCTAGTTGCAGAGTCTCTAGTTTTGGAGTTTGGAGTTTCTAGTTGCGAATTCTCTAGTTGAGGAGTCTCTAGTTGTAGCGTTTCAAGTTGTGGAGTTTCTAGTTGTGGAGTTTCAAATTGTGGAGTTTCTAGTTGCGGCGTCTCAAGTTGTGGAGTTTCTAGTTGCGGAGTGTCTAGTTGTGGTGTTTCTAGCTGTGGAATTTCTAGTTGTGGAGTTTCTAGTTGCGGAGTTCCTAGTTGTAGAGTTTCTAGTTGCGGAGTTTCTAGTTGTGGAGTTTCAAGTTGCGGAGTGTCATGCTGTGGAGTTTCTACTTGTTGAGTTTTTAGTTGTGGAGTTTCTAATTGTTGAGTTTCTAGTTTGAAGTCTCTAGTTGTAGATTCTCTAGTTGTGGAGTCTCTAGTTTAGGAGTTTCTAGTTGAAGAGTTTTTAGTTGTGGAGTGTCTAGTTGTGGAGTTTCCAGTTGTGGAGTTTCTAGTTGTGAATTTTCTAGTTGTGTAGTTTCTAGATGCGGAGTTTCTAGTTGCGGAGTTTCTATTTGTGGAGTTTCTAGCTGCGGAGATTCTAGTTGCAGAGTCTCTGGTTGTGTAGTTTTAGTTGCGGAATCCCTAGTTGTGGAGTTTCTAGTTGTGGAGTTTCTAGTTGTGGAGTTTCCAGTTGTAGATTTTCTGGTTGTGGACTTTCTAGACATGAAATTTCTTGTAGCCGAGTCTCTATTTGTAGAGTTTGTAGTTGTGGAGTTTCTAGTTATGGAGTTTCTAGTTGTGGAGTCCCTAGTTGCAGAGTTTCTAGTTGTGGAGTTTCTAGTTGTGAAGTTTCTAGTTGTGGAGTCTCTAGTTGTGGAGTTTCAAGTTGTGGAGTCTATTTGTGGAGTTTCTAGTTGGGGAGTTTCCAGTTGTGGAGTATCTAGTTGTGGAGTTTCCAGTTGTGAAGTTTCAAGTTGCGGAGTCTCAAGTTGTGGAGTTTTCAGTTGTGGAGTTTTTAGTTGTGGAGTTTCTAGTTGTTGAGTTTCTAGTTGTGAAGTCTCTAGTTTTGCAGTTTCTAGTTGTGGAGTTTCTAGATATGGAATTTCTAGTTGCCGAGTCTGTATTTGTGGAGTTTGTAATTGTGGAGTTTGTAGTTGTGGAGTTTCCAGTTGTGGAGTCTCTAGTTGCGGAGTTTCTAGTTGTGAAGTTTCTAGTTGTGGAGTTTCTAGTTTTGGAGTTTCAAGTTGTTGAGTTTCTAGTTATAGAGTCTCCTGTTGCGGAGTTTCTAGTTGCGGAGTTTCTAGTTGGGGAGTTTCTAGTTGTGGAGTTTCTAGTTGTGGAGTCTTAAGTTGTGGAGTTTAAACGTGTGGAGTTTGAAGCTGTGGAGTCTATAGCTGTGGAGTTTTTAGTTGTGGATTTTTTTGTTGTGGAGTATCTAGTTGTGGATTTTTCAGTTGTGGAGTTTATAGTTGTGGAGTTGCGGAGTCTCTAGTTGTGGAGTTTCTAGTTGCAGAGTATCTAGTTGTGGAGTTTCAAGTTGTGGAGTCTCTAGATGTGGAGTTTCTAGTTGTCGAGTTTCCAGTTGTGGAGTATCTAGTAGTGGAGTTTCGAGTTGTGGAGTTTCTAGTTGTGGAGTTTCTAGTTGTGGAGTTCCTAGTTGTGGAGTTTCTAGTTGCGGAGTTTCTAGTTGTGGAGTTTCAAGTTGCGGAGTCTGATGCTGTGGAGTTTCTAGTTGTTGTGTTTTTAGTTGTGGAGTTTCTAGTTGTTGAATTTCTAGTTTGAAATCTCTAGTTGTAGATTCTCTAGTTGTGGAGTCTCTAGTTTAGGAGTTTCTAGTTGAAGAGTTTTTAGTTGTGGAGTGTCTAGTTGTGGAGTTTCTAGTCGTGGAGTTTCTAGTTGTGGAGTCTCTATTTGTGTTGTTTCTAGCTGCGGAGTTCCTAGTTGCGGAGTTTCTAGTTGCAGAGTCTCTGGTTGCGGAGTTTCTAGTTGCGGAGTATCTAGTTGTGGAGTTTGCAGTTGTGGAGTTTCTAGTTGTGGAATTGCAGAGTCTCTGGTTGTGGAGTTTGTAGTTGTGGAGTTTCTAGTTGTGGAGTCTCTAGTTGCGGAGTCTCTAATTGTGAAGTTTTCTAGTTGTGGAGTTGTAGTTGTGGTGTTTCTGAATGTGGAGTTTCTAGTTGTGGAGTGTCTAGTTGTGGAGTTTCCAGTTGTGGAGTTTCGAGTTGTGGAGTTTCGAGTTGTGGAGTTTCTAGTTGTGGAGTTTCTAGTTGTGGAGTTTTCAGTTGTGGAGTTTTTAGTTGTGGACTTTCTAGACATGAAATTTCTTGTAGCCGTGTCTTTATTTGTAGAGTTTGTAGTTGTGGAGTTTCCAGTTGTGGAGTTTCTAGTTGTGGAGTCTCCAGTTGCAGAGTTTCTAGTTGTGGAGTTTCTAGTTTTGGAGTTTCAAGTTGTGGAGTCTCTAGTTGTGGAGTTTCTAGTTGCGGAGTATCTAGTTGTGGAGTTTGCAGTTGTGGAGTTTCTAGTTGTGGAATTGCAGAGTCTCTGGTTGTGGAGTTTATAGTTGTGGAGTTTCTAGTTGTGGAGTCTCTAGTTGCGGAGTCTCTAGTTGTGAAGTTTCTAGTTGTGGAGTTTCTAGTTGTGGAGTTTCTGGTTGTGGAGTTTCTAGTTGTGGAGTTTCTAGTTGTGGAGTTTCCAGTTGTGGAGTATCTAGTTGTGGGGTTTCCAGTTGTGAAGTATCTAGTTGTAAAGTTTCCAGTTGCGGACTCTCAAGTTGTGGAGTTTTCAGTTGTGGAGTTTTTAGTTGTGGAGTTTCTAGTTGTTGAGTTTCTAGTTGAGAAGTCTCTAGTTTTGCAGGTTTTAGTTGTGGAGTTTTTAGATATGGAATTTCTAGTTGCCGAGTATGTATTTGAGGAGTTTGTAGTTGTGGAGTTTGTAGTTGTGGAGTTTCTAGTTGGTGAGTCTCTAGTTGCGGAGTTTTTAGTTGTGGAGTTTCTAGTGGTGGAGTCTCTAGTTGCAGAGTTTCTAGTTGTGAAGTTTCTAGTTGTGGAGTTTCTAGTTTTGGAGTTTCTAGTTGTGGAGATTCTAGTTGTAGAGTCTCCTGTTGCGGAGTTGCTAGTTGTGGAGTTTCTAGTTGTGGAGTTTCCAGTTGTGAAGTTTCTAGTTGTGGAGTCTTAAGTTGTGGAGTTTAAACTTGTGGAGTTTCAAGTTGTTGAGTCTATAGTTGTGGAGTTTCTAGTTGTGGATTTTCTAGTTGTGGAGTATCTAGTTGTGGATTTTTCAGTTGTGGAGTTGCGGAGTCTCTAGTTGTGAAGTTTCTAGTTGCAGAGTCTCTAGTTGGGGAGTTTCCAGTTGTGGAGTCTCTAGATGTGGAGTTTCTAGTTGTCGAGTATCCAGTTGCGGAGTATCTAGTAGTGGAGTTTCGAGTTGTGGAGTTTCTAGTTGTGGAGTTTCTAGTTGCGGAGTTCCTAGTTGTAGAGTTTCTAGTTGCGGAGTTTCTAGTTGTGGAGTTTCAAGTTGCGGAGTCTCATGCTGTGGAGTTTCTACTTGTTGAGTTTTTAGTTGTGGAGTTTCTAGTTGTTGAGTTTCTAATTTGAAGTCTCTAGTTGTAGATTCTCTAGTTGTGGAGTCTCTAGTTTAGGAGTTTCTAGTTGAAGAGTTTTTAGTTGTGGAGTGTCTGGTTGTGGAGTTTCCAGTTGTGGAGTTTCGAGTTATGGGGTTTCGAGTTTTGGAGTTTCTAGTTGTGGAGTTTTGAGTTGTGGAGTTTCTAGTTGTGTAGTTTCTAGTTGCGGAATCTCTAGCTGTGGATTTTCTAGTTGCGTAACTTAAGGTTGTGAGGTTTCAAGTTGTGGAGTTTTTAGTTGTGGAGTTTCTAGTTGTGGAGTTTCTAGTTGTGGAGTCTCTAGTTGTGTAGTTTCTAGCTGCAAACTTTCTAGTTGTGGAGTTTCCAGTTGTGGAGTTTCTGGTTGTGGACTTTCTAGACATGAAATTTCTTGTAGCCGAGTCTCTATTTGTAGAGTTTGTAGTTGTGGAGTTTCTAGTTGTGGAGTCTCTAGTTGCAGAGTTTCTAGTTGTGGAGTTTCTAGTTGTGGAGTTTCAAGTTGTGGAGTTTCTAGTTGTTGAGTTTCTAGTTGCGGAGTATCTAGTTGTGGAGTTTCCAGTTGTGGAGTTTCTAGTTGTGAAATTGCAGAGTCTCTGTTTGTGGATTGTCTAGTTGTGGAGTTTCTAGTTGTGGAGTTTCGAGTTTTGGAGTCTCTAGTTATGGAGTTTCTCGTTGTGGAGTTTCCAGTTGTGGAGTATCTAGTTGTGGAGTTTCCAGTTGTGAAGTATCTAGTTGTGGAGTTTCCAGTTGTGGAGTATCTAGTTGTGGAGTTTCAAGTTGCGGAGTTTCTATTTTTGGAGTTTCTAGCTGCGGAGTTTCTAGTTGCAGAGTCTATGGTTGTGGAGTTTCTAGTTGCGGAATCTCTAGTTGTGGAGTTTCTAGTTGTGGAGTTTCTAGTTGTGGAGTTTCCAGTTGTGGAGTTTCTGGTTGTGGACTTTCTAGACATGAAATTTCTTGTAGCCAAGTCTCTATTTGTAGAGTTTGTAGTTGTAGAGTTTCTAGTTGTGGAGTCTCTAGTTGCAGAGTTTCTAGTTGTGGAGTTTCTAGTTGTGGAGTTTCAAGTTGTGGAGTCTCTAGTTGTGGAGTTTCTAGTTGCGGAGTATCTAGTTGTGGAGTTTCCAGTTGTGTAGTTTCTAGTTCTGGAATTGCAGAGTCTCTGGTTGTGGATTTCATGTCTAGAAAGTCCACAACTAAAAACTCCACAACTGAAAACTCCACAACTAGAAACTCCACAACTAGAAACTCCACAACTCGAAACTCCACAACTCGAAACTCCACATCTAGAAAATCCACAACCAGAGACTCTGCAATTCCAGAACTAGAAACTACACAACTGGAAACTCCACAACTAGATACTCCGCAACTAGAAACTCCACAACTAGAGACTCCACAACTTGAAACTCCACAACTAGAAACTCCACAACTAGAAACTCTGCAACTAGAGACTCCACAACTAGAAACTCTACAACTACAAACTCTACAAATAGAGACTTGGCTACAAGAAATTTCATGTCTAGAAAGTCCACAACCAGAAACTCCACAACTGGAAACTCCACAACTAGAAACTCCACAACTAGAAACTCCACAACTAGAGATTCCGCAACTAGAAACTCCACAACCATAGACTCTGCAACTAGAAACTCCGCAGCTAGAAACTCCAAAAATAGAAACTCCGCAACTTGAAACTCCACAACTAGATACTCCACAACTGGAAACTCCACAACTAGATACTTCACAACTGGAAACTCCACAACTAGATACTCCATAACTAGAGACTCCAAAACTCGAAACTCCACAACTAGAAACTCCACAACTAGACAATCCACAACCAGAGACTCTGCAATTTCACAACTAGAAACTCCACAACTGGAAACTCCACAACTAGATACTCCGCAACTAGAAACTCAACAACTAGAAACTCCACAACTTGAAACTCCACAACTAGAAACTCCACAACTAGAAACTCTGCAACTAGAGACTCCACAACTAGAAACTCCACAACTACAAACTCTACAAATAGAGACTCGGCTACAAGAAATTTCATGTCTAGAAAGTCCACAACCAGAAACTCCACAACTGGAAACTCCACAACTAGAAAGTTTGCAGCTAGAAACTACACAACTAGAGACTCCACAACTAGAAACTCCACAACTAGAAACTCCACAACTAAAAACTCCACAACTTGAAACCTCACAACCTTAAGTTACGCAACTAGAAAATCCACAGCTAGAGATTCCGCAACTAGAAACTACACAACTAGAAACTCCACAACTCAAAACTCCACAACTAGAAACTCCAAAACTCGAAACTCCACAACTCGAAACTCCACAACTGGAAACTCCACAACCAGACACTCCACAACTAAAAACTCTTCAACTAGAAACTCCTAAACTAGAGACTCCACAACTAGAGAATCTACAACTAGAGACTTCAAACTAGAAACTCAACAACTAGAAACTCCACAACTAAAAACTCAACAAGTAGAAACTCCACAGCATGAGACTCCGCAACTTGAAACTCCACAACTAGAAACTCCGCAACTAGAAACTCTACAACTAGGAACTCCGCAACTAGAAACTCCACAACTAGAAACTCCACAACTCGAAACTCCACTACTAGATACTCCGCAACTGGATACTCGACAACTAGAAACTCCACATCTAGAGACTCCACAACTGGAAACTCCCCAACTAGAGACTCTGCAACTAGAAACTTCACAACTAGAGACTCCGCAACTCCACAACTGAAAAATCCACAACTAGATACTCCACAACTAGAAAATCCACAACTAGAAACTCCACAACTATAGACTCAACAACTTGAAACTCCACAAGTTTAAACTCCACAACTTAAGACTCCACAACTAGAAACTTCACAACTGGAAACTCCACAACTAGAAACTCCACAACTAGCAACTCCGCAACAGGAGACTCTACAACTAGAATCTCCACAACTAGAAACTCCAAAACTAGAAACTCCACAACTAGAAACTTCACAACTAGAAACTCTGCAACTAGAGACTCCACCACTAGAAACTCCACAACTAAAAACTCCGCAACTAGAGACTCACCAACTAGAAACTCCACAACTACAAACTCCACAACTACAAACTCCTCAAATACATACTCGGCAACTAGAAATTCCATATCTAAAAACTCCACAACTAAAACCTGCAAAACTAGAGACTTCTCAACTAGAAACTCAACAACAGTGAAACTCCACAACTAAAAACTCCACAACTGAAAACTCCACAACTTGAGAGTCCGCAACTTGAAACTTCACAACTAGAAACTCCGCTATTAAAAACTCCGCAACTAGAAACTCCGCAACTAGAAACTCCACAACTTAAAACTCCACAACTAGATACTCCACAACTGGAAACTTTACAACTAGATACTTCACAACTGGAAACCCCACAACTAGATACTCCACAACTGGAAACTCCACAACTAGAAACTCCACAACTAGAAACTCCACAACCAGAAACTCCACAACTAGAAACTCCACAACTAGAAACTTCACAACTAGAGACTCCGCAACTAGAGACTCCACAACTAGAAACTCCACAACTATAAACTCCACAACCAGAGACTCTGCAATTCCACAACTAGAAACTCCACAACTGCAAACTCCACAACTAGATACTCCGCAACTAGAAACTCCACAACTAGAGACTCCACAACTTGAAACTCCACAACTAGAAACTCCACAACTAGAAACTCTTCAACTGGAGACTCCACAACTAGAAACTCCACAACTGGAAACTCCACAACTACAAACTCTACAAATAAAGACACGGCTACAAGAAATTTCATGTCTAGAAAGTCCACAACTAAAAACTCCACAACTGAAAACTCCACAACTAGAAACTCCACAACTAGAAACTCCACAACTCGAAACTCCACAACTCGAAACTCCACAACTGGAAACTCCACAACTAGACACTCCACAACTAGAAACTCCACATTCAGAAACTCCACAACTAGAAACTCCACAACTAGAAAACTTCACAATTAGAGACTCCGCAACTAGAGACTCCACAACTAGAAACTCCACAACTACAAACTCCACAACCAGAGACTCTGCAATTCCACAACTAGAAACTCCACAACTGCAAACTCCACAACTAGATACTCCGCAACTAGAAACTCCACAACCAGAGACTCTGCAACTAGAAACTCCGCAACTAGGAACTCCGCAGCTAGAAACAACACAAATAAAGACTCCACAAGTAGAAACTCCACGACTAGAAACTCCACAACTAGACACTCCACAACTAAAAACTCTTCAACTAGAAACTCCTAAACTAGAGACTCCACAACTAGAGAATCTACAACTAGAGATTTCAAACTAGAAATTCAACAACTAGAAACTCCACAACTAAAAACTCAACAACTAGAAACTCCACAGCATCAGACTCCGCAACTTGAAACTCCACAACTAGAAACTCCGCAACTAGAAACTCCACAACTAGGAACTCCACAACTAGAAACTCCACAACTAGAAACTCCACAACTCGAAACTCCACTACTAGATACTCCACAACTGGAAACTCGACAACTAGAAACTCCACATCTAGAGACTCCACAACTTGAAACTCCACAACTAGATACTCTGCAACTAGAAACTCCACAACTAGAGACTCCGCAACTCCACAACTATAAACTCCACAACTGAAAAATCCACAACTAGATACTCCACAACTAAAAAATCCACAACTAAAAACTCCACAACTATAGACTCCACAGCTTCAAACTCCACACGTTTAAACTCCACAACTTAAGACTCCACAACTAGAAACTCCACAACTAGAAACTCCCCAACTAGAAACTCCGCAACTAGAAACTCCGCAACAGGAGACTCTATAACTAGAAACTCAACAACTTGAAACTCCAAAACTAGAAACTCCACAACTAGAAACTTCACAACTAGAAACTCCGCAACTAGAGACTCCACAACTGGAAACTCCACAACTACAAACTCCACAATTACAAACTCCACAAATACAGACTCGGCAACTAGAAATTCCATATCTAGAAACTCCACAACTAGAAACTGCAAAACTAGAGACTTCACAACTAGAGACTTCTCAACTAGAAACTCAACAACCAGAAACTCCACAACTAAAAACTCCACAACTGGAAACTCCACAACTTGAGAATCCGCAACTTGAAACTTCACAACTGGAAACTCCACAACTAGAAACTCCACAACTAGACGCCACAACTTGAAACTCTACAACTAGAGACTCCGCAACTAGAAACTCCACAACTAGAGACTCCGCAACTCCACAACTAGAAACTCCACAACTGGAAACTCCACAACTAGATACTCCGCAACTAGAAACTCCACAACTAGAGACTCCACAACTTGAAACTCCACAACTTTAAACTCCACAACTTGAGACTCCACAACTAGAAACTCCACAACTCAAAACTCCACAACTGAAAACTCCACAATTAGAAACTCCACAACCAGAAACTCCACAACTAGAAACTCCACAACTAAAAACTCCACAACTGGAAACTCCACAACTAGAAACTCCACAACTAGAAACTCCACAACTAGAGACTCCGCAACTAGAAACTCCACAACCAGAGACTCTGCAACTAGAAACTCCACAATTTGAAACTCCGCAACTAGACACTACACAACTAGAGACTCCACAACTAGAAACTCTACAACTAGAAACTCCACAACTAGAAACTACACAACTCGAAACCTCACAACCTTAAGTTACGCTACTAGGAAATCCACAGCTAGAGATTCCGCAACTACAAACTCTACAACTAGAAACTCCACAACTGAAAACTTCACAACTAGAAACTCCAAAACTCGAAACTCCACAACTAGAAACTCCACAACTGGAAACTCCACAACTAGACACTCCACAACTAAAAACTCTTCAACTAGAAACTCCTAAACGAGAGACTCCACAACTAGAGAATCTACAACTAGAGACTTCAAACTAGAAACTCAACAACTAGAAACTTCAAAACTCGAAACTCTACTAGAAACTACACAACTGGAAACTCCGCAACTAGAAACTCCGCAACAAGAAATTGCACAGCTAGAAACACCACAACTAGACACTCCGCCACTAGAAACTCCACAACTTGAGATGCCGAGACTAGAAACTCCACAACTTGAAACTTCACAAATAGAAACTCCACAACTAGAAACTCTACAACTAGAGACTCCACAACTTGAGAGTCCGCAACTTGAAATTCACAACTAGAAACTCCGCTATTAAAAACTCCGCAACTAGAAACTCCGCAACTAGAAACTCCACAACTTAAAACTCCACAACTAGATACTCCACAACTGGAAACTTTACAACTAGATACTTCACAACTGGAAACCCCACAACTAGATACTCCACAACTGGAAACTCCACAACTAGAAACTCCACAACTCAAAACTCCACAACCAGAAACTCCACAACTAGAAACTCCACAACTAGAAACTTCACAACTAGAGACTCCGCAACTAGAGACTCCACAACTAGAAACTCCACAACTATAAACTCCACAACCAGAGACTCTGCAATTCCACAACTAGAAACTCCACAACTGCAAACTCCACAACTAGATAACCCGCAACTAGAAACTCCACAACTAGAGACTCCACAACTTGAAACTCCACAACTAGAAACTCCACAACTAGAAACTCTGCAACTGGAGACTCCACAACTAGAAACTCCACAACTGGAAACTCCACAACTGGAAACTCCACAACTACAAACTCTACAAATAAAGACACGGCTACAAGAAATTTCATGTCTAGAAAGTCCACAACTAAAAACTCCACAACTGAAAACTCCACAACTAGAAACTCCACAACTAGAAACTCCACAACTCGAAACTCCACAACTCGAAACTCCACATCTAGAAAATCCACAACCAGAGACTCTGCAATTCCAGAACTAGAAACTACACAACTGGAAACTCCACAACTAGATACTCCGCAACTAGAAACTCCACAACTAGAGACTCCACAACTTGAAACTCCACAACTAGAAACTCCACAACTAGAAACTCTGCAACTAGAGACTCCACAACTAGAAACTCTACAACTACAAACTCTACAAATAGAGACTTGGCTACAAGAAATTTCATGTCTAGAAAGTCCACAACCAGAAACTCCACAACTGGAAACTCCACAACTAGAAACTCCACAACTAGAAACTCCACAACTAGAGATTCCGCAACTAGAAACTCCACAACCATAGACTCTGCAACTAGAAACTCCGCAGCTAGAAACTCCAAAAATAGAAACTCCGCAACTTGAAACTCCACAACTAGATACTCCACAACTGGAAACTCCACAACTAGATACTTCACAACTGGAAACTCCACAACTAGATACTCCACAACTGGAAACTCCACAACGAGAAACTCCATAACTAGAGACTCCAAAACTCGAAACTCCACAACTAGAAACTTCACAACTAGACAATCCACAACCAGAGACTCTGCAATTTCACAACTAGAAACTCCACAACTGGAAACTCCACAACTAGATACTCCGCAACTAGAAACTCAACAACTAGAAACTCCACAACTTGAAACTCCACAACTAGAAACTCCACAACTAGAAACTCTGCAACTAGAGACTCCACAACTAGAAACTCCACAACTACAAACTCTACAAATAGAGACTCGGCTACAAGAAATTTCATGTCTAGAAAGTCCACAACCAGAAACTCCACAACTGGAAACTCCACAACTAGAAACTTTGCAGCTAGAAAATACACAACTAGAGACTCCACAACTAGAAACTCCACAACTAGAAACTCCACAACTAAAAACTCCACAACTTGAAACCTCACAACCTTAAGTTACGCAACTAGAAAATCCACAGCTAGAGATTCCGCAACTAGAAACTACACAACTAGAAACTCCACAACTCAAAACTCCACAACTAGAAACTCCAAAACTCGAAACTCCACAACTCGAAACTCCACAACTGGAAACTCCACAACCAGACACTCCACAACTAAAAACTCTTCAACTAGAAACTCCTAAACTAGAGACTCCACAACTAGAGAATCTACAACTAGAGACTTCAAACTAGAAACTCAACAACTAGAAACTCCACAACTAAAAACTCAACAAGTAGAAACTCCACAGCATGAGACTCCGCAACTTGAAACTCCACAACTAGAAACTCCGCAACTAGAAACTCTACAACTAGGAACTCCGCAACTAGAAACTCCACAACTAGAAACTCCACAACTCGAAACTCCACTACTAGATACTCCGCAACTGGATACTCGACAACTAGAAACTCCACATCTAGAGACTCCACAACTGGAAACTCCCCAACTAGAGACTCTGCAACTAGAAACTTCACAACTAGAGACTCCGCAACTCCACAACTGAAAAATCCACAACTAGATACTCCACAACTAGAAAATCCACAACTAGAAACTCCACAACTATAGACTCAACAACTTGAAACTCCACAAGTTTAAACTCCACAACTTAAGACTCCACAACTAGAAACTTCACAACTGGAAACTCCACAACTAGAAACTCCACAACTAGCAACTCCGCAACAGGAGACTCTACAACTAGAATCTCCACAACTAGAAACTCCAAAACTAGAAACTCCACAACTAGAAACTTCACAACTAGAAATTCCGCAACTAGAGACTCCACCACTAGAAACTCCACAACTAAAAACTCCGCAACTAGAGACTCACCAACTAGAAACTCCACAACTACAAACTCCACAACTACAAACTCCTCAAATACATACTCGGCAACTAGAAATTCCATATCTAAAAACTCCACAACTAAAACCTGCAAAACTAGAGACTTCTCAACTAGAAACTCAACAACTAGAAACTCCACAACTAAAAACTCCACAACTGAAAACTCCACAACTTGAGAGTCCGCAACTTGAAACTTCACAACTAGAAACTCCGCTATTAAAAACTCCGCAACTAGAAACTCCGCAACTAGAAACTCCACAACTTAAAACTCCACAACTAGATACTCCACAACTGGAAACTTTACAACTAGATACTTCACAACTGGAAACCCCACAACTAGATACTCCACAACTGGAAACTCCACAACTAGAAACTCCACAACTAGAAACTCCACAACCAGAAACTCCACAACTAGAAACTCCACAACTAGAAACTTCACAACTAGAGACTCCGCAACTAGAGACTCCACAACTAGAAACTCCACAACTAGAAACTCTGCAACTGGAGACTCCACAACTAGAAACTCCACAACTGGAAACTCCACAACTACAAACTCTACAAATAAAGACACGGCTACAAGAAATTTCATGTCTAGAAAGTCCACAACTAAAAACTCCACAACTGAAAACTCCACAACTAGAAACTCCACAACTAGAAACTCCACAACTCGAAACTCCACAACTCGAAACTCCACAACTGGAAACTCCACAACTAGACACTCCACAACTAGAAACTCCACATTCAGAAACTCCACAACTAGAAACTCCACAACTAGAAAACTTCACAATTAGAGACTCCGCAACTAGAGACTCCACAACTAGAAACTCCACAACTACAAACTCCACAACCAGAGACTCTGCAATTCCACAACTAGAAACTCCACAACTGCAAACTCCACAACAAGATACTCCGCAACTAGAAACTCCACAACCAGAGACTCTGCAACTAGAAACTCCGCAACTAGGAACTCCGCAGCTACAAACAACACAAATAGAGACTCCACAACTAGAAACTCCACGACTAGAAACTCCACAACTAGACACTCCACAACTAAAAACTCTTCAACTAGAAACTCCTAAACTAGAGACTCCACAACTAGAGAATCTACAACTAGAGATTTCAAACTAGAAATTCAACAACTAGAAACTCCACAACTAAAAACTCAACAACTAGAAACTCCACAGCATCAGACTCCGCAACTTGAAACTCCACAACTAGAAACTCCGCAACTAGAAACTCCACAACTAGGAACTCCACAACTAGAAACTCCACAACTAGAAACTCCACAACTCGAAACTCCACTACTAGATACTCCACAACTGGAAACTCGACAACTAGAAACTCCACATCTAGAGACTCCACAACTTGAAACTCCACAACTAGATACTCTGCAACTAGAAACTCCACAACTAGAGACTCCGCAACTCCACAACTATAAACTCCACAACTGAAAAATCCACAACTAGATACTCCACAACTAAAAAATCCACAACTAAAAACTCCACAACTATAGACTCCACAGCTTCAAACTCCACACGTTTAAACTCCACAACTTAAGACTCCACAACTAGAAACTCCACAACTAGAAACTCCCCAACTAGAAACTCCGCAACTAGAAACTCCGCAACAGGAGACTCTATAACTAGAAACTCAACAACTTGAAACTCCAAAACTAGAAACTCCACAACTAGAAACTTCACAACTAGAAACTCCGCAACTAGAGACTCCACAACTGGAAACTCCACAACTACAAACTCCACAATTACAAACTCCACAAATACAGACTCGGCAACTAGAAATTCCATATCTAGAAACTCCACAACTAGAAACTGCAAAACTAGATACTTCACAACTAGAAACTCAACAACTAGAAACTCCACAACTAAAAACTCCACAACTGAAAACTCCACAACTTGAGACTCCGAAACTTGAAACTTCACAACTGGAAACTCCACAACTAGATACTCCACAACTGGAAACTCCACAACTAGAAACTCCACAAATAGACTCCACAACTTGAAACTCCACAACTAGAGACTCCACAACTAGAAACTTCACAACTAAAAACTCCACAACTAGAAACTCTGCAACTAGGGACTCCACAACTAGAAACTCCATAACTAGAAACTCCACAACTACAAACTCTACAAATAGAGACTCGGCTACAAGAAATTTCATGTCTAGAAAGTCCACAACTAAAAACTCCACAACTGAAAACTCCACAACTAGAAACTCCACAACTAGAAACTCCACAACTCGAAACTCCACAACTCGAAACTCCACAACTGGAAACTCCACAACTAGACACTCCACAACTAGAAACTCCACATTCAGAAACTCCACAACTAGAAACTCCACAACTAGAAAACTTCACAATTAGAGACTCCGCAACTAGAGACTCCACAACTAGAAACTCCACAACTACAAACTCCACAACCAGAGACTCTGCAATTCCACAACTAGAAACTCCACAACTGCAAACTCCACAACTAGATACTCCGCAACTAGAAACTCCACAACCAGAGACTCTGCAACTAGAAACTCCGCAACTAGGAACTCCGCAGCTACAAACAACACAAATAGAGACTCCACAACTAGAAACTCCACGACTAGAAACTCCACAACTAGACACTCCACAACTAAAAACTCTTCAACTAGAAACTCCTAAACTAGAGACTCCACAACTAGGAATCTACAACTAGAGATTTCAAACTAGAAATTCAACAACTAGAAACTCCACAACTAAAAACTCAACAACTAGAAACTCCACAGCATCAGACTCCGCAACTTGAAACTCCACAACTAGAAACTCCGCAACTAGAAACTCCACAACTAGGAACTCCACAACTAGAAACTCCACAACTAGAAACTCCACAACTCGAAACTCCACTACTAGATACTCCACAACTGGAAACTCGACAACTAGAAACTCCACATCTAGAGACTCCACAACTTGAAACTCCACAACTAGATACTCTGCAACTAGAAACTCCACAACTAGAGACTCCGCAACTCCACAACTATAAACTCCACAACTGAAAAATCCACAACTAGATACTCCACAACTAAAAAATCCACAACTAAAAACTCCACAACTATAGACTCCACAGCTTCAAACTCCACACGTTTAAACTCCACAACTTAAGACTCCACAACTAGAAACTCCCCAACTAGAAACTCCGCAACTAGAAACTCCGCAACAGGAGACTCTATAACTAGAAACTCAACAACTTGAAACTCCAAAACTAGAAACTCCACAACTAGAAACTTCACAACTAGAAACTCCGCAACTAGAGACTCCACAACTGGAAACTCCACAACTACAAACTCCACAATTACAAACTCCACAAATACAGACTCGGCAACTAGAAATTCCATATCTAGAAACTCCACAACTAGAAACTGCAAAACTAGAGACTTCACAACTAGAAACTCAACAACTAGAAACTCCACAACTAAAAACTCCACAACTGAAAACTCCACAACTTGAGACTCCGAAACTTGAAACTTCACAACTGGAAACTCCACAACTAGATACTCCACAACTGGAAACTCCACAACTAGAAACTCCACAAATAGACTCCACAACTTGAAACTCCACAACTAGAGACTCCACAGCTAGAAACTTCACAACTAAAAACTCCACAACTAGAAACTCTGCAACTAGGGACTCCACAACTAGAAACTCCATAACTAGAAACTCCACAACTACAAACTCTACAAATAGAGACTCGGCTACAAGAAATTTCATGTCTAGAAAGTCCACAACCAGAAAATCTACAACTGGAAACTCCACAACTAGAAACTCCACAACTAGAAACTCCACAACTAGGGATTCCGCAACTAAAACTACACAACCAGAGACTCTGCAACTAGAATCTCCGCAGCTAGAAACTCCACAAATAGAAACTCCGCAACTAGAAACTCCGCATCTAGAAACTACACAACTAGAAACTTCACAACTAGAAACTCCACAACTGGAAACTCCACAACTAGACACTCCACAACTAAAAACTCTTCAACTAGAAACTCATAAACTAGAGACTCCACAACTAGAGAATATACAACTAGAGACTTCAAACTAGAAACTCAACAATTAGAAACTCCACAACTAATAACTCAACAAGTAGAAACTCCACAGCATGACACTCCGCAACTTGAAACTCCACAACTAGAAACTCCGCAACTAGAAACTCTACAACTAGGAACTCCGCAACTAGAAACTCCACAACTAGAAATTCCACAGCTAGAAACACCACAACTAGACACTCCGCAACTAGAAACTCCACAACTTGAGACGCCGCAACTAGAAACTCCACAATTTGAAACTCCACAACTAGAAACTCCACAACTTGAAACGCTACAACTAGAGACTCCTCAACTAGAGAATTCGCAACTAGAAACTCCAAACTCCAAAACTAGAGACTCTGCAACTAGAAACTCCGCAGCTAGAGACGCCACAACTAGAAACTCCACAACTAGAAACTCCACAACCAGAAACTCCACAACTAGAAACTCCACAACTAGAAACTCCGCAACTAGAGACTCACCAACTAGAAACTCCACAACTAGAAACCCCACAACTACAAACTCCACAAATAAAGACTCGGCAACTAGAAATTCCATATCTAGAAAATCCACAACTAAAAACTGCAGAACTAGAGACTTCTCAACTAGAAACTCAACAACCAGAAACTCCACAACTAAACACTCCACAACTGGAAACTCCACAACTTGAGAATCCGCAACTTGAAACTTCACAACTGGAAACTCCACAACTAGAAACTCCACAACTAGACGCCACAACTTGAAACTCTACAACTAGAGACTCCGCAACTAGAAACTCCACAACTAGAGACTCCGCAACTCCACAACTAGAAACTCCACAACTGGAAACTCCACAACTAGATACTCCGCAACTAGAAACTCCACAACTAGAGACTCCACAACTTGAAACTCCACAACTTTAAACTCCACAACTTGAGACTCCACAACTAGAAACTCCACAACTCAAAACTCCACAACTGAAAACTCCACAATTAGAAACTCCACAACCAGAAACTCCACAACTAGAAACTCCACAACTAAAAACTCCACAACTGGAAACTCCACAACTAGAAACTCCACAACTAGAAACTCCACAACTAGAGACTCCGCAACTAGAAACTCCACAACCAGAGACTCCACAACTAGAAACTCCACAACTCAAAACTCCACAACTGAAAACTCCACAATTAGAAACTCCACAACCAGAAACTCCACAACTAGAAACTCCACAACTAAAAACTCCACAACTGGAAACTCCACAACTAGAAACTCCACAACTAGAAACTCCACAACTAGAGACTCCGCAACTAGAAACTCCACAACCAGAGACTCTGCAACTAGAAACTCCACAATTTGAAACTCCACAACTAGACACTACACAACTAGAGACTCCACAACTAGAAACTCTACAACTAGAAACTCCACAACTAGAAACTACACAACTTGAAACCTCACAACCTTAAGTTACGCTACTAGGAAATCCACAGCTAGAGATTCCGCAACTACAAACTCTACAACTAGAAACTCCACAACTGAAAACTTCACAACTAGAAACTCCAAAACTCGAAACTCCACAACTAGAAACTCCACAACTGGAAACTCCACAACTAGACACTCCACAACTAAAAACTCTTCAACTAGAAACTCCTAAACTAGAGACTCCACAACTAGAGAATCTACAACTAGAGACTTCAAACTAGAAACTCAACAACTAGAAACTTCAAAACTCGAAACTCTACTAGAAACTACACAACTGGAAACTCCGCAACTAGAAACTGCGCAACAAGAAATTGCACAGCTAGAAACACCACAACTAGACACTCCGCCACTAGAAACTCCACAACTTGAGATGCCGAGACTAGAAACTCCACAACTTGAAACTTCACAACTAGAAACTGCACAACTAGAAACTCTACAACTAGAGACTCCTCAACTAGAGAATTCGCAACTAGAAACTCCAAAACTAGAGACTCTGCATCTAGAAACTCCGCAGCTAGAAACTCCACAACTAGAAACTCCACAACTAGAAACTCCACAACTAGAAACTCCACAACTTGAGACTCCGCAACTTGAAACTCCACAACTAGAAACTCCGCTGTTAAAAACTTCGCAACTAGAAACTCCGCAACTAGAAACTCCGCAACTTGAAACTCCGCAACTAGATACTCCACAACTGGAAACTCCACAACTAGATACTTCACAACTGGAAACTCCACAACTAGATACTCCACAACTGGAAACACCACAACCAGAAACTCCACAACTAGAGACTCCAAAACTCGAAACTCCACAGCTAGAAACTCCACATCTAGAAAATCCACAACCAGAGACTCTGCAATTCCAGAACTAGAAACTACACAACTGGAAACTCCACAACTAGATACTCCGCAACTAGAAACTCCACAACTAGAGACTCCACAACTTGAAACTCCACAACTAGAAACTCCACAACTAGAAACTCTGCAACTAGAGACTCCACAACTAGAAACTCTACAACTACAAACTCTACAAATAGAGACTTGGCTACAAGAAATTTCATGTCTAGAAAGTCCACAACCAGAAACTCCACAACTGGAAACTCCACAACTAGAAACTCCACAACTAGAAACTCCACAACTAGAGATTCCGCAACTAAAAAACTCCACAACCATAGACTCTGCAACTAGAAACTCCGCAGCTAGAAACTCCAAAAATAGAAACTCCGCAACTTGAAACTCCACAACTAGATACTCCACAACTGGAAACTCCACAACTAGATACTTCACAACTGGAAACTCCCCAACTAGATACTCCACAACTGGAAACTCCACAACGAGAAACTCCATAACTACAAACTCTACAAATAGAGACTTGGCTACAAGAAATTTCATGTCTAGAAAGTCCACAACCAGAAACTCCACAACTGGAAACTCCACAACTAGAAACTCCAAAACTCGAAACTCCACAACTAGAAACTCCACAACTAGACAATCCACAACCAGAGACTCTGCAATTTCACAACTAGAAACTCCACAACTGGAAACTCCACAACTAGATACTCCGCAACTAGAAACTCAACAACTAGAAACTCCACAACTTGAAACTCCACAACTAGAAACTCCACAACTAGAAACTCTGCAACTAGAGACTCCACAACTAGAAACTCCACAACTACAAACTCTACAAATAGAGACTTGGCTACAAGAAATTTCATGTCTAGAAAGTCCACAACCAGAAACTCCACAACTGGAAACTCCACAACTAGAAACTTTGCAGCTAGAAACTACACAACTAGAGACTCCACAACTAGAAACTCCACAACTAGAAACTCCACAACTAAAATCTCCACAACTTGAAACCTCACAACCTTAAGTTACGCAACTAGAAAATCCACAGCTAGAGATTCCGCAACTAGAAACTACAACACTAGAAAACTCCACAACTCCAAACTCCACAACTAGAAACTCCAAAACTCGAAACTCCACAACTCGAAACTCCACAACTGGAAACTCCACAACCAGACACTCCACAACTAAAAACTCTTCAACTAGAAACTCCTAAACTAGAGACTCCACAACTAGAGAATCTACAACTAGAGACTTCAAACTAGAAACTCAACAACTAGAAACTCCACAACTAAAAACTCAACAAGTAGAAACTCCACAGCATGAGACTCCGCAACTTGAAACTCCACAACTAGAAACTCCGCAACTAGAAACTCTACAACTAGGAACTCCGCAACTAGAAACTCCACAACTAGAAACTCCACAACTCCAAACTCCACTACTAGATACTCCGCAACTGGATACTCGACAACTAGAAACTCCACATCTAGAGACTCCACAACTGGAAACTCCCCAACTAGAGACTCTGCAACTAGAAACTTCACAACTAGAGACTCCGCAACTCCACAACTGAAAAATCCACAACTAGATACTCCACAACTAGAAAATCCACAACTAGAAACTCCACAACTATAGACTCAACAACTTGAAACTCCACAAGTTTAAACTCCACAACTTAAGACTCCACAACTAGAAACTTCACAACTGGAAACTCCACAACTAGAAACTCCACAACTAGCAACTCCGCAACAGGAGACTCTACAACTAGAATCTCCACAACTAGAATCTCCAAAACTAGAAACTCCACAAATAGAAACTTCACAACTAGAAACTCCGCAACTAGAGACTCCACCACTAGAAACTCCACAACTAAAAACTCCGCAACTAGAGACTCACCAACTAGAAACTCCACAACTACAAACTCCACAACTACAAACTCCTCAAATACATACTCGGCAACTAGAAATTCCATATCTAAAAACTCCACAACTAAAACCTGCAAAACTAGAGACTTCTCAACTAGAAACTCAACAACTAGAAACTCCACAACTAAAAACTCCACAACTGAAAACTCCACAACTTGAGAGTCCGCAACTTGAAACTTCACAACTAGAAACTCCGCTATTAAAAACTCCGCAACTAGAAACTCCGCAACTAGAAACTCCACAACTTAAAACTCCACAACTAGATACTCCACAACTGGAAACTTTACAACTAGATACTTCACAACTGGAAACCCCACAACTAGATACTCCACAACTGGAAACTCCACAACTAGAAACTCCACAACTAGAAACTCCACAACCAGAAACTCCACAACTAGAAACTCCACGAATAGAAACTTCACAACTAGAGACTCCGCAACTAGAGACTCCACAACTAGAAACTCCACAACTATAAACTCCACAACAAGAGACTCTGCAATTCCTCAACTAGAAACTCCACAACTGCAAACTCCACAACTAGATACTCCGCAACTAGAAACTCCACAACTAGAGACTCCACAACTTGAAACTCCACAACTAGAAACTCCACAACTAGAAACTCTGCAACTGGAGACTCCACAACTAGAAACTCCACAACTGGAAACTCCACAACTACAAACTCTACAAATAAAGACACGGCTACAAGAAATTTCATGTCTAGAAAGTCCACAACTAAAAACTCCACAACTGAAAACTCCACAACTAGAAACTCCACAACTAGAAACTCCACAACTCGAAACTCCACAACTCGAAACTCCACATCTAGAAAATCCACAACCAGAGACTCTGCAATTCCAGAACTAGAAACTACACAACTGGAAACTCCACAACTAGATACTCCGCAACTAGAAACTCCACAACTAGAGACTCCACAACTTGAAACTCCACAACTAGAAACTCCACAACTAGAAACTCTGCAACTAGAGACTCCACAACTAGAAACTCTACAACTACAAACTCTACAAATAGAGACTTGGCTACAAGAAATTTCATGTCTAGAAAGTCCACAACCAGAAACTCCACAACTGGAAACTCCACAACTAGAAACTCCACAACTAGAAACTCAACAACTAGAGATTCCGCAACTAGAAACTCCACAACCATAGACTCTGCAACTAGAAACTCCGCAGCTAAAACTCCAAAAATAGAAACTCCGCAACTTGAAACTCCACAACTAGATACTCCACAACTGGAAACTCCACAACTAGATACTTCACAACTGGAAACTCCACAACTAGATACTCCACAACTGGAAACTCCACAACGAGAAACTCCATAACTAGAGACTCCAAAACTCGAAACTCCACAACAAGAAACTCCACAAATAGACAATCCACAACCAGAGACTCTGCAATTTCACAACTAGAAACTCCACAACTGGAAACTCCACAACTAGATACTCCGCAAATAGAAACTCAACAACTAGAAACTCCACAACTTGAAACTCCACAACTAGAAACTCCACAACTAGAAACTCTGCAACTAGAGACTCCACAACTAGAAACTCCACAACTACAAACTCTACAAATAGAGACTCGGCTACAAGAAATTTCATGTCTAGAAAGTCCACAACCAGAAACTCCACAACTGGAAACTCCACAACTAGAAAGTTTGCAGCTAGAAACTACACAACTAGAGACTCCACAACTAGAAACTCCACAACTAGAAACTCCACAACTAAAAACTCCACAACTTGAAACCTCACAACCTTAAGTTACGCAACTAGAAAATCCACAACTAGAGATTCCGCAACTAGAAACTACACAACTAGAAACTCCACAACTCAAAACTCCACAACTAGAAACTCCAAAACTCGAAACTCCACAACTCGAAACTCCACAACTGGAAACTCCACAACCAGACACTCCACAACTAAAAACTCTTCAACTAGAAACTCCTAAACTAGAGACTCCACAACTAGAGAATCTACAACTAGAGACTTCAAACTAGAAACTCAACAACTAGAAACTCCACAACTAAAAACTCAACAAGTAGAAACTCCACAGCATGAGACTCCGCAACTTGAAACTCCACAACTAGAAACTCCGCAACTAGAAACTCTACAACTAGGAACTCCGCAACTAGAAACTCCACAACTAGAAACTCCACAACTCGAAACTCCACTACTAGATACTCCGCAACTGGATACTCGACAACTAGAAACTCCACATCTAGAGACTCCACAACTATAAACTCCACAACAAGAGACTCTGCAATTCCTCAACTAGAAACTCCACAACTGCAAACTCCACAACTAGATACTCCGCAACTAGAAACTCCACAACTAGAGACTCCACAACTAGAAAATCTGCAACTAGAGACTCCACAACTAGAAACTCCACAACTACAAACTCTACAAATAGAGACTTGGCTACAAGAAATTTCATGTCTAGAAAGTCCACAACCAGAAACTCCACAACTGGAAACTCCACAACTAGAAACTTTGCAGCTAGAAACTACACAACTAGAGACTCCACAACTAGAAACTCCACAACTAGAAACTCCACAACTAAAAACTCCACAACTTGAAACCTCACAACCTTAAGTTACGCAACTAGAAAATCCACAGCTAGAGATTCCGCAACTAGAAACTACACAACTAGAAACTCCACAACTCAAAACTCCACAACTAGAAACTCCAAAACTCGAAACTCCACAACTCGAAACTCCACAACTGGAAACTCCACAACCAGACACTCCACAACTAAAAACTCTTCAACTAGAAACTCCTAAACTAGAGACTCCACAACTAGAGAATCTACAACTAGAGACTTCAAACTAGAAACTCAACAACTAGAAACTCCACAACTAAAAACTCAACAAGTAGAAACTCCACAGCATGAGACTCCGCAACTTGAAACTCCACAACTAGAAACTCCGCAACTAGAAACTCTACAACTAGGAACTCCGCAACTAGAAACTCCACAACTAGAAACTCCACAACTCCAAACTCCACTACTAGATACTCCGCAACTGGATACTCGACAACTAGAAACTCCACATCTAGAGACTCCACAACTGGAAACTCCCCAACTAGAGACTCTGCAACTAGAAACTTCACAACTAGAGACTCCGCAACTCCACAACTGAAAAATCCACAACTAGATACTCCACAACTAGAAAATCCACAACTAGAAACTCCACAACTATAGACTCAACAACTTGAAACTCCACAAGTTTAAACTCCACAACTTAAGACTCCACAACTAGAAACTTCACAACTGGAAACTCCACAACTAGAAACTCCACAACTAGCAACTCCGCAACAGGAGACTCTACAACTAGAATCTCCACAACTAGAATCTCCAAAACTAGAAACTCCACAAATAGAAACTTCACAACTAGAAACTCCGCAACTAGAGACTCCACCACTAGAAACTCCACAACTAAAAACTCCGCAACTAGAGACTCACCAACTAGAAACTCCACAACTACAAACTCCACAACTACAAACTCCTCAAATACATACTCGGCAACTAGAAATTCCATATCTAAAAACTCCACAACTAAAACCTGCAAAACTAGAGACTTCTCAACTAGAAACTCAACAACTAGAAACTCCACAACTAAAAACTCCACAACTGAAAACTCCACAACTTGAGAGTCCGCAACTTGAAACTTCACAACTAGAAACTCCGCTATTAAAAACTCCGCAACTAGAAACTCCGCAACTAGAAACTCCACAACTTAAAACTCCACAACTAGATACTCCACAACTGGAAACTTTACAACTAGATACTTCACAACTGGAAACCCCACAACTAGATACTCCACAACTGGAAACTCCACAACTAGAAACTCCACAACTAGAAACTCCACAACCAGAAACTCCACAACTAGAAACTCCACGAATAGAAACTTCACAACTAGAGACTCCGCAACTAGAGACTCCACAACTAGAAACTCCACAACTATAAACTCCACAACAAGAGACTCTGCAATTCCTCAACTAGAAACTCCACAACTGCAAACTCCACAACTAGATACTCCGCAACTAGAAACTCCACAACTAGAGACTCCACAACTTGAAACTCCACAACTAGAAACTCCACAACTAGAAACTCTGCAACTGGAGACTCCACAACTAGAAACTCCACAACTGGAAACTCCACAACTACAAACTCTACAAATAAAGACACGGCTACAAGAAATTTCATGTCTAGAAAGTCCACAACTAAAAACTCCACAACTGAAAACTCCACAACTAGAAACTCCACAACTAGAAACTCCACAACTCGAAACTCCACAACTCGAAACTCCACATCTACAAAATCCACAACCAGAGACTCTGCAATTCCAGAACTAGAAACTACACAACTGGAAACTCCACAACTAGATACTCCGCAACTAGAAACTCCACAACTAGAGACTCCACAACTTGAAACTCCACAACTAGAAACTCCACAACTAGAAACTCTGCAACTAGAGACTCCACAACTAGAAACTCTACAACTACAAACTCTACAAATAGAGACTTGGCTACAAGAAATTTCATGTCTAGAAAGTCCACAACCAGAAACTCCACAACTGGAAACTCCACAACTAGAAACTCCACAACTAGAAACTCAACAACTAGAGATTCCGCAACTAGAAACTCCACAACCATAGACTCTGCAACTAGAAACTCCGCAGCTAAAACTCCAAAAATAGAAACTCCGCAACTTGAAACTCCACAACTAGATACTCCACAACTGGAAACTCCACAACTAGATACTTCACAACTGGAAACTCCACAACTAGATACTCCACAACTGGAAACTCCACAACTAGAAACTCCATAACTAGAGACTCCAAAACTCGAAACTCCACAACAAGAAACTCCACAAATAGACAATCCACAACCAGAGACTCTGCAATTTCACAACTAGAAACTCCACAACTGGAAACTCCACAACTAGATACTCCGCAAATAGAAACTCAACAACTAGAAACTCCACAACTTGAAACTCCACAACTAGAAACTCCACAACTAGAAACTCTGCAACTAGAGACTCCACAACTAGAAACTCCACAACTACAAACTCTACAAATAGAGACTCGGCTACAAGAAATTTCATGTCTAGAAAGTCCACAACCAGAAACTCCACAACTGGAAACTCCACAACTAGAAAGTTTGCAGCTAGAAACTACACAACTAGAGACTCCACAACTAGAAACTCCACAACTAGAAACTCCACAACTAAAAACTCCACAACTTGAAACCTCACAACCTTAAGTTACGCAACTAGAAAATCCACAACTAGAGATTCCGCAACTAGAAACTACACAACTAGAAACTCCACAACTCAAAACTCCACAACTAGAAACTCCAAAACTCGAAACTCTACAACTCGAAACTCCACAACTGGAAACTCCACAACCAGACACTCCACAACTAAAAACTCTTCAACTAGAAACTCCTAAACTAGAGACTCCACAACTAGAGAATCTACAACTAGAGACTTCAAACTAGAAACTCAACAACTAGAAACTCCACAACTAAAAACTCAACAAGTAGAAACTCCACAGCATGAGACTCCGCAACTTGAAACTCCACAACTAGAAACTCCGCAACTAGAAACTCTACAACTAGGAACTCCGCAACTAGAAACTCCACAACTAGAAACTCCACAACTCGAAACTCCACTACTAGATACTCCGCAACTGGATACTCGACAACTAGAAACTCCACATCTAGAGACTCCACAACTATAAACTCCACAACAAGAGACTCTGCAATTCCTCAACTAGAAACTCCACAACTGCAAACTCCACAACTAGATACTCCGCAACTAGAAACTCCACAACTAGAGACTCCACAACTAGAAAATCTGCAACTAGAGACTCCACAACTAGAAACTCCACAACTACAAACTCTACAAATAGAGACTTGGCTACAAGAAATTTCATGTCTAGAAAGTCCACAACCAGAAACTCCACAACTGGAAACTCCACAACTAGAAACTTTGCAGCTAGAAACTACACAACTAGAGACTCCACAACTAGAAACTCCACAACTAGAAACTCCACAACTAAAAACTCCACAACTTGAAACCTCACAACCTTAAGTTACGCAACTAGAAAATCCACAGCTAGAGATTCCGCAACTAGAAACTACACAACTAGAAACTCCACAACTCAAAACTCCACAACTAGAAACTCCAAAACTCGAAACTCCACAACTCGAAACTCCACAACTGGAAACTCCACAACCAGACACTCCACAACTAAAAACTCTTCAACTAGAAACTCCTAAACTAGAGACTCCACAACTAGAGAATCTACAACTAGAGACTTCAAACTAGAAACTCAACAACTAGAAACTCCACAACTAAAAACTCAACAAGTAGAAACTCCACAGCATGAGACTCCGCAACTTGAAACTCCACAACTAGAAACTCCGCAACTAGAAACTCTACAACTAGGAACTCCGCAACTAGAAACTCCACAACTAGAAACTCCACAACTCCAAACTCCACTACTAGATACTCCGCAACTGGATACTCGACAACTAGAAACTCCACATCTAGAGACTCCACAACTGGAAACTCCCCAACTAGAGACTCTGCAACTAGAAACTTCACAACTAGAGACTCCGCAACTCCACAACTGAAAAATCCACAACTAGATACTCCACAACTAGAAAATCCACAACTAGAAACTCCACAACTATAGACTCAACAACTTGAAACTCCACAAGTTTAAACTCCACAACTTAAGACTCCACAACTAGAAACTTCACAACTGGAAACTCCACAACTAGAAACTCCACAACTAGCAACTCCGCAACAGGAGACTCTACAACTAGAATCTCCACAACTAGAATCTCCAAAACTAGAAACTCCACAAATAGAAACTTCACAACTAGAAACTCCGCAACTAGAGACTCCACCACTAGAAACTCCACAACTAAAAACTCCGCAACTAGAGACTCACCAACTAGAAACTCCACAACTACAAACTCCACAACTACAAACTCCTCAAATACATACTCGGCAACTAGAAATTCCATATCTAAAAACTCCACAACTAAAACCTGCAAAACTAGAGACTTCTCAACTAGAAACTCAACAACTAGAAACTCCACAACTAAAAACTCCACAACTGAAAACTCCACAACTTGAGAGTCCGCAACTTGAAACTTCACAACTAGAAACTCCGCTATTAAAAACTCCGCAACTAGAAACTCCGCAACTAGAAACTCCACAACTTAAAACTCCACAACTAGATACTCCACAACTGGAAACTTTACAACTAGATACTTCACAACTGGAAACCCCACAACTAGATACTCCACAACTGGAAACTCCACAACTAGAAACTCCACAACTAGAAACTCCACAACCAGAAACTCCACAACTAGAAACTCCACGAATAGAAACTTCACAACTAGAGACTCCGCAACTAGAGACTCCACAACTAGAAACTCCACAACTATAAACTCCACAACAAGAGACTCTGCAATTCCTCAACTAGAAACTCCACAACTGCAAACTCCACAACTAGATACTCCGCAACTAGAAACTCCACAACTAGAGACTCCACAACTTGAAACTCCACAACTAGAAACTCCACAACTAGAAACTCTGCAACTGGAGACTCCACAACTAGAAACTCCACAACTGGAAACTCCACAACTACAAACTCTACAAATAAAGACACGGCTACAAGAAATTTCATGTCTAGAAAGTCCACAACTAAAAACTCCACAACTGAAAACTCCACAACTAGAAACTCCACAACTAGAAACTCCACAACTCGAAACTCCACAACTCGAAACTCCACATCTAGAAAATCCACAACCAGAGACTCTGCAATTCCAGAACTAGAAACTACACAACTGGAAACTCCACAACTAGATACTCCGCAACTAGAAACTCCACAACTAGAGACTCCACAACTTGAAACTCCACAACTAGAAACTCCACAACTAGAAACTCTGCAACTAGAGACTCCACAACTAGAAACTCTACAACTACAAACTCTACAAATAGAGACTTGGCTACAAGAAATTTCATGTCTAGAAAGTCCACAACCAGAAACTCCACAACTGGAAACTCCACAACTAGAAACTCCACAACTAGAAACTCCACAACTAGAGATTCCGCAACTAGAAACTCCACAACCATAGACTCTGCAACTAGAAACTCCGCAGCTAGAAACTCCAAAAATAGAAACTCCGCAACTTGAAACTCCACAACTAGATACTCCACAACTGGAAACTCCACAACTAGATACTTCACAACTGGAAACTCCACAACTAGATACTCCACAACTGGAAACTCCACAACGAGAAACTCCATAACTAGAGACTCCAAAACTCGAAACTCCACAACAAGAAACTCCACAAATAGACAATCCACAACCAGAGACTCTGCAATTTCACAACTAGAAACTCCACAACTGGAAACTCCACAACTAGATACTCCGCAACTAGAAACTCAACAACTAGAAACTTCACAACTTGAAACTCCACAACTAGAAACTCCACAACTAGAAACTCTGCAACTAGAGACTCCACAACTAGAAACTCCACAACTACAAACTCTACAAATAGAGACTCGGCTACAAGAAATTTCATGTCTAGAAAGTCCACAACCAGAAACTCCACAACTGGAAACTCCACAACTAGAAAGTTTGCAGCTAGAAACTACACAACTAGAGACTCCACAACTAGAAACTCCACAACTAGAAACTCCACAACTAAAAACTCCACAACTTGAAACCTCACAACCTTAAGTTACGCAACTAGAAAATCCACAGCTAGAGATTCCGCAACTAGAAACTACACAACTAGAAACTCCACAACTCAAAACTCCACAACTAGAAACTCCAAAACTCGAAACTCCACAACTCGAAACTCCACAACTGGAAACTCCACAACCAGACACTCCACAACTAAAAACTCTTCAACTAGAAACTCCTAAACTAGAGACTCCACAACTAGAGAATCTACAACTAGAGACTTCAAACTAGAAACTCAACAACTAGAAACTCCACAACTAAAAACTCAACAAGTAGAAACTCCACAGCATGAGACTCCGCAACTTGAAACTCCACAACTAGAAACTCCGCAACTAGAAACTCTACAACTAGGAACTCCGCAACTAGAAACTCCACAACTAGAAACTCCACAACTCGAAACTCCACTACTAGATACTCCGCAACTGGATACTCGACAACTAGAAACTCCACATCTAGAGACTCCACAACTGGAAACTCCCCAACTAGAGACTCTGCAACTAGAAACTTCACAACTAGAGACTCCGCAACTCCACAACTGAAAAATCCACAACTAGATACTCCACAACTAGAAAATCCACAACTAGAAACTCCACAACTATAGACTCAACAACTTGAAACTCCACAAGTTTAAACTCCACAACTTAAGACTCCACAACTAGAAACTTCACAACTGGAAACTCCACAACTAGAAACTCCACAACTAGCAACTCCGCAACAGGAGACTCTACAACTAGAATCTCCACAACTAGAAACTCCAAAACTAGAAACTCCACAACTAGAAACTTCACAACTAGAAACTCTGCAACTAGAGACTCCACCACTAGAAACTCCACAACTAAAAACTCCGCAACTAGAGACTCACCAACTAGAAACTCCACAACTACAAACTCCACAACTACAAACTCCTCAAATACATACTCGGCAACTAGAAATTCCATATCTAAAAACTCCACAACTAAAACCTGCAAAACTAGAGACTTCTCAACTAGAAACTCAACAACTAGAAACTCCACAACTAAAAACTCCACAACTGAAAACTCCACAACTTGAGAGTCCGCAACTTGAAACTTCACAACTAGAAACTCCGCTATTAAAAACTCCGCAACTAGAAACTCCGCAACTAGAAACTCCACAACTTAAAACTCCACAACTAGATACTCCACAACTGGAAACTTTACAACTAGATACTTCACAACTGGAAACCCCACAACTAGATACTCCACAACTGGAAACTCCACAACTAGAAACTCCACAACTAGAAACTCCACAACCAGAAACTCCACAACTAGAAACTCCACAACTAGAAACTTCACAACTAGAGACTCCGCAATTAGAGACTCCACAACTAGAAACTCCACAACTATAAACTCCACAACCAGAGACTCTGCAATTCCACAACTAGAAACTCCACAACTGCAAACTCCACAACTAGATACTCCGCAACTAGAAACTCCACAACTAGAGACTCCACAACTTGAAACTCCACAACTAGAAACTCCACAACTAGAAACTCTGCAACTGGAGACTCCACAACTAGAAACTCCACAACTGGAAACTCCACAACTACAAACTCTACAAATAAAGACACGGCTACAAGAAATTTCATGTCTAGAAAGTCCACAACTAAAAACTCCACAACTGAAAACTCCACAACTAGAAACTCCACAACTAGAAACTCCACAACTCGAAACTCCACAACTCGAAACTCCACAACTGGAAACTCCACAACTAGACACTCCACAACTAGAAACTCCACATTCAGAAACTCCACAACTAGAAACTCCACAACTAGAAAACTTCACAATTAGAGACTCCGCAACTAGAGACTCCACAACTAGAAACTCCACAACTACAAACTCCACAACCAGAGACTCTGCAATTCCACAACTAGAAACTCCACAACTGCAAACTCCACAACTAGATACTCCGCAACTAGAAACTCCACAACCAGAGACTCTGCAACTAGAAACTCCGCAACTAGGAACTCCGCAGCTAGAAACAACACAAATAGAGACTCCACAACTAGAAACTCCACGACTAGAAACTCCACAACTAGACACTCCACAACTAAAAACTCTTCAACTAGAAACTCCTAAACTAGAGACTCCACAACTAAAAACTCAACAAATAGAAACTCCACAGCATCAGACTCCGCAACTTGAAACTCCACAACTAGAAACTCCGCAACTAGAAACTCCACAACTAGGAACTCCACAACTAGAAACTCCACAACTAGAAACTCCACAACTCGAAACTCCACTACTAGATACTCCACAACTGGAAACTCGACAACTAGAAACTCCACATCTAGAGACTCCACAACTTGAAACTCCACAACTAGATACTCTGCAACTAGAAACTCCACAACTAGAGACTCCGCAACTCCACAACTATAAACTCCACAACTGAAAAATCCACAACTAGATACTCCACAACTAAAAAATCCACAACTAAAAACTCCACAACTATAGACTCCACAGCTTCAAACTCCACACGTTTAAACTCCACAACTTAAGACTCCACAACGAGAAACTCCACAACTACAAACTCCCCAACTAGAAACTCCGCAACTAGAAACTCCGCAACAGGAGACTCTATAACTAGAAACTCAACAACTTGAAACTCCAAAACTAGAAACTCCACAACTAGAAACTTCACAACTAGAAACTCCGCAACTAGAGACTCCACAACTGGAAACTCCACAACTACAAACTCCACAATTACAAACTCCACAAATACAGACTCGGCAACTAGAAATTCCATATCTAGAAACTCCACAACTAGAAACTGCAAAACTAGAGACTTCACAACTAGAAACTCAACAACTAGAAACTCCACAACTAAAAACTCCACAACTGAAAACTCCACAACTTGAGACTCCGCAACTTGAAACTTCACAACTGGAAACTCCACAACTAGATACTCCACAACTGGAAACTCCACAACTGGAAACTCCACAACTAGAAACTCCACAAATAGACTCCACAACTTGAAACTCCACAACTAGAGACTCCACAACTAGAAACTTCACAACTAGAAACTCCACAACTAGAAACTCTGCAACTAGGGACTCCACAACTAGAAACTCCATAACTAGAAACTCCACAACTACAAACTCTACAAATAGAGACTCGGCTACAAGAAATTTCATGTCTAGAAAGTCCACAACCAGAAAATCTACAACTGGAAACTCCACAACTAGAAACTCCACAACTAGAAACTCCACAACTTGGGATTCCGCAACTAAAACTACACAACCAGAGACTCTGCAACTAGAATCTCCGCAGCTAGAAACTCCACAAATAGAAACTCCGCAACTAGAAACTCCGCATCTAGAAACTACACAACTAGAAAATTCACAACTAGAAACTCCACAACTGGAAACTCCACAACTAGACACTCCACAACTAAAAACTCTTCAACTAGAAACTCCTAAACTAGAGACTCCACAACTAGAGAATCTACAACTAGAGACTTCAAACTAGAAACTCAACAATTAGAAACTCCACAACTAAAAACTCAACAAGTAGAAACTCCACAGCATGACACTCCGCAACTTGAAACTCCACAACTAGAAACTCCGCAACTAGAAACTCTACAACTAGGAACTCCGCAACTAGAAACTCCACAACTAGAAATTCCACAGCTAGAAACACCACAACTAGACACTCCGCAACTAGAAACTCCACAACTTGAGACGCCGCAACTAGAAACTCCACAATTTGAAACTCCACAACTAGAAACTCCACAACTTGAAACGCTACAACTAGAGACTCCTCAACTAGAGAATTCGCAACTAGAAACTCCAAACTCCAAAACTAGAGACTCTGCAACTAGAAACTCCGCAGCTAGAGACGCCACAACTAGAAACTCCACAACTAGAAACTCCACAACCAGAAACTCCACAACTAGAAACTCCACAACTAGAAACTCCGCAACTAGAGACTCACCAACTAGAAACTCCACAACTAGAAACCCCACAACTACAAACTCCACAAATAAAGACTCGGCAACTAGAAATTCCATATCTAGAAAATCCACAACAAAAACTGCAGAACTAGAGACTTCTCAACTAGAAACTCAACAACCAGAAACTCCACAACTAAAAACTCCACAACTGGAAACTCCACAACTTGAGAATCCGCAACTTGAAACTTCACAACTGGAAACTCCACAACTAGAAACTCCACAACTAGACGCCACAACTTGAAACTCTACAACTAGAGACTCCGCAACTAGAAACTCCACAACTAGAGACTCCGCAACTCCACAACTAGAAACTCCACAACTGGAAACTCCACAACTAGATACTCCGCAACTAGAAACTCCACAACTAGAGGCTCCACAACTTGAAACTCCACAACTTTAAACTCCACAACTTGAGACTCCACAACTAGAAACTCCACAACTCAAAACTCCACAACTGAAAACTCCACAATTAGAAACTCCACAACCAGAAACTCCACAACTAGAAACTCCACAACTAAAACTCCACAACTGGAAACTCCACAACTAGAAACTCCAAAACTAGAAACTCCACAACTAGAGACTCCGCAACTAGAAACTCCACAACCAGAGACTCTGCAACTAGAAACTCCACAATTTGAAACTCCGCAACTAGACACTACACAACTAGAGACTCCACAACTAGAAACTCTACAACTAGAAACTCCACAACTAGAAACTACACAACTCGAAACCTCACAACCTTAAGTTACGCTACTAGGAAATCCACAGCTAGAGATTCCGCAACTACAAACTCTACAACTAGAAACTCCACAACTGAAAACTTCACAACTAGAAACTCCAAAACTCGAAACTCCACAACTAGAAACTCCACAACTGGAAACTCCACAACTAGACACTCCACAACTAAAAACTCTTCAACTAGAAACTCCTAAACGAGAGACTCCACAACTAGAGAATCTACAACTAGAGACTTCAAACTAGAAACTCAACAACTAGAAACTTCAAAACTCGAAACTCTACTAGAAACTACACAACTGGAAACTCCGCAACTAGAAACTCCGCAACAAGAAATTGCACAGCTAGAAACACCACAACTAGACACTCCGCCACTAGAAACTCCACAACTTGAGATGCCGAGACTAGAAACTCCACAACTTGAAACTTCACAAATAGAAACTCCACAACTAGAAACTCTACAACTAGAGACTCCTCAACTAGAGAATTCGCAACTAGAAACTCCAAAACTAGAGACTCTGCATCTAGAAACTCCGCAGCTGGAAACTCCACAACTAGAAACTCCAACACTAGAAATTCCACAACTAGAAACTCCACAACTTGAGACTCCGCAACTTGAAACTCCACAACTAGAAACTCCGCTATTAAAAACTTCGCAACTAGAAACTCCGCAACTAGAAACTCCGCAACTTGCAACTCCGCAACTAGATACTCCACAACTGGAAACTCCACAACTAGATACTTCACAACTGGAAACTCCACAACTAGATACTCCACAACTGGAAACACCACAACCAGAAACTCCACAACTAGAGACTCCAAAACTCGAAACTCCACAGCTAGAAACTCCACATCTAGAAAATCCACAACCAGAGACTCTGCAATTCCAGAACTAGAAACTACACAACTGGAAACTCCACAACTAGATACTCCGCAACTAGAAACTCCACAACTAGAGACTCCACAACTTGAAAATCCACAACTAGAAACTCCACAACTAGAAACTCTGCAACTAGAGACTCCACAACTAGAAACTCTACAACTACAAACTCTACAAATAGAGACTTGGCTACAAGAAAATTCATGTCTAGAAAGTCCACAACCAGAAACTCCACAACTGGAAACTCCACAACTAGAAACTCCACAACTAGAAACTCCACAACTAGAGATTCCGCAACTAGAAACTGCACAACCATAGACTCTGCAACTAGAAACTCCGCAGCTAGAAACTCCAAAAATAGAAACTCCGCAACTTGAAACTCCACAACTAGATACTCCACAACTGGAAACTCCACAACTAGATACTTCACAACTGGAAACTCCACAACTAGATACTCCACAACTGGAAACTCCACAACGAGAAACTCCATAACTAGAGACTCCAAAACTCGAAACTCCACAACTAGAAACTCCACAACTAGACAATTCACAACCAGAGACTCTGCAATTTCACAACTAGAAACTCCACAACTGGAAACTCCACAACTAGATACTCCGCAACTAGAAACTCAACAACTAGAAACTCCACAACTTGAAACTCCACAACTAGAAACTCCACAACTAGAAACTCTGCAACTAGAGACTCCACAACTAGAAACTCCACAACTACAAACTCTACAAATAGAGACTCGGCTACAAGAAATTTCATGTCTAGAAAGTCCACAACCAGAAACTCCAACACTGGAAACTCCACAACTAGAAACTTTGCAGCTAGAAACTACACAACTAGAGACTCCACAACTAGAAACTCCACAACTAGAAAATCCACAACCAGAGACTCTGCAATTCCAGAACTAGAAACTACACAACTGGAAACTCCACAACTAGATACTCCGCAACTAGAAACTCCACAACTAGAGACTCCACAACTTGAAACTCCACAACTAGAAACTCCACAACTAGAAACTCTGCAACTAGAGACTCCACAACTAGAAACTCTACAACTACAAACTCTACAAATAGAGACTTGGCTACAAGAAATTTCATGTCTAGAAAGTCCACAACCAGAAACTCCACAACTGGAAACTCCACAACTAGAAACTCCACAACTAGAAACTCCACAACTAGAGATTCCGCAACTAGAAACTCCACAACCATAGACTCTGCAACTAGAAACTCCGCAGCTAGAAACTCCAAAAATAGAAACTCCGCAACTTGAAACTCCACAACTAGATACTCCACAACTGGAAACTCCACAACTAGATACTTCACAACTGGAAACTCCACAACTAGATACTCCACAACTGGAAACTCCACAACGAGAAACTCCATAACTAGAGACTCCAAAACTCGAAACTCCACAACAAGAAACTCCACAAATAGACAATCCACAACCAGAGACTCTGCAATTTCACAACTAGAAACTCCACAACTGGAAACTCCACAACTAGATACTCCGCAACTAGAAACTCAACAACTAGAAACTTCACAACTTGAAACTCCACAACTAGAAACTCCACAACTAGAAACTCTGCAACTAGAGACTCCACAACTAGAAACTCCACAACTACAAACTCTACAAATAGAGACTCGGCTACAAGAAATTTCATGTCTAGAAAGTCCACAACCAGAAACTCCACAACTGGAAACTCCACAACTAGAAAGTTTGCAGCTAGAAACTACACAACTAGAGACTCCACAACTAGAAACTCCACAACTAGAAACTCCACAACTAAAAACTCCACAACTTGAAACCTCACAACCTTAAGTTACGCAACTAGAAAATCCACAGCTAGAGATTCCGCAACTAGAAACTACACAACTAGAAACTCCACAACTCAAAACTCCACAACTAGAAACTCCAAAACTCGAAACTCCACAACTCGAAACTCCACAACTGGAAACTCCACAACCAGACACTCCACAACTAAAAACTCTTCAACTAGAAACTCCTAAACTAGAGACTCCACAACTAGAGAATCTACAACTAGAGACTTCAAACTAGAAACTCAACAACTAGAAACTCCACAACTAAAAACTCAACAAGTAGAAACTCCACAGCATGAGACTCCGCAACTTGAAACTCCACAACTAGAAACTCCGCAACTAGAAACTCTACAACTAGGAACTCCGCAACTAGAAACTCCACAACTAGAAACTCCACAACTCGAAACTCCACTACTAGATACTCCGCAACTGGATACTCGACAACTAGAAACTCCACATCTAGAGACTCCACAACTGGAAACTCCCCAACTAGAGACTCTGCAACTAGAAACTTCACAACTAGAGACTCCGCAACTCCACAACTGAAAAATCCACAACTAGATACTCCACAACTAGAAAATCCACAACTAGAAACTCCACAACTATAGACTCAACAACTTGAAACTCCACAAGTTTAAACTCCACAACTTAAGACTCCACAACTAGAAACTTCACAACTGGAAACTCCACAACTAGAAACTCCACAACTAGCAACTCCGCAACAGGAGACTCTACAACTAGAATCTCCACAACTAGAAACTCCAAAACTAGAAACTCCACAACTAGAAACTTCACAACTAGAAACTCTGCAACTAGAGACTCCACCACTAGAAACTCCACAACTAAAAACTCCGCAACTAGAGACTCACCAACTAGAAACTCCACAACTACAAACTCCACAACTACAAACTCCTCAAATACATACTCGGCAACTAGAAATTCCATATCTAAAAACTCCACAACTAAAACCTGCAAAACTAGAGACTTCTCAACTAGAAACTCAACAACTAGAAACTCCACAACTAAAAACTCCACAACTGAAAACTCCACAACTTGAGAGTCCGCAACTTGAAACTTCACAACTAGAAACTCCGCTATTAAAAACTCCGCAACTAGAAACTCCGCAACTAGAAACTCCACAACTTAAAACTCCACAACTAGATACTCCACAACTGGAAACTTTACAACTAGATACTTCACAACTGGAAACCCCACAACTAGATACTCCACAACTGGAAACTCCACAACTAGAAACTCCACAACTAGAAACTCCACAACCAGAAACTCCACAACTAGAAACTCCACAACTAGAAACTTCACAACTAGAGACTCCGCAATTAGAGACTCCACAACTAGAAACTCCACAACTATAAACTCCACAACCAGAGACTCTGCAATTCCACAACTAGAAACTCCACAACTGCAAACTCCACAATTAGATACTCCGCAACTAGAAACTCCACAACTAGAGACTCCACAACTTGAAACTCCACAACTAGAAACTCCACAACTAGAAACTCTGCAACTGGAGACTCCACAACTAGAAACTCCACAACTGGAAACTCCACAACTACAAACTCTACAAATAAAGACACGGCTACAAGAAATTTCATGTCTAGAAAGTCCACAACTAAAAACTCCACAACTGAAAACTCCACAACTAGAAACTCCACAACTAGAAACTCCACAACTCGAAACTCCACAACTCGAAACTCCACAACTGGAAACTCCACAACTAGACACTCCACAACTAGAAACTCCACATTCAGAAACTCCACAACTAGAAACTCCACAACTAGAAAACTTCACAATTAGAGACTCCGCAACTAGAGACTCCACAACTAGAAACTCCACAACTACAAACTCCACAACCAGAGACTCTGCAATTCCACAACTAGAAACTCCACAACTGCAAACTCCACAACTAGATACTCCGCAACTAGAAACTCCACAACCAGAGACTCTGCAACTAGAAACTCCGCAACTAGGAACTCCGCAGCTAGAAACAACACAAATAGAGACTCCACAACTAGAAACTCCACGACTAGAAACTCCACAACTAGACACTCCACAACTAAAAACTCTTCAACTAGAAACTCCTAAACTAGAGACTCCACAACTAAAAACTCAACAACTAGAAACTCCACAGCATCAGACTCCGCAACTTGAAACTCCACAACTAGAAACTCCGCAACTAGAAACTCCACAACTAGGAACTCCACAACTAGAAACTCCACAACTAGAAACTCCACAACTCGAAACTCCACTACTAGATACTCCACAACTGGAAACTCGACAACTAGAAACTCCACATCTAGAGACTCCACAACTTGAAACTCCACAACTAGATACTCTGCAACTAGAAACTCCACAACTAGAGACTCCGCAACTCCACAACTATAAACTCCACAACTGAAAAATCCACAACTAGATACTCCACAACTAAAAAATCCACAACTAAAAACTCCACAACTATAGACTCCACAGCTTCAAACTCCACACGTTTAAACTCCACAACTTAAGACTCCACAACGAGAAACTCCACAACTACAAACTCCCCAACTAGAAACTCCGCAACTAGAAACTCCGCAACAGGAGACTCTATAACTAGAAACTCAACAACTTGAAACTCCAAAACTAGAAACTCCACAACTAGAAACTTCACAACTAGAAACTCCGCAACTAGAGACTCCACAACTGGAAACTCCACAACTACAAACTCCACAATTACAAACTCCACAAATACAGACTCGGCAACTAGAAATTCCATATCTAGAAACTCCACAACTAGAAACTGCAAAACTAGAGACTTCACAACTAGAAACTCAACAACTAGAAACTCCACAACTAAAAACTCCACAACTGAAAACTCCACAACTTGAGACTCCGCAACTTGAAACTTCACAACTGGAAACTCCACAACTAGATACTCCACAACTGGAAACTCCACAACTGGAAACTCCACAACTAGAAACTCCACAAATAGACTCCACAACTTGAAACTCCACAACTAGAGACTCCACAACTAGAAACTTCACAACTAGAAACTCCACAACTAGAAACTCTGCAACTAGGGACTCCACAACTAGAAACTCCATAACTAGAAACTCCACAACTACAAACTCTACAAATAGAGACTCGGCTACAAGAAATTTCATGTCTAGAAAGTCCACAACCAGAAAATCTACAACTGGAAACTCCACAACTAGAAACTCCACAACTAGAAACTCCACAACTTGGGATTCCGCAACTAAAACTACACAACCAGAGACTCTGCAACTAGAATCTCCGCAGCTAGAAACTCCACAAATAGAAACTCCGCAACTAGAAACTCCGCATCTAGAAACTACACAACTAGAAAATTCACAACTAGAAACTCCACAACTGGAAACTCCACAACTAGACACTCCACAACTAAAAACTCTTCAACTAGAAACTCCTAAACTAGAGACTCCACAACTAGAGAATCTACAACTAGAGACTTCAAACTAGAAACTCAACAATTAGAAACTCCACAACTAAAAACTCAACAAGTAGAAACTCCACAGCATGACACTCCGCAACTTGAAACTCCACAACTAGAAACTCCGCAACTAGAAACTCTACAACTAGGAACTCCGCAACTAGAAACTCCACAACTAGAAATTCCACAGCTAGAAACACCACAACTAGACACTCCGCAACTAGAAACTCCACAACTTGAGACGCCGCAACTAGAAACTCCACAATTTGAAACTCCACAACTAGAAACTCCACAACTTGAAACGCTACAACTAGAGACTCCTCAACTAGAGAATTCGCAACTAGAAACTCCAAACTCCAAAACTAGAGACTCTGCAACTAGAAACTCCGCAGCTAGAGACGCCACAACTAGAAACTCCACAACTAGAAACTCCACAACCAGAAACTCCACAACTAGAAACTCCACAACTAGAAACTCCGCAACTAGAGACTCACCAACTAGAAACTCCACAACTAGAAACCCCACAACTACAAACTCCACAAATAAAGACTCGGCAACTAGAAATTCCATATCTAGAAAATCCACAACAAAAACTGCAGAACTAGAGACTTCTCAACTAGAAACTCAACAACCAGAAACTCCACAACTAAAAACTCCACAACTGGAAACTCCACAACTTGAGAATCCGCAACTTGAAACTTCACAACTGGAAACTCCACAACTAGAAACTCCACAACTAGACGCCACAACTTGAAACTCTACAACTAGAGACTCCGCAACTAGAAACTCCACAACTAGAGACTCCGCAACTCCACAACTAGAAACTCCACAACTGGAAACTCCACAACTAGATACTCCGCAACTAGAAACTCCACAACTAGAGGCTCCACAACTTGAAACTCCACAACTTTAAACTCCACAACTTGAGACTCCACAACTAGAAACTCCACAACTCAAAACTCCACAACTGAAAACTCCACAATTAGAAACTCCACAACCAGAAACTCCACAACTAGAAACTCCACAACTAAAACTCCACAACTGGAAACTCCACAACTAGAAACTCCAAAACTAGAAACTCCACAACTAGAGACTCCGCAACTAGAAACTCCACAACCAGAGACTCTGCAACTAGAAACTCCACAATTTGAAACTCCGCAACTAGACACTACACAACTAGAGACTCCACAACTAGAAACTCTACAACTAGAAACTCCACAACTAGAAACTACACAACTCGAAACCTCACAACCTTAAGTTACGCTACTAGGAAATCCACAGCTAGAGATTCCGCAACTACAAACTCTACAACTAGAAACTCCACAACTGAAAACTTCACAACTAGAAACTCCAAAACTCGAAACTCCACAACTAGAAACTCCACAACTGGAAACTCCACAACTAGACACTCCACAACTAAAAACTCTTCAACTAGAAACTCCTAAACGAGAGACTCCACAACTAGAGAATCTACAACTAGAGACTTCAAACTAGAAACTCAACAACTAGAAACTTCAAAACTCGAAACTCTACTAGAAACTACACAACTGGAAACTCCGCAACTAGAAACTCCGCAACAAGAAATTGCACAGCTAGAAACACCACAACTAGACACTCCGCCACTAGAAACTCCACAACTTGAGATGCCGAGACTAGAAACTCCACAACTTGAAACTTCACAAATAGAAACTCCACAACTAGAAACTCTACAACTAGAGACTCCTCAACTAGAGAATTCGCAACTAGAAACTCCAAAACTAGAGACTCTGCATCTAGAAACTCCGCAGCTGGAAACTCCACAACTAGAAACTCCAACACTAGAAATTCCACAACTAGAAACTCCACAACTTGAGACTCCGCAACTTGAAACTCCACAACTAGAAACTCCGCTATTAAAAACTTCGCAACTAGAAACTCCGCAACTAGAAACTCCGCAACTTGCAACTCCGCAACTAGATACTCCACAACTGGAAACTCCACAACTAGATACTTCACAACTGGAAACTCCACAACTAGATACTCCACAACTGGAAACACCACAACCAGAAACTCCACAACTAGAGACTCCAAAACTCGAAACTCCACAGCTAGAAACTCCACATCTAGAAAATCCACAACCAGAGACTCTGCAATTCCAGAACTAGAAACTACACAACTGGAAACTCCACAACTAGATACTCCGCAACTAGAAACTCCACAACTAGAGACTCCACAACTTGAAACTCCACAACTAGAAACTCCACAACTAGAAACTCTGCAACTAGAGACTCCACAACTAGAAACTCTACAACTACAAACTCTACAAATAGAGACTTGGCTACAAGAAAATTCATGTCTAGAAAGTCCACAACCAGAAACTCCACAACTGGAAACTCCACAACTAGAAACTCCACAACTAGAAACTCCACAACTAGAGATTCCGCAACTAGAAACTGCACAACCATAGACTCTGCAACTAGAAACTCCGCAGCTAGAAACTCCAAAAATAGAAACTCCGCAACTTGAAACTCCACAACTAGATACTCCACAACTGGAAACTCCACAACTAGATACTTCACAACTGGAAACTCCACAACTAGATACTCCACAACTGGAAACTCCACAACGAGAAACTCCATAACTAGAGACTCCAAAACTCGAAACTCCACAACTAGAAACTCCACAACTAGACAATTCACAACCAGAGACTCTGCAATTTCACAACTAGAAACTCCACAACTGGAAACTCCACAACTAGATACTCCGCAACTAGAAACTCAACAACTAGAAACTCCACAACTTGAAACTCCACAACTAGAAACTCCACAACTAGAAACTCTGCAACTAGAGACTCCACAACTAGAAACTCCACAACTACAAACTCTACAAATAGAGACTCGGCTACAAGAAATTTCATGTCTAGAAAGTCCACAACCAGAAACTCCAACACTGGAAACTCCACAACTAGAAACTTTGCAGCTAGAAACTACACAACTAGAGACTCCACAACTAGAAACTCCACAACTAGAAACTCCACAACTTGAAACCTCACAACCTTAAGTTACGCAACTAGAAAATCCACAGCTAGAGATTCCGCAACTAGAAACTACACAACTAGAAACTCCACAACTCAAAACTCCACAACTAGAAACTCCAAAACTCGAAACTCCACAACTCGAAACTCCACAACTGGAAACTCCACAACCAGACACTCCACAACTAAAAACTCTTCAACTAGAAACTCCTAAACTAGAGACTCCACAACTAGAGAATCTACAACTAGAGACTTCAAACTAGAAACTCAACAACTAGAAACTCCACAACTAAAAACTCAACAAGTAGAAACTCCACAGCATGAGACTCCGCAACTTGAAACTCCACAACTAGAAACTCCGCAACTAGAAACTCTACAACTAGGAACTCCGCAACTAGAAACTCCACAACTAGAAACTCCACAACTCGAAACTCCACTACTAGATACTCCGCAACTGGATACTCGACAACTAGAAACTCCACATCTAGAGACTCCACAACTGGAAACTCCCCAACTAGAGACTCTGCAACTAGAAACTTCACAACTAGAGACTCCGCAACTCCACAACTGAAAAATCCACAACTAGATACTCCACAACTAGAAAATCCACAACTAGAAACTCCACAACTATAGACTCAACAACTGGAAACTCCACAAGTTTAAACTCCACAACTTAAGACTCCACAACTAGAAACTTCACAACTGGAAACTCCACAACTAGAAACTCCACAACTAGCAACTCCGCAACAGGAGACTCTACAACTAGAATCTCCACAACTAGAAACTCCAAAACTAGAAACTCCACAACTAGAAACTTCACAACTAGAAACTCCGCAACTAGAGACTCCACCACTAGAAACTCCACAACTAAAAACTCCGCAACTAGAGACTCACCAACTAGAAACTCCACAACTACAAACTCCACAACTACAAACTCCTCAAATACATACTCGGCAACTAGAAATTCCATATCTAAAAACTCCACAACTAAAACCTGCAAAACTAGAGACTTCTCAACTAGAAACTCAACAACTAGAAACTCCACAACTAAAAACTCCACAACTGAAAACTCCACAACTTGAGAGTCCGCAACTTGAAACTTCACAACTAGAAACTCCGCTATTAAAAACTCCGCAACTAGAAACTCCGCAACTAGAAACTCCACAACTTAAAACTCCACAACTAGATACTCCACAACTGGAAACTTTACAACTAGATACTTCACAACTGGAAACCCCACAACTAGATACTCCACAACTGGAAACTCCACAACTAGAAACTCCATAACTAGAAACTCCACAACTACAAACTCTACAAATAGAGACTCGGCTACAAGAAATTTCATGTCTAGAAAGTCCACAACCAGAAAATCTACAACTGGAAACTCCACAACTAGAAACTCCACAACTAGAAACTCCACAACTAGGGATTCCGCAACTAAAACTACACAACCAGAGACTCTGCAACTAGAATCTCCGCAGCTAGAAACTCCACAAATAGAAACTCCGCAACTAGAAACTCCGCATCTAGAAACTACACAACTAGAAACTTCACAACTAGAAACTCCACAACTGGAAACTCCACAACTAGACACTCCACAACTAAAAACTCTTCAACTAGAAACTCCTAAACTAGAGACTCCACAACTAGAGAATCTACAACTAGAGACTTCAAACTAGAAACTCAACAATTAGAAACTCCACAACTAAAAACTCAACAAGTAGAAACTCCACAGCATGACACTCCGCAACTTGAAACTCCACAACTAGAAACTCCGCAACTAGAAACTCTACAACTAGGAACTCCGCCACTAGAAACTCCACAACTAGAAATTCCACAGCTAGAAACACCACAACTAGACACTCCGCAACTAGAAACTTCACAACTTGAGACGCCGCAACTAGAAACTCCACAATTTGAAACTCCACAACTAGAAACTCCACAACTTGAAACGCTACAACTAGAGACTCCTCAACTAGAGAATTCGCAACTAGAAACTCCAAACTCCAAAACTAGAGACTCTGCAACTAGAAACTCCGCAGCTAGAGACGCCACAACTAGAAACTCCACAACTAGAAACTCCACAACCAGAAACTCCACAAGTAGAAACTCCACAACTAGAAACTCCGCAACTAGAGACTCACCAACTAGAAACTCCACAACTAGAAACCCCACAACTACAAACTCCACAAATAAAGACTCGGCAACTAGAAATTCCATATCTAGAAAATCCACAACAAAAACTGCAGAACTAGAGACTTCTCAACTAGAAACTCAACAACCAGAAACTCCACAACTAAAAACTCCACAACTGGAAACTCCACAACTTGAGAATCCGCAACTTGAAACTTCACAACTGGAAACTCCACAACTAGAAACTCCACAACTAGACGCCACAACTTGAAACTCTACAACTAGAGACTCCGCAACTAGAAACTCCACAACTAGAGACTCCGCAACTCCACAACTAGAAACTCCACAACTGGAAACTCCACAACTAGATACTCCGCAACTAGAAACTCCACAACTAGAGACTCCACAACTTGAAACTCCACAACTTTAAACTCCACAACTTGAGACTCCACAACTAGAAACTCCACAACTCAAAACTCCAACACTGAAAACTCCACAATTAGAAACTCCACAACCAGAAACTCCACAACTAGAAACTCCACAACTAAAAACTCCACAACTGGAAACTCCACAACTAGAAACTCCACAACTAGAAACTCCACAACTAGAGACTCCGGAACTAGAAACTCCACAACCAGAGACTCTGCAACTAGAAACTCCACAATTTGAAACTCCACAACTAGACACTACACAACTAGAGACTCCACAACTAGAAACTCTACAACTAGAAACTCCACAACTAGAAACTCCACAACTTGAAACCTCACAACCTTAAGTTACGCAACTAGAAAATTCACAGCTAGAGATTCCGCAACTAGAAACTCCACAACTAGAAACTCTACAACTAGAAACTCCACAACTAGAAACTACACAACTCGAAACCTCACAACCTTAAGTTACGCTACTAGGAAATCCACAGCTAGAGATTCCGCAACTACAAACTCTACAACTAGAAACTCCACAACTGAAAACTTCACAACTAGAAACTCCAAAACTCGAAACTCCACAACTAGAAACTCCACAACTGGAAACTCCACAACTAGACACTCCACAACTAAAAACTCTTCAACTAGAAACTCCTAAACGAGAGACTCCACAACTAGAGAATCTACAACTAGAGACTTCAAACTAGAAACTCAACAACTAGAAACTTCAAAACTCGAAACTCTACTAGAAACTACACAACTGGAAACTCCGCAACTAGAAACTCCGCAACAAGAAATTGCACAGCTAGAAACACCACAACTAGACACTCCGCCACTAGAAACTCCACAACTTGAGATGCCGAGACTAGAAACTCCACAACTTGAAACTTCACAACTAGAAACTCCACAAATAGAAACTCTACAACTAGAGACTCCTCAACTAGAGAATTCGCAACTAGAAACTCCAAAACTAGAGACTCTGCATCTAGAAACTCCGCAGCTGGAAACTCCACAACTAGAAACTCCACAACTAGAAACTCCACAACTAGAAACTCCACAACTTGAGACTCCGCAACTTGAAACTCCACAACTAGAAACTCCGCTATTAAAAACTTCGCAACTAGAAACTCCTCAACTAGAAACTCCGCAACTTGCAACTCCGCAACTAGATACTCCACAACTGGAAACTCCACAACTAGATACTTCACAACTGGAAACTCCACAACTAGATACTCCACAACTGGAAACACCACAACCAGAAACTCCACAACTAGAGACTCCAAAACTCGAAACTCCACAGCTAGAAACTCCACATCTAGAAAATCCACAACCAGAGACTCTGCAATTCCAGAACTAGAAACTACACAACTGGAAACTCCACAACTAGATACTCCGCAACTAGAAACTCCACAACTAGAGACTCCACAACTTGAAACTCCACAACTAGAAACTCCACAACTAGAAACTCTGCAACTAGAGACTCCACAACTAGAAACTCTACAACTACAAACTCTACAAATAGAGACTTGGCTACAAGAAATTTCATGTCTAGAAAGTCCACAACCAGAAACTCCACAACTGGAAACTCCACAACTAGAAACTCCACAACTAGAAACTCCACAACTAGAGATTCCGCAACTAGAAACTCCACAACCATAGACTCTGCAACTAGAAACTCCGCAGCTAGAAACTCCAAAAATAGAAACTCCGCAACTTGAAACTCCACAACTAGATACTCCACAACTGGAAACTCCACAACTAGATACTTCACAACTGGAAACTCCACAACTAGATACTCCACAACTGGAAACTCCACAACGAGAAACTCCATAACTAGAGACTCCAAAACTCGAAACTCCACAACTAGAAACTCCACAACTAGACAATCCACAACCAGAGACTCTGCAATTTCACAACTAGAAACTCCACAACTGGAAACTCCACAACTAGATACTCCGCAACTAGAAACTCAACAACTAGAAACTCCACAACTTGAAACTCCACAACTAGAAACTCCACAACTAGAAACTCTGCAACTAGAGACTCCACAACTAGAAACTCCACAACTACAAACTCTACAAATAGAGACTCGGCTACAAGAAATTTCATGTCTAGAAAGTCCACAACCAGAAACTCCAACACTGGAAACTCCACAACTAGAAACTTTGCAGCTAGAAACTACACAACTAGAGACTCCACAACTAGAAACTCCACAACTAGAAACTCCACAACTAGAAACTCCACAACTTGAAACCTCACAACCTTAAGTTATGCAACTAGAAAATCCACAGCTAGAGATTCCGCAACTAGAAACTACACAACTAGAAACTCCACAACTCAAAACTCCACAACTAGAAACTCCAAAACTCGAAACTCCACAACTCGAAACTCCACAACTCGAAACTCCACAACTGGAAACTCCACAACCAGACACTCCACAACTAAAAACTCTTCAACTAGAAACTCCTAAACTAGAGACTCCACAACTAGAGAATCTACAACTAGGAACTCCGCAACTAGAAACTCCACAACTAGAAACTCCACAACTCGAAACTCCACTACTAGATACTCCGCAACTGGATACTCGACAACTAGAAACTCCACATCTAGAGACTCCACAACTGGAAACTCCCCAACTAGAGACTCTGCAACTAGAAACTTCACAACTAGAGACTCCGCAACTCCACAACTGAAAAATCCACAACTAGATACTCCACAACTAGAAAATCCACAACTAGAAACTCCACAACTATACACTCAACAACTGGAAACTCCACAAGTTTAAACTCCACAACTTAAGACTCCACAACTAGAAACTTCACAACTGGAAACTCCACAACTAGAAACTCCACAACTAGCAACTCCGCAACAGGAGACTCTACAACTAGAATCTCCACAACTAGAAACTCCAAAACTAGAAACTCCACAACTAGAAACTTCACAACTAGAAACTCCGCAACTAGAGACTCCACCACTAGAAACTCCACAACTAAAAACTCCGCAACTAGAGACTCACCAACTAGAAACTCCACAACTACAAACTCCACAACTACAAACTCCTCAAATACATACTCGGCAACTAGAAATTCCATATCTAAAAACTCCACAACTAAAACCTGCAAAACTAGAGACTTCTCAACTAGAAACTCAACAACTAGAAACTCCACAACTAAAAACTCCACAACTGAAAACTCCACAACTTGAGAGTCCGCAACTTGAAACTTCACAACTAGAAACTCCGCTATTAAAAACTCCGCAACTAGAAACTCCGCAACTAGAAACTCCACAACTTAAAACTCCTCAACTAGATACTCCACAACTGGAAACTTTACAACTAGATACTTCACAACTGGAAACCCCACAACTAGATACTCCACAACTGGAAACTCCACAACTAGAAACTCCACAACTAGAAACTCCACAACCAGAAACTCCACAACTAGAAACTCCACAACTAGAAACTTCACAACTAGAGACTCCGCAACTAGAGACTCCACAACTAGAAACTCCACAACTATAAACTCCACAACCAGAGACTCTGCAATTCCACAACTAGAAACTCCACAACTGCAAACTCCACAACTAGATACTCCGCAACTAGAAACTCCACAACTAGAGACTCCACAACTTGAAACTCCACAACTAGAAACTCCACAACTAGAAACTCTGCAACTAGAGACTACACAACTAGAAACTCCAAAACTAGAAACTCCACAACTACAAACTCTACAAATAAAGACACGGCTACAAGAAATTTCATGTCTAGAAAGTCCACAACTAAAAACTCCACAACTGGAAACTCCACAACTAGAAACTCCAGAACTAGAAACTCCACAACTAGAGACTCCGCAACTAGAGACTCCACAACTAGAAACTCCAAACTACAAACTCCACAAGCAGAGACTCTGCAATTCCACAACTAGAAACTCCACAACTGCAAACTCCACAACTAGATACTCCGCAACAAGAAATTCCACAGCTAGAAACACCACAACTAGACACTCCGCAACTAGAAACTCCACAACTTGAGACGCCGCAACTAGAAACTCCACAACTTGAAACTTCACAACTAGAAACTCCACAACTAGAAACTCTACAACTAGAGACTCCTCAACTAGATACTCCACAACTGGAAACTCCAAAACGAGAAACTCCACAACTAGAGACTCCAAAACTCGAAACTCCACAACTAGAAACTCCACAACTAGACAATTATACAACCAGAGACTCTGCAATTTCACAACTAGAAACTCCACAACTGGAAACTCCACAACAAGATACTCCGCAACTAGAAACTCAACAACTAGAAACTCCACAACTTGAAACTCCACAACTAGAAACTCCACAACTAAAAACTCTGCAACTAGAGACTCCACAACTAGAAACTCCACAACTACAAACTCTACAAAGAGAGACTCGGCTACAAGAAATTTCATGTCTAGAAAGTCCACAACCAGAAACTCCACAACTGGAAACTCCACAACTAGAAACTTTGCAGCTAGAAACTACACAACTAGAGACTCCACAACTAGAAACTCCACAACTAGAAACTCCACAACTAAAAACTCCACAACTTGAAACCTCACAACCTTAAGTTACGCAACTAGAAAATCTACAGCTAGAGATTCCGCAACTAGAAACTACACAACTAGAAACTCCACAACTCAAAACTCCACAACTAGAAACTCCAAAACTCGAAACCCCACAACTCGAAACTCCACAACTGTAAACTCCACAACCAGACACTCCACAACTAAAAACTCTTTAACTAGAAACTCCTAAACTAGAGACTACACAACTAGAGAATCTACAACTAGAGACTTCAAACTAGAAACTCAACAACTAGAAACTCCACAACTAAAAACTCAACAAGTAGAAACTCCACAGCATGAGACTCCGCAACTTGAAACTCCACAACTAGAAACTCCGCAACTAGAAACTCTACAACTAGGAACTCCGCAACTAGAAAGTCCACAACTAGAAACTCCACAACTCGAAACTCCACTACTAGATACTCCGCAACTGGATACTCGACAACTAGAAACTCCACAACTAGAAACTCCAGTACTAGAAACTCCACAACCAGAGACTCCCCAACTCCACAACTAGAAACTCCACAACATGAAACTCCACCTAGATACTCCACAACTAGAAACTCCACAACTAGAGACTCCACAACTGGAAACTCCCCATTAGAGACTCTGCAACTAGAAACTTCACAACTAGAGACTCCGCAACTCCACAACTAGAAACTCCACAACTGAAAAATCCACAACTAGATACTCCACAACTAGAAAATCCACAACTAGAAACTCCACAACTTGAGAGTCCGCAACTTGAAACTTGACAACTAGAAACTCCGCTATTAAAAACTCCGCAACTAGAAACTCCGCAACTATAAACTCCACAACTTAAAACTCCACAACTCGAAACTCCACTACTAGATACTCCACAACTGGAAACTCGACAACTAGAAACTCCACATCTAGAGACTCCACAACTTGAAACTCCACAAGTAGATACTCTGCAACTAGAAACTCCACAACTAGAGACTCCGCAACTCCACAACTATAAACTCCACAACTGAAAAATCCACAACTAGATACTCCACAACTAGAAAATCCACAACTAAAAACTCCACAACTATAGACTCCACAGCTTCAAACTCCACACGTTTAAACTCCACAACTTAAGACTCCACAACTAGAAACTCCACAACTAGAAACTCCCCAACTAGAAACTCCGCAACTAGAAACTCCGCAACAGGAGACTCTATAACTAGAAACTCAACAACTTGAAACTCCAAAACTAGAAACTCCACAACTAGAAACTGCAAAACTAGAGACTTCACAACTAGAAACTCAACAACTAGAAACTCTACAACTAAAAACTCCACAACTATAGACTCCACAGCTTCAAACTCCACACGTTTAAACTCCACAACTTAAGACTCCACAACTAGAAACTCCACAACTAGAAACTCCCCAACTAGAAACTCCGCAACTAGAAACTCCACAGCTTGAGACTCCGCAACTTGAAACTTCACAACTGGAAACTCCACAACTAGATACTCCAAAACTGGAAACTCCACAACTAGAAACTCCACAACTAGACTCCACAACTTGAAACTCCACAACTAGAGACTCCACAACTAGAAACTCCACAACTAGAAACTCCACAACTAGAAACTCTGCAACTAGGGACTCCACAACTAGAAACTCCATAACTAGAAACTCCACAACAACAAACTCTACAAATAGAGACTCGGCTACAAGAAATTTCATGTCTAGAAAGTTCACAACCAGAAAATCCACAACTGGAAACTCCACAACTAGAAACTCCACAACTAGAAACTGCGCAACTAGAGATTCCGCAACTAAAACTCCAACACAAGAGACTCTGCAACTAGAATCTCCGCAGCTAGAAACTCCACAAATAGAAATTCCGCAACTAGAAACTCCGCAGCTAGAAACTACACAACTAGAAACTCTTCAACTAGAAACTCCTAAACTAGAGACTCCACAACTAGAGAATCTACAACTAGAGACTTCAAACTAGAAACTCAACAACTAGAAACTCCACAACTAAAAACTCAACATGTAGAAACTCCACAGCATCACACTCCGCAACTTGAAACTCCACAACTAGAAACTCCGCAACTAGAAACTCTACAACTAGGAACTCCGCAACTAGAAACTCCACAACTAGAAATTCCACAGCTAGAAACACCACAACTAGACACTCCGCAACTAGAAACTCCACAACTTGAGACGCCGCAACTAGAAACTCCACAATTTGAAACTCCACAACTAGAAACTCCACAACTAGAAACGCTACAACTAGAGACTCCTCAACTAGAGAATTCGCAACTAGAAACTCCAAAAATAGAGACTCTGCAACTAGAAACTCCGCAGCTAGAGACGCCACAACTAGAAACTCCACAACTAGAAACTGCACAACCAGAAACTCCACAACTAGAAACTCCACAACTAGAAACTCCGCAACAAGAGACTCACCAACTAGAAACTCCACAACTAGAAACCCCGCAACTACAAACTCCACAAATGAAGACTCGGCAACTAGAAATTCCATATCTAGAAACTCCACAACTAAAAACTGCAAAACTAGAGACTTCTCAACTAGAAACTCAACAACTAGAAACTCCACAACTAAAAACTCCACAACTGAAAACTCCACAACTTGAGAATCCGCAACTTGAAACTTCACAACTGGAAACTCCACAACTAGATACTCCACAACTGGAAACTCCACAACTAGAAACTCCACAACTAGACGCCACAACTTGAAACTCCACAACTAGAGACTCCGACACTAGAAACTCTACAACTAGAGACTCCGCAACTCCGCAACTAGAAACTCCACAACTGGAAACTCCACAACTAGATACTCCGCAACTAGAAACTCCACAACTAGAGACTCCACAACTTGAAACTCCACAATTTTAAACTCCACAACTTGAGACTCCACAACTAGAAACTCCACAACTCAAAACTCCACAACTGAAAACTCCACAATTAGAAACTCCACAACCAGAAACTCCACAACTAGAAACTCCACAACTAAAAACTCCACAACTGGAAACTCCACAACTAGAAACTCCACAACTAGAAACTCCACAACTAGAGACTACACAACTAGAGAATCTACAACTAGAGACTTCAAACTAGAAACTCAACAACTAGAAACTCCACAACTAAAAACTCAACAAGTAGAAACTCCACAGCATGAGACTCCGCAACTTGAAACTCCACAACTAGAAACTCCGCAACTAGAAACTCTACAACTAGGAACTCCGCAACTAGAAACTCCACAACTAGAAACTCCACAACTCGAAACTCCACTACTAGATACTCCGCAACTGGATACTCGACAACTAGAAACTCCACATCTAGAGACTCCACAACTGGAAACTCCCCATTAGAGACTCTGCAACTAGAAACTTCACAACTAGAGACTCCGCAACTCCACAACTAGAAACTCCACAACTGAAAAATCCACAACTAGATACTCCACAACTAGAAAATCCACAACTAGAAACTCCACAACTTGAGAGTCCGCAACTTGAAACTTGACAACTAGAAACTCCGCTATTAAAAACTCCGCAACTAGAAACTCCGCAACTATAAACTCCACAACTTAAAACTCCACAACTCGAAACTCCACTACTAGATACTCCACAACTGGAAACTCGACAACTAGAAACTCCACATCTAGAGACTCCACAACTTGAAACTCCACAAGTAGATACTCTGCAACTAGAAACTCCACAACTAGAGACTCCGCAACTCCACAACTATAAACTCCACAACTGAAAAATCCACAACTAGATACTCCACAACTAGAAAATCCACAACTAAAAACTCCACAACTATAGACTCCACAGCTTCAAACTCCACACGTTTAAACTCCACAACTTAAGACTCCACAACTAGAAACTCCACAACTAGAAACTCCCCAACTAGAAACTCCGCAACTAGAAACTCCGCAACAGGAGACTCTATAACTAGAAACTCAACAACTTGAAACTCCAAAACTAGAAACTCCACAACTAGAAACTGCAAAACTAGAGACTTCACAACTAGAAACTCAACAACTAGAAACTCCACAACTAAAAACTCCACAACTATAGACTCCACAGCTTCAAACTCCACACGTTTAAACTCCACAACTTAAGACTCCACAACTAGAAACTCAACAACTAGAAACTCCACAACTAAAAACTCCACAACTGGAAACTCCACAACTTGAGACTCCGCAACTTGAAACTTCACAACTGGAAACTCCACAACTAGATACTCCACAACTGGAAACTCCACAACTAGAAACTCCACAACTAGACTCCACAACTTGAAACTCCACAACTAGAGACTCCACAACTAGAAACTCCACAACTAGAAATTCCACAACTAGAAACTCTGCAACTAGGGACTCCACAACTAGAAACTCCATAACTAGAAACTCCACAACTACAAACTCTACAAATAGAGACTCGGCTACAAGAAATTTCATGTCTAGAAAGTCCACAACCAGAAAATCCACAACTGGAAACTCCACAACTAGAAACTCCACAACTAGAAACTCCACAACTAGAGATTCCGCAACTAAAACTCCACAACCAGAGACTCTGCAACTAGAATCTCCGCAGCTAGAAACTCCACAAATAGAAACTCCGCAGCTAGAAACTACACAACTAGAAACTCCGCAACTAGAAACTCCACGACTCGAAACTCAACAACTGGAAACTCCACAACTAGACACTCCACAACTAAAAACTCTTCAACTAGAAACTCCTAAACTAGAGACTCCACAACTAGAGAATCTACAACTAGAGACTTCAAACTAGAAACTCAACAACTAGAAACTCCACAACTAAAAACTCAACAAGTAGAAACTCCACAGCATGACACTCCGCAACTTGAAACTCCACAAATTGAAACTCCGCAACTAGAAATTCCACAGCTAGAAACACCACAACTAGACACTCCGCAACTAGAAACTCCACAACTTGAGACGCCGCAACCAGAATCTCCACAATTTGAAACTCCACAACTAGAAACTCCACAACTAGAAACGCTACAACTAGAGACTCCTCAACTAGAGAATTCGCAACTAGAAACTCCAAAACTAGAGACTCTGCAACTAGAAACTCCGCAGCTAGAGACGCCACAACTAGAAACTCCACAACTAGAAACTCCACAACCAGAAACTCCACAACTAGAAACTCCACAACTAGAAACTCCGCAACTAGAGACTCACCAACTAGAAACTCCACAACTAGAAACCCCACAACTACAAACTCCACAAATAAAGACTCGGCAACTAGAATTTCCATATCTAGAAACTCCACAACTAAAAACTGCAAAACTAGAGACTCCACAACTTTAAACCCCACAACTCGAAACTCCACAACTCAAAACTCCACAACTTGAAACTCATCAACTAGAGACTCCAAAACTAGAAACTCCACAACTAGAAACTCCACAACTAGAAACTCCACAACTGGAAACTCCACAACTTGAGACTCCGCAACTTGAAACTTCACAACTAGAAACTCCGCTATTAAAAACTCCGCAACTAGAAACTCCGCAACCTGAAACTCCACAACTAGATACTCCATAACTGGAAACTCCACAACTAGATACTTCACAACTGGAAACTCCACAACTAGATACTCCACAACTGGAAACTCCACAACCAGAAACTCCACAACTAGAGACTTCAAAACTCGAAACTCCACAACTAGAAACTCCACAACTAGAAAATCCACAACCAGAGACTCTGCAATTCCAGAACTAGAAACTCCACAACTGGAAACTCCACAACTAGATACTCCGCAACTAGAAACTCCACAACTAGAGACTCCATAACTTGAAACTCCACAACTAGAGACTCCACAACTAGAAACTCCACAACTACAAACTCTACAATTAGAGACTCGGCTACAAGAAATTTCATGTATAGAAAGTCCACAACCAGAAACTCCACAACTGGAAACTTCACAACTAGAAACTCCACAACTAGAAACTCCACAACTCGAAACTCCACTACTAGATACTCCGCAACTGGATACTCGACAACTAGAAACTCCACATCTAGAGACTCCACAACTGGAAACTCCCCATTAGAGACTCTGCAACTAGAAACTTCACAACTAGAGACTCCGCAACTCCACAACTAGAAACTCCACAACTGAAAAATCCACAACTAGATACTCCACAACTAGAAAATCCACAACTAGAAACTCCACAACTTGAGAGTCCGCAACTTGAAACTTGACAACTAGAAACTCCGCTATTAAAAACTCCGCAACTAGAAACTCCGCAACTATAAACTCCACAACTTAAAACTCCACAACTCGAAACTCCACTACTAGATACTCCACAACTGGAAACTCGACAACTAGAAACTCCACATCTAGAGACTCCACAACTTGAAACTCCACAAGTAGATACTCTGCAACTAGAAACTCCACAACTAGAGACTCCGCAACTCCACAACTATAAACTCCACAACTGAAAAATCCACAACTAGATACTCCACAACTAGAAAATCCACAACTAAAAACTCCACAACTATAGACTCCACAGCTTCAAACTCCACACGTTTAAACTCCACAACTTAAGACTCCACAACTAGAAACTCCACAACTAGAAACTCCCCAACTAGAAACTCCGCAACTAGAAACTCCGCAACAGGAGACTCTATAACTAGAAACTCAACAACTTGAAACTCCAAAACTAGAAACTCCACAACTAGAAACTGCAAAACTAGAGACTTCACAACTAGAAACTCAACAACTAGAAACTCCACAACTAAAAACTCCACAACTATAGACTCCACAGCTTCAAACTCCACACGTTTAAACTCCACAACTTAAGACTCCACAACTAGAAACTCAACAACTAGAAACTCCACAACTAAAAACTCCACAACTGGAAACTCCACAACTTGAGACTCCGCAACTTGAAACTTCACAACTGGAAACTCCACAACTAGATACTCCACAACTGGAAACTCCACAACTAGAAACTCCACAACTAGACTCCACAACTTGAAACTCCACAACTAGAGACTCCACAACTAGAAACTCCACAACTAGAAATTCCACAACTAGAAACTCTGCAACTAGGGACTCCACAACTAGAAACTCCATAACTAGAAACTCCACAACTACAAACTCTACAAATAGAGACTCGGCTACAAGAAATTTCATGTCTAGAAAGTCCACAACCAGAAAATCCACAACTGGAAACTCCACAACTAGAAACTCCACAACTAGAAACTCCACAACTAGAGATTCCGCAACTAAAACTCCACAACCAGAGACTCTGCAACTAGAATCTCCGCAGCTAGAAACTCCACAAATAGAAACTCCGCAGCTAGAAACTACACAACTAGAAACTCCGCAACTAGAAACTCCACGACTCGAAACTCAACAACTGGAAACTCCACAACTAGACACTCCACAACTAAAAACTCTTCAACTAGAAACTCCTAAACTAGAGACTCCACAACTAGAGAATCTACAACTAGAGACTTCAAACTAGAAACTCAACAACTAGAAACTCCACAACTAAAAACTCAACAAGTAGAAACTCCACAGCATGACACTCCGCAACTTGAAACTCCACAAATTGAAACTCCGCAACTAGAAATTCCACAGCTAGAAACACCACAACTAGACACTCCGCAACTAGAAACTCCACAACTTGAGACGCCGCAACCAGAATCTCCACAATTTGAAACTCCACAACTAGAAACTCCACAACTAGAAACGCTACAACTAGAGACTCCTCAACTAGAGAATTCGCAACTAGAAACTCCAAAACTAGAGACTCTGCAACTAGAAACTCCGCAGCTAGAGACGCCACAACTAGAAACTCCACAACTAGAAACTCCACAACCAGAAACTCCACAACTAGAAACTCCACAACTAGAAACTCCGCAACTAGAGACTCACCAACTAGAAACTCCACAACTAGAAACCCCACAACTACAAACTCCACAAATAAAGACTCGGCAACTAGAATTTCCATATCTAGAAACTCCACAACTAAAAACTGCAAAACTAGAGACTCCACAACTTTAAACCCCACAACTCGAAACTCCACAACTCAAAACTCCACAACTTGAAACTCATCAACTAGAGACTCCAAAACTAGAAACTCCACAACTAGAAACTCCACAACTAGAAACTCCACAACTGGAAACTCCACAACTTGAGACTCCGCAACTTGAAACTTCACAACTAGAAACTCCGCTATTAAAAACTCCGCAACTAGAAACTCCGCAACCTGAAACTCCACAACTAGATACTCCATAACTGGAAACTCCACAACTAGATACTTCACAACTGGAAACTCCACAACTAGATACTCCACAACTGGAAACTCCACAACCAGAAACTCCACAACTAGAGACTTCAAAACTCGAAACTCCACAACTAGAAACTCCACAACTAGAAAATCCACAACCAGAGACTCTGCAATTCCAGAACTAGAAACTCCACAACTGGAAACTCCACAACTAGATACTCCGCAACTAGAAACTCCACAACTAGAGACTCCATAACTTGAAACTCCACAACTAGAGACTCCACAACTAGAAACTCCACAACTACAAACTCTACAATTAGAGACTCGGCTACAAGAAATTTCATGTATAGAAAGTCCACAACCAGAAACTCCACAACTGGAAACTTCACAACTAGAAACTCCACAACTAGAAACTCCACAACTAGAGATTCCGCCACTAGAAACTCCACAACCATAGACTCTGCAACTAGAAACTCCGCAGCTAGAAACTCCACAAATAGAAATTCCGCAACTTGAAACTCCACAACTAGATACTCCACAACTGGAAGCTCCACAACTAGATACTTCACAACTGGAAACTCCACAACTAGATACTCCACAACTGGAAACTCCACAACTAGAAACTCCACAACTAGAGACTCCAAAACTCGAAACTCCACAACTAGAAACTCCACAACTAGAAAATCCACAACCAGAGACTCTGCAATTCCACAACTAGAAACTCCACAACTGGAAACTCCACAACTAGATACTCCGCAACTAGAAACTCAACAACTAGAAACTTCATAACTTGAAACTCCACAACTAGAAACTCCACAACTAGAAACTCTGCAACTAGAGACTCCACAACTAGAAACTCCACAACTACAAACTCTACAAATAGAGACTCGGCTACAAGAAATTTCATGTCTAGAAAGTCCACAACCAGAAACTCCACAACTGGAAACTCCACAACTAGAAACTCCGCAGCTAGAAACTACCGAACTAGAGACTCCACAACTAGAAACTCCACAACTAGAAACTCCACAACTAAAAACTCCACAACTTGAAACCTCACAACCTTAAGTTACGCAACTAGAAAATCCACATCTAGAGATTCCGCAACTAGAAGCTACACAACTAGAAACTCCACAACTAGAAACTCCCCAACTAGAAACTCCGCAACTAGAAACTCCGCAACAGGAGACTCTATAACTAGAAACTCAACAACTTGAAACTCCAAAACTAGAAACTCCACAACTAGAAACTTCACAACTAGAAACTCCGCAACTAGAGACTCCACAACTGGAAACTCCATCTCATTCTCATATCGTCCCATCTCATTAACTTCAGTGCCTTGCAAAATCATGGAACACGTCATATTCACTCACATTATCAGTTTTCTTGACAAGGTTAATTTTTTTCATCCTGCACAACATGGCTTCCGAAAAGGGTTTTCATGCGAAACTCAAGTAGCACTTTTTGTTCATGACCTTCATTCCAATCTCGATAGTAACCTTCAAACCGACGCCATATTTCTAGATTTCACCAAAGCATTTGATAAGGTACCTCACAAACGCCTGTTACTGAAACTCTCCCACTTAAACTTACATCCCGCTGTCTTAATCTGGATCCAAGAATTCTTACATAACCGTTCCCAATCTGTCCTTGTAAATGATCAGCTCTCCAACTTTATTCCAGTTACATCAGGTGTCCCTCAGGGTTCCGTCCTTGGTCCCTTGTTATTTCTAATATATATTAATGACCTACCAACGAACTTAACTTGTAACATACGCATGTTTGCTGATGACTGCGTTTTGTACCACACAGTAACGAATGTATCTGATCAAATTAGCCTCCAAAGTGACATTAACCAAGTGCAGCGTTGGTGTGAACGGTGGCAAATGGAACTTAATCCTAACAAATGTAAACTTGTGTCGTTTCAGCGTCGCCATAACCCGCTCACCACTTCCTACGTAATCTCTAACACTCCTGTTCACTTGTGCAATCCTACAAATACCTTGGCCTAACTTTGTGCAGTGACCTAACTTGGGCTGAGCACATCTGGACTATCATCGCAGCTGCTAATCGTACTCTCGGCTTCCTAAAACGTCATCTGCGCAACACACCCCGCCATGTAAAATTATTAGCATATCAGTCCCTCGTAAGAAGCAAGCTTGAATATGCATCGTCAATTTGGAGCCCACAACACGCGTATCTCATTGCTGAACTCGAATCACTTCAAAACCGTGCTACTAGATTCATTCATTCCTCATATGCCTATCACATTAGCGTGTCATCTTTAAAAGAAGAAATTGGCCTGTACCCTCTATCTTCCCGCCGCCGCATTGCCACCCTTTGCTTGTTTCATAAACTTTTTCACAGTCCACTTGCAATCGAACCTTACATTTCCCCCCCCCCCATTTCGCAGGTCATATCGCATTGGCCATGTCTTTCAAGTTGCCCGTCAACGTTCCCGCACCGTTAATTTTGCTGCCTCATTTTTTCTTCGTGCAGCAAAAGACTGGAATGACCTCCCCCACCATATTGCAGCAATCACCTGTCCATCAACATTTATGCATAGCGTCACAAGCCATTTTTCAAACTAATTCATGGCTTTTTTTGTACGTTTTTTGTAACCCCACCCCTTATGTAATGTCCCCTTGGGGACCTTTAAGGTAATAAATTGAAATGAAATGAAATGAAATGAAACTCCACAACTACAAACTCCACAACTACAAACTCCACAAATACAGACTCGGCAACTAGAAATTCTATATCTAGAAACTCCACAACTAGAAACTGCAAAACTAGAGACTTCACAACTAGAAACTCAACAACTAGAAACTCAACAACTAGAAACTCCACAACTAAAAACTCCACAACTGGAAACTCCACAACTTGAGACTCCGCAACTTGAAACTTCACAACTGGAAACTCCACAACTAGATACTCCACAACTGGAAACTCCACAACTAGAAACTCCACAACTAGACTCCACAACTTGAAACTCCACAACTAGAAATTCCACAACTAGAAACTCTGCAACTAGGGACTCCACAACTATAAACTCCATAACTAGAAACTCCACAACTACAAACTCTACAAATAGAGACTCGGCTACAAGAAATTTCATGTCTAGAAAGTCCACAACCAGAAAATCCACAACTGGAAACTCCACAACTAGAAACTCCACAACTAGAAACTCCACAACTAGAGATTCCGCAACTAAAACTCCACAACCAGAGACTCTGCAACTAGAATCTCCGCAGCTAGAAACTCCACAAATAGAAACTCCGCAACTAGAAACTCCGCAGCTAGAAACTACACAACTAGAAACTCCGCAACTAGAAACTCCACGACTCGAAACTCAACAACTGGAAACTCCACAACTAGACACTCCACAACTAAAAACTCTTCAACTAGAAACTCCTAAACTAGAGGCTCCACAACTAGAGAATCTACAACTAGAGACTTCAAACTAGAAACTCAACAACTAGAAACTCCACAACTAAAAACTCAACAAGTAGAAACTCCACAGCATGATACTCCGCAACTTGAAACTCCACAACTAGAAACTCCGCAACTAGAAACTCTACAACTAGGAACTCCGCAACTAGAAACTTCACAACTAGAAATTCCACAGCTAGAAACACCACAACTAGACACTCCGCAACTAGAAACTCCACAACTTGAGACGCCGCAACCAGAAACTCCACAATTTGAAACTCCACAACTAGAAACTCCACAACTAGAAACGCTACAACTAGAGACTCCTCAACTAGAGAATTCGCAACTAGAAACTCCAAAACTAGAGACTCTGCAACTAGAAACTCCGCAGCTAGAGACGCCACAACTAGAAACTCCACAACTAGAAACTCCACAACCAGAAACTCCACAACTAGAAACTCCACAACTAGAAACTCCGCAACTAGAGACTCACCAACTAGAAACTCCACAACTAGAAACCCCACAACTACAAACTCCACAAATAAAGACTCGGCAACTAGAATTTCCATATCTAGAAACTCCACAACTAAAAACTGCAAAACTAGAGACTCCACAACTTTAAACCCCACAACTCGAAACTCCACAACTCAAAACTCCACAACTTGAAACTCATCAACTAGAGACTCCAAAACTAGAAACTCCACAACTAGAAACTCCACAACTAGAAACTCCACAACTGGAAACTCCACAACTTGAGACTCCGCAACTTGAAACTCCACAACTAGAAACTCCGCTATTAAAAACTCCGCAACTAGAAACTCCGCAACCTGAAACTCCACAACTAGATACTCCATAACTGGAAACTCCACAACTAGATACTTCACAACTGGAAACTCCACAACTAGATACTCCACAACTGGAAACTCCACAACCAGAAACTCCACAACTAGAGACTTCAAAACTCGAAACTCCACAACTAGAAACTCCACAACTAGAAAATCCACAACCAGAGACTCTGCAATTCCAGAACTAGAAACTCCACAACTGGAAACTCCACAACTAGATACTCCGCAACTAGAAACTCCACAACTAGAGACTCCATAACTTGAAACTCCACAACTAGAGACTCCACAACTAGAAACTCCACAACTACAAACTCTACAATTAGAGACTCGGCTACAAGAAATTTCATGTATAGAAAGTCCACAACCAGAAACTCCACAACTGGAAACTTCACAACTAGAAACTCCACAACTAGAAACTCCACAACTAGAGATTCCGCCACTAGAAACTCCACAACCATAGACTCTGCAACTAGAAACTCCGCAGCTAGAAACTCCACAAATAGAAATTCCGCAACTTGAAACTCCACAACTAGATACTCCACAACTGGAAGCTCCACAACTAGATACTTCACAACTGGAAACTCCACAACTAGATACTCCACAACTGGAAACTCCACAACTAGAAACTCCACAACTAGAGACTCCAAAACTCGAAACTCCACAACTAGAAACTCCACAACTAGAAAATCCACAACCAGAGACTCTGCAATTCCACAACTAGAAACTCCACAACTGGAAACTCCACAACTAGATACTCCGCAACTAGAAACTCAACAACTAGAAACTTCATAACTTGAAACTCCACAACTAGAAACTCCACAACTAGAAACTCTGCAACTAGAGACTCCACAACTAGAAACTCCACAACTACAAACTCTACAAATAGAGACTCGGCTACAAGAAATTTCATGTCTAGAAAGTCCACAACCAGAAACTCCACAACTGGAAACTCCACAACTAAAAACTCCACAACTTGAAACCTCACAACCTTAAGTTACGCAACTAGAAAATCCACATCTAGAGATTCCGCAACTAGAAGCTACACAACTAGAAACTCCACAACTAGAAACTCCCCAACTAGAAACTCCGCAACTAGAAACTCCGCAACAGGAGACTCTATAACTAGAAACTCAACAACTTGAAACTCCAAAACTAGAAACTCCACAACTAGAAACTTCACAACTAGAAACTCCGCAACTAGAGACTCCACAACTGGAAACTCCATCTCATTCTCATATCGTCCCATCTCATTAACTTCAGTGCCTTGCAAAATCATGAAACACGTCATATTCACTCACATTATCAGTTTTCTTGACAAGGTTAATTTTTTTCATCCTGCACAACATGGCTTCCGAAAAGGGTTTTCATGCGAAACTCAAGTAGCACTTTTTGTTCATGACCTTCATTCCAATCTCGATAGTAACCTTCAAACCGACGCCATATTTCTAGATTTCACCAAAGCATTTGATAAGGTACCTCACAAACGCCTGTTACTGAAACTCTCCCACTTAAACTTACATCCCGCTGTCTTAATCTGGATCCAAGAATTCTTACATAACCGTTCCCAATCTGTCCTTGTAAATGATCAGCTCTCCAACTTTATTCCAGTTACATCAGGTGTCCCTCAGGGTTCCGTCCTTGGTCCCTTGTTATTTCTAATATATATTAATGACCTACCAACGAACTTAACTTGTAACATACGCATGTTTGCTGATGACTGCGTTTTGTACCACACAGTAACGAATGTATCTGATCAAATTAGCCTCCAAAGTGACATTAACCAAGTGCAGCGTTGGTGTGAACGGTGGCAAATGGAACTTAATCCTAACAAATGTAAACTTGTGTCGTTTCAGCGTCGCCATAACCCGCTCACCACTTCCTACGTAATCTCTAACACTCCTGTTCACTTGTGCAATCCTACAAATACCTTGGCCTAACTTTGTGCAGTGACCTAACTTGGGCTGAGCACATCTGGACTATCATCGCAGCTGCTAATCGTACTCTCGGCTTCCTAAAACGTCATCTGCGCAACACACCCCGCCATGTAAAATTATTAGCATATCAGTCCCTCGTAAGAAGCAAGCTTGAAGATGCATCGTCAATTTGGAGCCCACAACACGCGTATCTCATTGCTGAACTCGAATCACTTCAAAACCGTGCTACTAGATTCATTCATTCCTCATATGCCTATCACATTAGCGTGTCATCTTTAAAAGAAGAAATTGGCCTGTACCCTCTATCTTCCCGCCGCCGCATTGCCACCCTTTGCTTGTTTCATAAACTTTTTCACAGTCCACTTGCAATCGAACCTTACATTTCCCCCCCCCCCATTTCGCAGGTCATATCGCATTGGCCATGTCTTTCAAGTTGCCCGTCAACGTTCCCGCACCGTTAATTTTGCTGCCTCATTTTTTCTTCGTGCAGCAAAAGACTGGAATGACCTCCCCCACCATATTGCAGCAATCACCTGTCCATCAACATTTATGCATAGCGTCACAAGCCATTTTTCAAACTAATTCATGGCTTTTTTTGTACGTTTTTTGTAACCCCACCCCTTATGTAATGTCCCCTTGGGGACCTTTAAGGTAATAAATTGAAATGAAATGAAATGAAATGAAACTCCACAACTACAAACTCCACAACTACAAACTCCACAAATACAGACTCGGCAACTAGAAATTCTATATCTAGAAACTCCACAACTAGAAACTGCAAAACTAGAGACTTCACAACTAGAAACTCAACAACTAGAAACTCAACAACTAGAAACTCCACAACTAAAAACTCCACAACTGGAAACTCCACAACTTGAGACTCCGCAACTTGAAACTTCACAACTGGAAACTCCACAACTAGATACTCCACAACTGGAAACTCCACAACTAGAAACTCCACAACTAGACTCCACAACTTGAAACTCCACAACTAGAAATTCCACAACTAGAAACTCTGCAACTAGGGACTCCACAACTATAAACTCCATAACTAGAAACTCCACAACTACAAACTCTACAAATAGAGACTCGGCTACAAGAAATTTCATGTCTAGAAAGTCCACAACCAGAAAATCCACAACTGGAAACTCCACAACTAGAAACTCCACAACTAGAAACTCCACAACTAGAGATTCCGCAACTAAAACTCCACAACCAGAGACTCTGCAACTAGAATCTCCGCAGCTAGAAACTCCACAAATAGAAACTCCGCAACTAGAAACTCCGCAGCTAGAAACTACACAACTAGAAACTCCGCAACTAGAAACTCCACGACTCGAAAGTCAACAACTCGAAACTCCACAACTAGACACTCCACAACTAAAAACTCTTCAACTAGAAACTCCTAAACTAGAGACTCCACAACTAGAGAATCTACAACTAGAGACTTCAAACTAGAAACTCAACAACTAGAAACTCCACAACTAAAAACTCAACAAGTAGAAACTCCACAGCATGACACTCCGCAACTTGAAACTCCACAACTAGAAACTCCGCAACTAGAAACTCTACAACTAGGAACTCCGCAACTAGAAACTCCACAACTAGAAATTCCACAGCTAGAAACACCACAACTAGACACTCCGCAACTAGAAACTCCACAACTTGAGACGCCGCAACCAGAAACTCCACAATTTGAAACTCCACAACTAGAAACTCCACAACTAGAAACGCTACAACTAGAGACTCCTCAACTAGAGAATTCGCAACTAGAAACTCCAAAACTAGAGACTCTGCAACTAGAAACTCCGCAGCTAGAGACGCCACAACTAGAAACTCCACAACTAGAAACTCCACAACCAGAAACTCCACAACTAGAAACTCCACAACTAGAAACTCCGCAACTAGAGACTCACCAACTAGAAACTCCACAACTAGAAACCCCACAACTACAAACTCCACAAATAAAGACTCGGCAACTAGAAATTCCATATCTAGAAACTCCACAACTAAAAACTGCAAAACTAGAGACTTCTCAACTAGAAACTCAACAACTAGAAACTCCACAACTAAAACTCCACAACTGGAAACTCCACAACTTGAGAATCCGCAACTTGAAACTTCACAACTGGAAACTCCACAACTACATACTCCACAACTGGAAACTCCACAACTAGAAACTCCACAACTAGACGCCACAACTTGAAACTCCACAACTAGAGACTCCGCAACTCCACAACTAGAAACTCCACAACTGGAAACTCCACAACTAGATACTCCGCAACTAGAAACTCCACAACTAGAGACTCCACAACTTGAAACTCCACAACTTTAATCTCCACAACTTGAGACTCCACAACTAGAAACTCCACAACTCAAAACTCCACAACTGAAAACTCCACAATTAGAAACTCCACAACCAGAAACTCCAAAACTAGAAACTCCACAACTAAAAACTCCACAACTGGAAACTCCACAACTAGAAACTCCACAACTAGAAACTCCACAACTAGAGACTCCGCAACTAGAAACTCCACAACCAGAGACTCTGCAACTAGAAACTCCACAATTTGAAACTCCACAACTAGAAACTACACAACTAGAGACTCCACAACTAGAAACTCTACAACTAGAAACTCCACAACTTGAAACCTCACAACCTTAAGTTACGCTACTAGAAAATCCACAGCTAGAGATTCCGCAACTACAAACTCTACAACTAGAAACTCCACAACTGAAAACTTCACAACTAGAAACTCCAAAACTCGAAATTCCACAACTAGAATCTCCACAACTGGAAACTCCACATCTAGACACTCCACAACTAAAAACTCTTCAACTAGAAACTCCTAAACTAGAGACTCCACAACTAGAGAATCTACAACTAGAGACTTCAAACTAGAAACTCAACAACTAGAAACTTCAAAACTCGAAACTCTACTAGAAACTACACAACTGGAAACTCCACAACTAGACACTCCACAACTAGAAACTCCGCAACTAGAGACTCTTCAAATATGGAACTCCGCAACTAGAAACTCCGCAACAAGAAATTCCACAGCTAGAAACACCACAACTAGACACTCCGCAACTAGAAACTCCACAACTTGAGACGCCGCAACTAGAAACTCCACAACTTGAAACTTCACAACTAGAACCTCCACAACTAGAAACTCTACAACTAGAGACTCCTCAACTAGAGAATTCGCAACTAGAAACTCCAAAACTAGAGACTCTGCATCTAGAAACTCCGCAGCTAGAAACTCCACAACTAGAAACTCCACAACTAGAAACTTCACAACTAGAAACTCCACAACTCGAAACTCCACAACTCAAAACTCCACAACTTGAAACTCATCAACTAGAGACTCCAAAACTAGAAACTCCACAACTAGAAACTCCACAACTAGAAACTCCACAACTGGAAACTCCACAACTTGAGACTCCGCAACTTCAAACTCCTCAACTAGAAACTCCGCTATTAAAAACTCCGCAACTAGAAACTCCGCAACTAGAAACTCCGCAACCTGAAACTCCACAACTAAATACTCCACAACTGGAAACTCCACAACTAGATACTTCACAACTGGAAACTCCACAACCAGAAACTCCACAACTAGAGACTTCAAAACTCGAAACTCCACAACTAGAAACTCCACAACTAGAAAATCCACAACCAGAGACTCTGCAATTCCAGAACTAGAAACTCCACAACTGGAAACTCCACAACTAGATACTCCGCAACTAGAAACTCCACAACTAGAGACTCCATAACTTGAAACTCCACAACTAGAAACTCCACAACTAGAAACTCTGCAACTAGAGACTCCACAACTAGAAACTCCACAACTAGACACTCCACAACTAAAAACTCTTCAACTAGAAACTCCTAAACTTGAGACTCCACAACTAGAGAATCTACAACTAGAGATTTCAAACTAGAAATTCAACAACTAGAAACTCCACAACTAAAAACTCAACAACTAGAAACTCCACAGCATGAGACTCCGCAACTTGAAACTCCACAACTAGAAACTCCGCAACTACAAACTCCACAACTAGGAACTCCGCAACTAGAAACTCCACAACTAGAAACTCCACAACTAGAAACTCCACTACTAGATACTCCACAACTGGAAACTCGACAACTAGAAACTCCACATCTAGAGACTCCACAACTTGAAACTCCACAACTAGATAATCTGCAACTAGAAACTCCACAACTAGAGACTCCGCAACTCCACAACTATAAACTCCACAACTGAAAAATCCACAACTAGATACTCCACAACTAGAAAATCCACAACTAAAAACTCCACAACTATAGACTCCACAGCTTCAAACTCCACACGTTTAAACTCCACAACTTAAGACTCCACAACTAGAAACTCCACAACTAGAAACTCCACAACTAGAAACTCCGCAACAGGAGACTCTATAACTAGAAACTCAACAACTTGAAACTCCAAAACTAGAAACTCCACAACTAGAAACTTAACAACTACAAACTCCACAACTACAAACTCCACAAATACAGACTCGGCAACTAGAAATTCAATATCTAGAAACTCCACAACTAGAAACTGCAAAACTAGAGACTTCACAACTAGAAACTCAACAACTAGAAACTCCACAACTAAAAACTCCACAACTGGAAACTCCACAACTTGAGACTCCGCAACTTGAAACTTCACAACTGGAAACTCCACAACTAGATACTCCACAACTGGAAACTCCACAACTAGAAACTCCACAACTAGACTCCACAACTTGAAACTCCACAACTAGAGACTCCACAACTAGAAACTCCACAACTAGAAATTCCACAACTAGAAACTCTGCAACTAGGGACTCCACAACTAGAAACTCCATAACTAGAAACTCCACAACTACAAACTCTACAAATAGAGACTCGGCTACAAGAAATTTCATGTCTAGAAAGTCCACAACCAGAAAATCCACAACTGGAAACTCCACAACTAGAAACTCCACAACTAGAAACTCCACAACTAGAGATTCCGCAACTAAAACTCCACAACCAGAGACTCTGCAACTAGAATCTCCGCAGCTAGAAACTCCACAAATAGAAACTCCGCAACTAGAAACTCTGCAGCTAGAAACTACACAACTAGAAACTCCGCAACTAGAAACTCCACGACTCGAAACTCAACAACTGGAAACTCCACAACTAGACACTCCACAACTAAAAACTCTTCAACTAGAAACTCCTAAACTAGAGACTCCACAACTAGAGAATCTACAACTAGAGACTTCAAACTAGAAACTCAACAACTAGAAACTCCACAACTAAAAACTCAACAAGTAGAAACTCCACAGCATGACACTCCGCAACTTGAAACTCCACAACTAGAAACTCCGCAACTAGAAACTCTACAACTAGGAACTCCGCAACTAGAAACTGCACAACTAGAAATTCCACAGCTAGAAACACCACAACTAGACACTCCGCAACTAGAAACTCCACAACTTGAGACGCCGCAACCAGAAACTCCACAATTTGAAACTCCACAACTAGAAACTCCACAACTAGAAACGCTACAACTAGAGACTCCTCAACTAGAGAATTCGCAACTAGAAACTCCAAAACTAGAGACTCTGCAACTAGAAACTCCGCAGCTAGAGACGCCACAACTAGAAACTCCACAACTAGAAACTCCACAACCAGAAACTCCACAACTAGAAACCCCACAACTAGAAACTCCGCAACTAGAGACTCACCAACTAGAAACTCCACAACTAGAAACCCCACAACTACAAACTCCACAAATAAAGACTCGGCAACTAGAAATTCCATATCTAGAAACTCCACAACTAAAAACTGCAAAACTAGAGACTCCACAACTTTAAACTCCACAACTCGAAACTCCACAACTCAAAACTCCACAACTTGAAACTCATCAACTAGAGACTCCAAAACTAGAAACTCCACAACTAGAAACTCCACAACTAGAAACTCCACAACTGGAAACTCCACAACTTGAGACTCCGCAACTTGAAACTCCACAACTAGAAACTCCGCTATTAAAAACTCCGCAACTAGAAACTCCGCAACCAGAAACTCCACAACTAGATACTCCATAACTGGAAACTCCACAACTAGATACTTCACAACTGGAAACTCCACAATTAGATACTCCACAACTGGAAACTCCACAACCAGAAACTCCACAACTAGAGACTTCAAAACTCGAAACTCCACAACTAGAAACTCCACAACTAGAAAATCCACAACCAGAGACTCTGCAATTCCAGAACTAGAAACTCCACAACTGGAAACTCCACAACTAGATACTCCGCAACTAGAAACTCCACAACTAGAGACTCCATAACTTGAAACTCCACAACTAGAGACTCCACAACTAGAAACTCCACAACTACAAACTCTACAATTAGAGACTCGGCTACAAGAAATTTCATGTCTAGAAACTCCGCAACTAGAGACTCCACAACTGGAAACTCCACAACTACAAACTCCACAACTACAAACTCCACAAATACAGACTCGGCAACTAGAAATTCTATATCTAGAAACTCCACAACTAGAAACTGCAAAACTAGAGACTTCACAACTAGAAACTCAACAACTAGAAACTCCACAACTAAAAACTCCACAACTGGAAACTCCACAACTTGAGACTCCGCAACTTGAAACTTCACAACTGGAAACTCCACAACTAGATACTCCACAACTGGAAACTCCACAACTAGAAACTCCACAACTAGACTCCACAACTTGAAACTCCACAACTAGAGACTCCACAACTAGAAACTCAACAACTAGAAATTCCACAACTAGAAACTCTGCAACTAGGGACTCCACAACTAGAAACTCCATAACTAGAAACTCCACAACTACAAACTCTACAAATAGAGACTCGGCTACAAGAAATTTCATGTCTAGAAAGTCCACAACCAGAAAATCCACAACTGGAAACTCCACAACTAGAAACTCCACAACTAGAAACTCCACAACTAGAGATTCCGCAACTAAAACTCCACAACCAGAGACTCTGCAACTAGAATCTCCGCAGCTAGAAACTCCACAAATAGAAACTCCGCAACTAGAAACTCTGCAGCTAGAAACTACACAACTAGAAACTCCGCAACTAGAAACTCCACGACTCGAAACTCAACAACTGGAAACTCCACAACTAGACACTCCACAACTAAAAACTCTTCAACTAGAAACTCCTAAACTAGAGACTCCACAACTAGAGAATCTACAACTAGAGACTTCAAACTAGAAACTCAACAACTAGAAACTCCACAACTAAAAACTCAACAAGTAGAAACTCCACAGCATGACACTCCGCAACTTGAAACTCCACAACTAGAAACTCCGCAACTAGAAACTCTACAACTAGGAACTCCGCAACTAGAAACTTCACAACTAGAAATTCCACAGCTAGAAACACCACAACTAGACACTCCGCAACTAGAAACTCCACAACTTGAGACGCCGCAACCAGAAACTCCACAATTTGAAACTCCACAACTAGAAACTCCACAACTAGAAACGCTACAACTAGAGACTCCTCAACTAGAGAATTCGCAACTAGAAACTCCAAAACTAGAGACTCTGCAACTAGGGACTCCACAACTAGAAACTCCATAACTAGAAACTCCACAACTACAAACTCTACAAATAGAGACTCGGCTACAAGAAATTTCATGTCTAGAAAGTCCACAACCAGAAAATCCACAACTGGAAACTCCACAACTAGAAACTCCACAACTAGAAACTCCACAACTAGAGATTCCGCAACTAAAACTCCACAACCAGAGACTCTGCAACTAGAATCTCCGCAGCTAGAAACTCCACAAATAGAAACTCCGCAACTAGAAACTCCGCAGCTAGAAACTACACAACTAGAAACTCCGCAACTAGAAACTCCACGACTCGAAAGTCAACAACTCGAAACTCCACAACTAGACACTCCACAACTAAAAACTCTTCAACTAGAAACTCCTAAACTAGAGACTCCACAACTAGAGAATCTACAACTAGAGACTTCAAACTAGAAACTCAACAACTAGAAACTCCACAACTAAAAACTCAACAAGTAGAAACTCCACAGCATGACACTCCGCAACTTGAAACTCCACAACTAGAAACTCCGCAACTAGAAACTCTACAACTAGGAACTCCGCAACTAGAAACTCCACAACTAGAAATTCCACAGCTAGAAACACCACAACTAGACACTCCGCAACTAGAAACTCCACAACTTGAGACGCCGCAACCAGAAACTCCACAATTTGAAACTCCACAACTAGAAACTCCACAACTAGAAACGCTACAACTAGAGACTCCTCAACTAGAGAATTCGCAACTAGAAACTCCAAAACTAGAGACTCTGCAACTAGAAACTCCGCAGCTAGAGACGCCACAACTAGAAACTCCACAACTAGAAACTCCACAACCAGAAACTCCACAACTAGAAACTCCACAACTAGAAACTCCGCAACTAGAGACTCACCAACTAGAAACTCCACAACTAGAAACCCCACAACTACAAACTCCACAAATAAAGACTCGGCAACTAGAAATTCCATATCTAGAAACTCCACAACTAAAAACTGCAAAACTAGAGACTTCTCAACTAGAAACTCAACAACTAGAAACTCCACAACTAAAACTCCACAACTGGAAACTCCACAACTTGAGAATCCGCAACTTGAAACTTCACAACTGGAAACTCCACAACTACATACTCCACAACTGGAAACTCCACAACTAGAAACTCCACAACTAGAAACTCCACAACTGGAAACTCCACAACTAGATACTCCGCAACTAGAAACTCCACAACTAGAGACTCCACAACTTGAAACTCCACAACTTTAATCTCCACAACTTGAGACTCCACAACTAGAAACTCCACAACTCAAAACTCCACAACTGAAAACTCCACAATTAGAAACTCCACAACCAGAAACTCCAAAACTAGAAACTCCACAACTAAAAACTCCACAACTGGAAACTCCACAACTAGAAACTCCACAACTAGAAACTCCACAACTAGAGACTCCGCAACTAGAAACTCCACAACCAGAGACTCTGCAACTAGAAACTCCACAATTTGAAACTCCACAACTAGAAACTACACAACTAGAGACTCCACAACTAGAAACTCTACAACTAGAAACTCCACAACTTGAAACCTCACAACCTTAAGTTACGCTACTAGAAAATCCACAGCTAGAGATTCCGCAACTACAAACTCTACAACTAGAAACTCCACAACTGAAAACTTCACAACTAGAAACTCCAAAACTCGAAATTCCACAACTAGAATCTCCACAACTGGAAACTCCACATCTAGACACTCCACAACTAAAAACTCTTCAACTAGAAACTCCTAAACTAGAGACTCCACAACTAGAGAATCTACAACTAGAGACTTCAAACTAGAAACTCAACAACTAGAAACTTCAAAACTCGAAACTCTACTAGAAACTACACAACTGGAAACTCCACAACTAGACACTCCACAACTAGAAACTCCGCAACTAGAGACTCTTCAAATATGGAACTCCGCAACTAGAAACTCCGCAACAAGAAATTCCACAGCTAGAAACACCACAACTAGACACTCCGCAACTAGAAACTCCACAACTTGAGACGCCGCAACTAGAAACTCCACAACTTGAAACTTCACAACTAGAACCTCCACAACTAGAAACTCTACAACTAGAGACTCCTCAACTAGAGAATTCGCAACTAGAAACTCCAAAACTAGAGACTCTGCATCTAGAAACTCCGCAGCTAGAAACTCCACAACTAGAAACTCCACAACTAGAAACTTCACAACTAGAAACTCCACAACTCGAAACTCCACAACTCAAAACTCCACAACTTGAAACTCATCAACTAGAGACTCCAAAACTAGAAACTCCACAACTAGAAACTCCACAACTAGAAACTCCACAACTGGAAACTCCACAACTTGAGACTCCGCAACTTCAAACTCCTCAACTAGAAACTCCGCTATTAAAAACTCCGCAACTAGAAACTCCGCAACTAGAAACTCCGCAACCTGAAACTCCACAACTAAATACTCCACAACTGGAAACTCCACAACTAGATACTTCACAACTGGAAACTCCACAACCAGAAACTCCACAACTAGAGACTTCAAAACTCGAAACTCCACAACTAGAAACTCCACAACTAGAAAATCCACAACCAGAGACTCTGCAATTCCAGAACTAGAAACTCCACAACTGGAAACTCCACAACTAGATACTCCGCAACTAGAAACTCCACAACTAGAGACTCCATAACTTGAAACTCCACAACTAGAAACTCCACAACTAGAAACTCTGCAACTAGAGACTCCACAACTAGAAACTCCACAACTAGACACTCCACAACTAAAAACTCTTCAACTAGAAACTCCTAAACTTGAGACTCCACAACTAGAGAATCTACAACTAGAGATTTCAAACTAGAAATTCAACAACTAGAAACTCCACAACTAAAAACTCAACAACTAGAAACTCCACAGCATGAGACTCCGCAACTTGAAACTCCACAACTAGAAACTCCGCAACTACAAACTCCACAACTAGGAACTCCGCAACTAGAAACTCCACAACTAGAAACTCCACAACTAGAAACTCCACTACTAGATACTCCACAACTGGAAACTCGACAACTAGAAACTCCACATCTAGAGACTCCACAACTTGAAACTCCACAACTAGATAATCTGCAACTAGAAACTCCACAACTAGAGACTCCGCAACTCCACAACTATAAACTCCACAACTGAAAAATCCACAACTAGATACTCCACAACTAGAAAATCCACAACTAAAAACTCCACAACTATAGACTCCACAGCTTCAAACTCCACACGTTTAAACTCCACAACTTAAGACTCCACAACTAGAAACTCCACAACTAGAAACTCCACAACTAGAAACTCCGCAACAGGAGACTCTATAACTAGAAACTCAACAACTTGAAACTCCAAAACTAGAAACTCCACAACTAGAAACTTAACAACTACAAACTCCACAACTACAAACTCCACAAATACAGACTCGGCAACTAGAAATTCAATATCTAGAAACTCCACAACTAGAAACTGCAAAACTAGAGACTTCACAACTAGAAACTCAACAACTAGAAACTCCACAACTAAAAACTCCACAACTGGAAACTCCACAACTTGAGACTCCGCAACTTGAAACTTCACAACTGGAAACTCCACAACTAGATACTCCACAACTGGAAACTCCACAACTAGAAACTCCACAACTAGACTCCACAACTTGAAACTCCACAACTAGAGACTCCACAACTAGAAACTCCACAACTAGAAATTCCACAACTAGAAACTCTGCAACTAGGGACTCCACAACTAGAAACTCCATAACTAGAAACTCCACAACTACAAACTCTACAAATAGAGACTCGGCTACAAGAAATTTCATGTCTAGAAAGTCCACAACCAGAAAATCCACAACTGGAAACTCCACAACTAGAAACTCCACAACTAGAAACTCCACAACTAGAGATTCCGCAACTAAAACTCCACAACCAGAGACTCTGCAACTAGAATCTCCGCAGCTAGAAACTCCACAAATAGAAACTCCGCAACTAGAAACTCTGCAGCTAGAAACTACACAACTAGAAACTCCGCAACTAGAAACTCCACGACTCGAAACTCAACAACTGGAAACTCCACAACTAGACACTCCACAACTAAAAACTCTTCAACTAGAAACTCCTAAACTAGAGACTCCACAACTAGAGAATCTACAACTAGAGACTTCAAACTAGAAACTCAACAACTAGAAACTCCACAACTAAAAACTCAACAAGTAGAAACTCCACAGCATGACACTCCGCAACTTGAAACTCCACAACTAGAAACTCCGCAACTAGAAACTCTACAACTAGGAACTCCGCAACTAGAAACTGCACAACTAGAAATTCCACAGCTAGAAACACCACAACTAGACACTCCGCAACTAGAAACTCCACAACTTGAGACGCCGCAACCAGAAACTCCACAATTTGAAACTCCACAACTAGAAACTCCACAACTAGAAACGCTACAACTAGAGACTCCTCAACTAGAGAATTCGCAACTAGAAACTCCAAAACTAGAGACTCTGCAACTAGAAACTCCGCAGCTAGAGACGCCACAACTAGAAACTCCACAACTAGAAACTCCACAACCAGAAACTCCACAACTAGAAACCCCACAACTAGAAACTCCGCAACTAGAGACTCACCAACTAGAAACTCCACAACTAGAAACCCCACAACTACAAACTCCACAAATAAAGACTCGGCAACTAGAAATTCCATATCTAGAAACTCCACAACTAAAAACTGCAAAACTAGAGACTCCACAACTTTAAACTCCACAACTCGAAACTCCACAACTCAAAACTCCACAACTTGAAACTCATCAACTAGAGACTCCAAAACTAGAAACTCCACAACTAGAAACTCCACAACTAGAAACTCCACAACTGGAAACTCCACAACTTGAGACTCCGCAACTTGAAACTCCACAACTAGAAACTCCGCTATTAAAAACTCCGCAACTAGAAACTCCGCAACCAGAAACTCCACAACTAGATACTCCATAACTGGAAACTCCACAACTAGATACTTCACAACTGGAAACTCCACAATTAGATACTCCACAACTGGAAACTCCACAACCAGAAACTCCACAACTAGAGACTTCAAAACTCGAAACTCCACAACTAGAAACTCCACAACTAGAAAATCCACAACCAGAGACTCTGCAATTCCAGAACTAGAAACTCCACAACTGGAAACTCCACAACTAGATACTCCGCAACTAGAAACTCCACAACTAGAGACTCCATAACTTGAAACTCCACAACTAGAGACTCCACAACTAGAAACTCCACAACTACAAACTCTACAATTAGAGACTCGGCTACAAGAAATTTCATGTCTAGAAACTCCGCAACTAGAGACTCCACAACTGGAAACTCCACAACTACAAACTCCACAACTACAAACTCCACAAATACAGACTCGGCAACTAGAAATTCTATATCTAGAAACTCCACAACTAGAAACTGCAAAACTAGAGACTTCACAACTAGAAACTCAACAACTAGAAACTCCACAACTAAAAACTCCACAACTGGAAACTCCACAACTTGAGACTCCGCAACTTGAAACTTCACAACTGGAAACTCCACAACTAGATACTCCACAACTGGAAACTCCACAACTAGAAACTCCACAACTAGACTCCACAACTTGAAACTCCACAACTAGAGACTCCACAACTAGAAACTCCACAACTAGAAATTCCACAACTAGAAACTCTGCAACTAGGGACTCCACAACTAGAAACTCCATAACTAGAAACTCCACAACTACAAACTCTACAAATAGAGACTCGGCTACAAGAAATTTCATGTCTAGAAAGTCCACAACCAGAAAATCCACAACTGGAAACTCCACAACTAGAAACTCCACAACTAGAAACTCCACAACTAGAGATTCCGCAACTAAAACTCCACAACCAGAGACTCTGCAACTAGAATCTCCGCAGCTAGAAACTCCACAAATAGAAACTCCGCAACTAGAAACTCTGCAGCTAGAAACTACACAACTAGAAACTCCGCAACTAGAAACTCCACGACTCGAAACTCAACAACTGGAAACTCCACAACTAGACACTCCACAACTAAAAACTCTTCAACTAGAAACTCCTAAACTAGAGACTCCACAACTAGAGAATCTACAACTAGAGACTTCAAACTAGAAACTCAACAACTAGAAACTCCACAACTAAAAACTCAACAAGTAGAAACTCCACAGCATGACACTCCGCAACTTGAAACTCCACAACTAGAAACTCCGCAACTAGAAACTCTACAACTAGGAACTCCGCAACTAGAAACTTCACAACTAGAAATTCCACAGCTAGAAACACCACAACTAGACACTCCGCAACTAGAAACTCCACAACTTGAGACGCCGCAACCAGAAACTCCACAATTTGAAACTCCACAACTAGAAACTCCACAACTAGAAACGCTACAACTAGAGACTCCTCAACTAGAGAATTCGCAACTAGAAACTCCAAAACTAGAGACTCTGCAACTAGGGACTCCACAACTAGAAACTCCATAACTAGAAACTCCACAACTACAAACTCTACAAATAGAGACTCGGCTACAAGAAATTTCATGTCTAGAAAGTCCACAACCAGAAAATCCACAACTGGAAACTCCACAACTAGAAACTCCACAACTAGAAACTCCACAACTAGAGATTCCGCAACTAAAACTCCACAACCAGAGACTCTGCAACTAGAATCTCCGCAGCTAGAAACTCCACAAATAGAAACTCCGCAACTAGAAACTCTGCAGCTAGAAACTACACAACTAGAAACTCCGCAACTAGAAACTCCACGACTCGAAACTCAACAACTGGAAACTCCACAACTAGACACTCCACAACTAAAAACTCTTCAACTAGAAACTCCTAAACTAGAGACTCCACAACTAGAGAATCTACAACTAGAGACTTCAAACTAGAAACTCAACAACTAGAAACTCCACAACTAAAAACTCAACAAGTAGAAACTCCACAGCATGACACTCCGCAACTTGAAACTCCACAACTAGAAACTCCGCAACTAGAAACTCTACAACTAGGAACTCCGCAACTAGAAACTTCACAACTAGAAATTCCACAGCTAGAAACACCACAACTAGACACTCCGCAACTAGAAACTCCACAACTTGAGACGCCGCAACCAGAAACTCCACAATTTGAAACTCCACAACTAGAAACTCCACAACTAGAAACGCTACAACTAGAGACTCCTCAACTAGAGAATTCGCAACTAGAAACTCCAAAACTAGAGACTCTGCAACTAGAAACTCCGCAGCTAGAGACGCCCCAACTAGAAACTCCACAACTAGAAACTCCACAACCAGAAACTCCACAACTAGAAACTCCACAACTAGAAACTCCGCAACTAGAGACTCACCAACTAGAAACTCCACAACTAGAAACCCCACAAGTACAAACTCCACAAATAAAGACTCGGCAACTAGAAATTCCATATCTAGAAACTCCACAACTAAAAACTGCAAAACTAGAGACTCCACAACTTTAAACTCCACAACTCGAAACTCCACAACTCAAAACTCCACAACTTGAAACTCATCAACTAGAGACTCCAAAACTAGAAACTCCACAACTAGAAACTCCACAACTAGAAACTCCACAACTGGAAACTCCACAACTTGAGACTCCGCAACTTGAAACTCCACAACTAGAAACTCCGCTATTAAAAACTCCGCAACTAGAAACTCCGCAACCAGAAACTCCACAACTAGATACTCCATAACTGGAAACTCCACAACTAGATACTTCACAACTGGAAACTCCACAATTAGATACTCCACAACTGGAAACTCCACAACCAGAAACTCCACAACTAGAGACTTCAAAACTCGAAACTCCACAACTAGAAACTCCACAACTAGAAAATCCACAACCAAAGACTCTGCAATTCCAGAACTAGAAACTCCACAACTGGAAACTCCACAACTAGATACTCCGCAACTAGAAACTCCACAACTAGAGACTCCATAACTTGAAACTCCACAACTAGAGACTCCACAACTAGAAACTCCACAACTACAAACTCTACAATTAGAGACTCGGCTACAAGAAATTTCATGTCTAGAAAGTCCACAACCAGAAACTCCACAACTGGAAACTTCACAACTAGAAACTCCACAACTAGAAACTCCACAACTAGAGATTCCGCCACTAGAAACTCCACAACCATAGACTCTGCAACTAGAAACTCCGCAGCTAGAAACTCCACAAATAGAAATTCCGCAACTTGAAACTCCACAACTAGATACTCCACAACTGGAAGCTCCACAACTAGATACTTCACAACTGGAAACTCCACAACTAGATACTCCACAACTGGAAACTCCACAACCAGAAACTCCACAACTAGAGACTCCAAAACTCGAAACTCCACAACTAGAAACTCCACAACTAGAAAATCCACAACCAGAGACTCTGCAATTCCACAACTAGAAACTCCACAACTGGAAACTCCACAACTAGATACTCCGCAACTAGATACTCCGCAACTAGAAACTCAACAACTAGAAACTCCACAACTAGAAACTCCACAACTAGAAACTCTGCAACTAGAGACTCCACAACTAGAAACTCCACAACTACAAACTCTACAAATAGAGACTCCGCTACAAGAAATTTCATGTCTAGAAAGTCCACAACCAGAAACTCCACAACTGGAAACTCCACAACTAGAAACTCCGCAGCTAGAAACTACCGAACTAGAGACTCCACAACTAGAAACTCCACAACTAGAAACTCCACAACTAAAAACTCCACAACTTGAAACCTCACAACCTTAAGTTACGCAACTAGAAAATCCACATCTAGAGATTCCGCAACTAGAAGCTACACAACTAGAAACTCCACAACTAGAAACTCCCCAACTAGAAACTCCGCAACTAGAAACTCCGCAACAGGAGACTCTATAACTAGAAACTCAACAACTTGAAACTCCAAAACTAGAACTCCACAACTAGAAACTTCACAACTAGAAACTCCGCAACTAGAGACTCCACAACTGGAAACTCCATCTCATTCTCATATCGTCCCATCTCATTAACTTCAGTGCCTTGCAAAATCATGGAACACGTCATATTCACTCACATTATCAGTTTTCTTGACAAGGTTAATTTTTTTCATCCTGCACAACATGGCTTCCGAAAAGGGTTTTCATGCGAAACTCAAGTAGCACTTTTTGTTCATGACCTTCATTCCAATCTCGATAGTAACCTTCAAACCGACGCCATATTTCTAGATTTCACCAAAGCATTTGATAAGGTACCTCACAAACGCCTGTTACTGAAACTCTCCCACTTAAACTTACATCCCGCTGTCTTAATCTGGATCCAAGAATTCTTACATAACCGTTCCCAATCTGTCCTTGTAAATGATCAGCTCTCCAACTTTATTCCAGTTACATCAGGTGTCCCTCAGGGTTGCGTCCTTGGTCCCTTGTTATTTCTAATATATATTAATGACCTACCAACGAACTTAACTTGTAACATACGCATGTTTGCTGATGACAGCGTTTTGTACCACACAGTAACGAATGTATCTGATCAAATTAGCCTCCAAAGTGACATTAACCAAGTGCAGCGTTGGTGTGAACGGTGGCAAATGGAACTTAATCCTAACAAATGTAAACTTGTGTCGTTTCAGCGTCGCCATAACCCGCTCACCACTTCCTACGTAATCTCTAACACTCCTGTTCACTTGTGCAATCCTACAAATACCTTGGCCTAACTTTGTGGAGTGACCTAACTTGGGCTGAGCACATCTGGACTATCATCGCAGCTGCTAATCGTACTCTCGGCTTCCTAAAACGTCATCTGCGCAACACACCCCGCCATGTAAAATTATTAGCATATCAGTCCCTCGTAAGAAGCAAGCTTGAATATGCATCGTCAATTTGGAGCCCACAACACGCGTATCTCATTGCTGCACTCGAATCACTTCAAAACCGTGCTACTAGATTCATTCATTCCTCATACGCCTATCACATTAGCGTGTCATCTTTAAAAGAAGAAATTGGCCTGTACCCTCTATCTTCCCGCCGCCGCATTGCCACCCTTTGCTTGTTTCATAAATTTTTTCACAGTCCACTTGCAATCGAACCTTACATTTCCCCCCCCATTTCGCAGGTCATATCGCATTGGCCATGTCTTTCAAGTTGCCCGTCAACGTTCCCGCACCGTTAATTTTGCTGCCTCATTTTTTCTTCGTGCAGCAAAAGACTGGAATGACCTCCCCCACCATATTGCAGCAATCACCTGTCCATCAACATTTATGCATAGCGTCACAAGCCATTTTTCAAACTAATTCATGGCTTTTTTGTACGTTTTTTGTAACCCCACCCCTTATGTAATGTCCCCTTGGGGACCTTTAAGGTAATAAAATGAAATGAAATGAAATGAAACTCCACAACTACAAACTCCACAACTACAAACTCCACAAATACAGACTCGGCAACTAGAAATTCTATATCTAGAAACTCCACAACTAGAAACTGCAAAACTAGAGACTTCACAACTAGAAACTCAACAACTAGAAACTCAACAACTAGATACTCCACAACTGGAAACTCCACAACTAGAAACTCCACAACTAGACTCCACAACTTGAAACTCCACAACTAGAAATTCCACAACTAGAAACTCTGCAACTAGGGACTCCACAACTATAAACTCCATAACTAGAAACTCCACAACTACAAACTCTACAAATAGAGACTCGGCTACAAGAAATTTCATGTCTAGAAAGTCCACAACCAGAAAATCCACAACTGGAAACTCCACAACTAGAAACTCCACAACTAGAAACTCCACAACTAGAGATTCCGCAACTAAAACTCCACAACCAGAGACTCTGCAACTAGAAACTCCTCAACTAGAAACTCCGCTATTAAAAACTCCGCAACTAGAAACTCCGCAACTAGAAACTCCGCAACCTGAAACTCCACAACTAAATACTCCACAACTGGAAACTCCACAACTAGATACTTCACAACTGGAAACTCCACAACCAGAAACTCCACAACTAGAGACTTCAAAACTCGAAACTCCACAGCTAGAAACTCCACAACTAGAAAATCCACAACCAGAGACTCTGCAATTCCAGAACTAGAAACTCCACAACTGGAAACTCCACAACTAGATACTCCGCAACTAGAAACTCCACAACTAGAGACTCCATAACTTGAAACTCCACAACTAGAAACTCCACAACTAGAAACTCTGCAACTAGAGACTCCACAACTAGAAACTCCACAACTAGACACTCCACAACTAAAAACTCTTCAACTAGAAACTCCTAAACTAGAGACTCCACAACTAGAGAATCTACAACTAGAGATTTCAAACTAGAAATTCAACAACTAGAAACTCCACAACTAAAAACTCAACAACTAGAAACTCCACAGCATGAGACTCCGCAACTTGAAACTCCACAACTAGAAACTCCGCAACTACAAACTCCACAACTACGAACTCCGCAACTAGAAACTCCACAACTAGAAACTCCACAACTAGAAACTCCACTACTAGATACTCCACAACTGGAACCTCGACAACTAGAAACTCCACATCTAGAGACTCCACAACTTGAAACTCCACAACTAGATAATCTGCAACTAGAAACTCCACAACTAGAGACTCCGCAACTCCACAACTATAAACTCCACAACTGAAAAATCCACAACTAGATACTCCACAACTAGAAAATCCACAACTAAAAACTCCACAACTATAGACTCCACAGCTTCAAACTCCACACGTTTAAACTCCACAACTTAAGACTCCACAACTAGAAACTCCACAACTAGAAACTCCACAACTAGAAACTCCGCAACAGGAGACTCTATAACTAGAAACTCAACAACTTGAAACTCCAAAACTAGAAACTCCACAACTAGAAACTTAACAACTAGAAACTCCGCAACTAGAGACTCCACAACTGGAAACTCCACAACTACAAACTCCACAACTACAAACTCCACAAATACAGACTCGGCAACTAGAAATTCTATATCTAGAAACTCCACAACTAGAAACTGCAAAACTAGAGACTTCACAACTAGAAACTCAACAACTAGAAACTCCACAACTAAAAACTCCACAACTGGAAACTCCACAACTTGAGACTCCGCAACTTGAAACTTCACAACTGGAAACTCCACAACTAGATACTCCACAACTGGAAACTCCACAACTAGAAACTCCACAACTAGACTCCACAACTTGAAACTCCACAACTAGAGACTCCACAACTAGAAACTCCACAACTAGAAATTCCACAACTAGAAACTCTGCAACTAGGGACTCCACAACTAGAAACTCCGCAACTAGAAACTCTGCAGCTAGAAACTACACAACTAGAAACTCCGCAACTAGAAACTCCACGACTCGAAACTCAACAACTGGAAACTCCACAACTAGACACTCCACAACTAAAAACTCTTCAACTAGAAACTCCTAAACTAGAGACTCCACAACTAGAGAATCTACAACTAGAGACTTCAAACTAGAAACTCAACAACTAGAAACTCCACAACTAAAAACTCAACAAGTAGAAACTCCACAGCATGACACTCCGCAACTTGAAACTCCACAAGTAGAAACTCCGCAACTAGAAACTCTACAACTAGGAACTCCGCAACTAGAAACTTCACAACTAGAAATTCCACAGCTAGAAACACCACAACTAGACACTCCGCAACTAGAAACTCCACAACTTGAGACGCCGCAACCAGAAACTCCACAATTTGAAACTCCACAACTAGAAACTCCACAACTAGAAACGCTACAACTAGAGACTCCTCAACTAGAGAATTCGCAACTAGAAACTCCAAAACTAGAGACTCTGCAACTAGAAACTCCGCAGCTAGAGACGCCACAACTAGAAACTCCACAACTAGAAACTCCACAACCAGAAACTCCACAACTAGAAACTCCACAACTAGAAACTCCGCAACTAGAGACTCACCAACTAGAAACTCCACAACTAGAAACCCCACAACTACAAACTCCACAAATAAAGACTCGGCAACTAGAAATTCCATATCTAGAAACTCCACAACTAAAAACTGCAAAACTAGAGACTCCACAACTTTAAACTCCACAACTCGAAACTCCACAACTCAAAACTCCACAACTTGAAACTCATCAACTAGAGACTCCAAAACTAGAAACTCCACAACTAGAAACTCCACAACTAGAAACTCCACAACTGGAAACTCCACAACTTGAGACTCCGCAACTTGAAACTCCACAACTAGAAACTCCGCTATTAAAAACTCCGCAACTAGAAACTCCGCAACCAGAAACTCCACAACTAGATACTCCATAACTGGAAACTCCACAACTAGATACTTCACAACTGGAAACTCCACAATTAGATACTCCACGACTGGAAACTCCACAACCAGAAACTCCACAACTAGAGACTCCATAACTTGAAACTCCACAACTAGAGACTCCACAACTAGAAACTCCACAACTACAAACTCTACAATTAGAGACTCGGCTACAAGAAATTTCATGTCTAGAAAGTCCACAACCAGAAACTCCACAACTGGAAACTTCACAACTAGAAACTCCACAACTAGAAACTCCACAACTAGAGATTCCGCCACTAGAAACTCCACAACCATAGACTCTGCAACTAGAAACTCCGCAGCTAGAAACTCCACAAATAGAAATTCCGCAACTTGAAACTCCACAACTAGATACTCCACAACTGGAAGCTCCACAACTAGATACTTCACAACTGGAAACTCCACAACTAGATACTCCACAACTGGAAACTCCACAACCAGAAACTCCACAACTAGAGACTCCAAAACTCGAAACTCCACAACTAGAAACTCCACAGCTAGAAAATCCACAACCAGAGACTCTGCAATTCCACAACTAGAAACTCCACAACTGGAAACTCCACAACTAGATACTCCGCAACTAGAAACTCAACAACTAGAAACTCCATAACTTGAAACTCCACAACTAGAAACTCCACAACTAGAAACTCTGCAACTAGAGACTCCACAACTAGAAACTCCACAACTACAAACTCTACAAATAGAGACTCGGCTACAAGAAATTTCATGTCTAGAAAGTCCACAACCAGAAACTCCACAACTGGAAACTCCACAACTAGAAACTCCGCAGCTAGAAACTACCGAACTAGAGACTCCACAACTAGAAACTCCACAACTAGAAACTCCACAACTAAAAACTCCACAACTTGAAACCTCACAACCTTAAGTTACGCAACTAGAAAATCCACATCTAGAGATTCCGCAACTAGAAGCTACACAACTAGAAACTCCACAACTAGAAACTCCCCAACTAGAAACTCCGCAACTAGAAACTCCGCAACAGGAGACTCTATAACTAGAAACTCAACAACTTGAAACTCCAAAACTAGAACTCCACAACTAGAAACTTCACAACTAGAAACTCCGCAACTAGAGACTCCACAACTGGAAACTCCATCTCATTCTCATATCGTCCCATCTCATTAACTTCAGTGCCTTGCAAAATCATGGAACACGTCATATTCACTCACATTATCAGTTTTCTTGACAAGGTTAATTTTTTTCATCCTGCACAACATGGCTTCCGAAAAGGGTTTTCATGCGAAACTCAAGTAGCACTTTTTGTTCATGACCTTCATTCCAATCTCGATAGTAACCTTCAAACCGACGCCATATTTCTAGATTTCACCAAAGCATTTGATAAGGTACCTCACAAACGCCTGTTACTGAAACTCTCCCACTTAAACTTACATCCCGCTGTCTTAATCTGGATCCAAGAATTCTTACATAACCGTTCCCAATCTGTCCTTGTAAATGATCAGCTCTCCAACTTTATTCCAGTTACATCAGGTGTCCCTCAGGGTTGCGTCCTTGGTCCCTTGTTATTTCTAATATATATTAATGACCTACCAACGAACTTAACTTGTAACATACGCATGTTTGCTGATGACTGCGTTTTGTACCACACAGTAACGAATGTATCTGATCAAATTAGCCTCCAAAGTGACATTAACCAAGTGCAGCGTTGGTGTGAACGGTGGCAAATGGAACTTAATCCTAACAAATGTAAACTTGTGTCGTTTCAGCGTCGCCATAACCCGCTCACCACTTCCTACGTAATCTCTAACACTCCTGTTCACTTGTGCAATCCTACAAATACCTTGGCCTAACTTTGTGCAGTGACCTAACTTGGGCTGAGCACATCTGGACTATCATCGCAGCTGCTAATCGTACTCTCGGCTTCCTAAAACGTCATCTGCGCAACACACCCCGCCATGTAAAATTATTAGCATATCAGTCCCTCGTAAGAAGCAAGCTTGAATATGCATCGTCAATTTGGAGCCCACAACACGCGTATCTCATTGCTGCACTCGAATCACTTCAAAACCGTGCTACTAGATTCATTCATTCCTCATATGCCTATCACATTAGCGTGTCATCTTTAAAAGAAGAAATTGGCCTGTACCCTCTATCTTCCCGCCGCCGCATTGCCACCCTTTGCTTGTTTCATAAACTTTTTCACAGTCCACTTGCAATCGAACCTTACATTTCCCTCCCCATTTCGCAGGTCATATCGCATTGGCCATGTCTTTCAAGTTGCCCGTCAACGTTCCCGCACCGTTAATTTTGCTGCCTCATTTTTTCTTCGTGCAGCAAAAGACTGGAATGACCTCCCCCACCATATTGCAGCAATCACCTGTCCATCAACATTTATGCATAGCGTCACAAGCCATTTTTCAAACTAATTCATGGCTTTTTTGTACGTTTTTTGTAACCCCACCCCTTATGTAATGTCCCCTTGGGGACCTTTAAGGTAATAAAATGAAATGAAATGAAATGAAATGAAACTCCACAACTACAAACTCCACAACTACAAACTCCACAACTACAAACTCCACAACTACATACTCCACAAATACAGACTCGGCAACTAGAAATTCTATATCTAGAAACTCCACAACTAGAAACTGCAAAACTAGAGACTTCACAACTAGAAACTCAACAACTAGAAACTCAACAACTGGAAACTCCACAACTAAAAACTCCACAACTGGAAACTCAACAACTTGAGACTCCGCAACTTGAAACTTCACAACTGGAAACTCCACAACTAGATACTCCACAACTGGAAACTCCACAACTAGAAACTCCACAACTAGACTCCACAACTTGAAACTCCACAACTAGAAATTCCACAACTAGAAACTCTGCAACTAGGGACTCCACAACTATAAACTCCATAACTAGAAACTCCACAACTACAAACTCTACAAATAGAGACTCGGCTACAAGAAATTTCATGTCTAGAAAGTCCACAACCAGAAAATCCACAACTGGAAACTCCACAACTAGAAACTCCACAACTAGAAACTCCACAACTAGAGATTCCGCAACTAAAACTCCACAACCAGAGACTCTGCAACTAGAATCTCCGCAGCTAGAAACTCCACAAATAGAAACTCCGCAACTAGAAACTCCGCAGCTAGAAACTACACAACTAGAAACTCCGCAACTAGAAACTCCACGACTCGAAACTCAACAACTCGAAACTCCACAACTAGACACTCCACAACTAAAAACTCTTCAACTAGAAACTCCTAAACTAGAGACTCCACAACTAGAGAATCTACAACTAGAGACTTCAAACTAGAAACTCAACAACTAGAAAATCCACAGCTAAAAACTCAACAAGTAGAAACTCCACAGCATGACACTCCGCAACTTGAAACTCCACAACTAGAAACTCCGCAACTAGAAACTCTACAACTAGGAACTCCGCAACTAGAAACTCCACAACTAGAAATTCCACAGCTAGAAACACCACAACTAGACACTCCGCAACTAGAAACTCCACAACTTGAGACGCCGCAACCAGAAACTCCACAATTTGAAACTCCACAACTAGAAACTCCACAACTAGAAACGCTACAACTAGAGACTCCTCAACTAGAGAATTCCCAACTAGAAACTCCAAAACTAGAGACTCTGCAACTAGAAACTCCGCAGCTAGAGACGCCACAACTAGAAACTCCACAACTAGAAACTCCACAACCAGAAACTCCACAACTAGAAACTCCACAACTAGAAACTCCGCAACTAGAGACTCACCAACTAGAAACTCCACAACTAGAAACCCCACAACTACAAACTCCACAAATAAAGACTCGGCAACTAGAAATTCCATATCTAGAAACTCCACAACTAAAAACTGCAAAACTAGAGACTTCTCAACTAGAAACTCAACAACTAGAAACTCCACAACTAAAACTCCACAACTGGAAACTCCACAACTTGAGAATCCGCAACTTGAAACTTAACAACTGGAAACTCCACAACTACATACTCCACAACTGGAAACTCCACAACTAGAAACTCCACAACTAGACGCCACAACTTGAAACTCCACAACTAGAGACTCCGCAACTCCACAACTAGAAACTCCACAACTGGAAACTCCACAACTAGATACTCCGCAACTAGAAACTCCACAACTAGAGACTCCACAACTTGAAACTCCACAACTTTAAACTCCACAACTTGAGACTCCACAACTAGAAACTCCACAACTCAAAACTCCACAACTGAAAACTCCACAATTAGAAACTCCACAACCAGAAACTCCAAAACTAGAAACTCCACAACTAAAAACTCCACAACTGGAAACTCCACAACTAGAAACTCCACAACTAGAAACTCCACAACTAGAGACTCCGCAACTAGAAACTCAACAACCAGAGACTCTGCAACTAGAAACTCCACAATTTGAAACTCCACAACTAGAAACTACACAACTAGAGACTCCACAACTAGAAACTCTACAACTAGAAACTCCACAACTTGAAACCTCACAACCTTAAGTTACGCTACTAGAAAATCCACAGCTAGAGATTCCGCAACTACAAACTCTACAACTAGAAACTCCACAACTGAAAACTTCACAACTAGAAACTCCAAAACTCGAAACTCCACAACTAGAAACTCCACAACTGGAAACTCCACATCTAGACACTCCACAACTAAAAACTCTTCAACTAGAAACTCCTAAACTAGAGACTCCACAACTAGAGAATCTACAACTAGAGACTTCAAACTAGAAACTCAACTAGAAACTTCAAAACTCGAAACTCTACTAGAAACTACACAACTGGAAACTCCACAACTAGACACTCCACAACTAGAAACTCCGCAACTAGAGACTCTTCAAATATGGAACTCCGCAACTAGAAACTCCGCAACAAGAAATTCCACAGCTAGAAACACCACAACTAGACACTCCGCAACTAGAAACTCCACAACTTGAGACGCCGCAACTAGAAACTCCACAACTTGAAACTTCACAACTAGAACCTCCACAACTAGAAACTCTACAACTAGAGACTCCTCAACTAGAGAATTCGCAACTAGAAACTCCAAAACTAGAGACTCTGCATCTAGAAACTCCGCAGCTAGAAACTCCACAACTAGAAACTCCACAACTAGAAACTTCACAACTTGAAACTCCACAACTCGAAACTCCACAACTCAAAACTCCACAACTTGAAACTCATCAACTAGAGACTCCAAAACTAGAAACTCCAAAACTAGAAACTCCACAACTAGAAACTCCACAACTGGAAACTCCACAACTTGAGACTCCGCAACTTGAAACTCCTCAACTAGAAACTCCGCTATTAAAAACTCCGCAACTAGAAACTCCGCAACTAGAAACTCCGCAACCTGAAACTCCACAACTAGATACTCCACAACTGGAAACTCCACAACTAGATACTTCACAACTGGAAACTCCACAACCAGAAACTCCACGACTAGAGACTTCAAAACTCGAAACTCCACAACTAGATACTCCGCAACTAGAAACTCCACAACTAGAGACTCCATAACTTGAAACTCCACAACTAGAAACTCCACAACTAGAAACTCTGCAACTAGAGACTCCACAACTAGAAACTCCACAACTACAAACTCTACAATTAGAGACTCGGCTACAAGAAATTTCATGTCTAGAAAGTCCACAACCAGAAACTCCACAACTGGAAACTTCACAACTAGAAACTCCACAACTAGAAACTCCACAACTAGAGATTCCGCCACTAGAAACTCCACAACTAGACACTCCGCAACTAGAAACTCCGCAACAGGAGACTCTACAACTAGAATCTCCACAACTAGGAACTACAAAACTAGAAACTCCACAACTAGAAACTTCACAACTAGAAACTCCGCAACTAGAGACTCCACCACTAGAAACTCCACAACTAAAAACTCCGCAACTAGAGACTCACCAACTAGAAACTCTACAACTACAAACTCCACAACTACAAACTCCACAAATACAGACTCGGCAACTAGAAATTCCATATCTAGAAACTCCACAACTAAAAACTGCATAACTAGAGACTTCTCAACTAGAAACTCAACAACTAGAAACTCCACAACTAAAAACTCCACAACTGAAAACTCCACAACTTGACACTCCGCAACTTGAAACTTCACAACTAGAAGCTCCGCTATCAAAAACTCCGCAACTAGAAACTCCGCAACTAGAAACTCCACAACTTAAAACTCCACAACTAGATACTCCACAACTGGAAACTTTACAACTAGATACTTCACAACTGGAAACCCCACAACTAGATACTCCACAACTGGAAACTACACAACTAGAAACTCCACAACTAGAAACTCCACAACCAGAAACTCCACAACTAGAAACTCCACAACCAGAGACTCTGCAATTCCACAACTAGAAACTCCACAACTGCAAACTCCACAACTAGATACTCCGCAACTAGAAACTCCACAACTAGAGACTCCACAACTTGAAACTCCACAACTAGAAACTCCACAACTAGAAACTCTGCAACTGGAGACTCCACAACTAGAAACTCCACAACTAGAAACTCCACAACTACAAACTCTACAAATAAAGACACGGCTACAAGAAATTTCATGTCTAGAAAGTCCTCAACTAAAAACTCCACAACTGAAAACTCCACAACTAGAAACTTCACAACTAGAAACTCCACAACTAGAAACTCCACAACTCGAAACTCCACAACTGGAAACTCCACAACTAGAAAACTTCACAATTAGAGACTCCGCAACTAGAGACTCCACAACTACAAACTCCACAACCAGAGACTCTGCAATTCCACAACTAGAAACTCGACAACTGCAAACTCCACAACTAGATGCTCCGCAACTAGAAACTCCACAACCAGAGACTCTGCAACTAGAAACTCCGCAACTAGGAACTCCGCAGCTAGAAACAACACAAATAGAGACTCCACAACTAGAAACTCCACGACTAGAAACTCCCCAACTAGAAACTCCACAACTAGAAACTCCACTACTAGATACTCCACAACTGGAAACTCGACTACTAGAAACTCCACATCTAGAGACTCCACAACTTGAAACTCCACAACTAGATACTCTGCAACTAGAAACTCCACAACTAGAGACTCCGCAACTCCACAACTATAAACTCCACAACTGAAAAATCCACAACTAGATACTCCACAACTAGAAAATCCACAACTAAAAACTCCACAACTATAGACTCCACAGCTTCAAACTCCACACGTTTAAACTCCACAACTTAGGACTCCACAACTAGAAACTCCACAACTAGAAACTCCCCAACTAGAAACTCCGCAACTAGAAACTCCGCAACAGGAGACTCTATAACTAGAAACTCAACAACTTGAAACTCCAAAACTAGAAACTCCACAACTAGAAACTTCACAACTAGAAACTCCGCAACTAGAGACTCCACAACTGGAAACTCCACAACTACAAACTCCACAACTACAAACTCCACAAATACAGACTCGGCAACTAGAAATTCCATATCTAGAAACTCCACAACTAGAAACTGCAAAACTAGAGACTTCACAACTAGAAACTCAACAACTATAAACTCCACAACTAAAAACTCCACAACTGGAAACTCCACAACTTGAGACTCCGCAACTTGAAACTTCACAACTGGAAACTCCACAACTAGATACTCCACAACTGAAAACTCCACAACTAGAAACTCCACAACTAAAAACTCAACAAGTAGAAACTCCACAGCATGACACTCCGCAACTTGAAACTCCACAACTAGAAACTCCGCAACTAGAAACTCTACAACTAGGAACTCCGCAACTAGAAACTCCACAACTAGAAATTCCACAGCTAGAAACACCACAACTAGACACTCCGCAACTAGAAACTCCACAACTTGAGACGCCGCAACTAGAAACTCCACAATTTGAAACTCCACAACTAGAAACTCCACAACTAGAAACGCTACAACTAGAGACTTCTCAACTAGAGAATTCGCAACTAGAAACTCCAGAACTAGAGACTCTGCAACTAGAAACTCCGCAGCTAGAGACGCCACAACTAGAAACTCCACAACTAGAAACTCCACAACCAGAAACTCCACAACTAGAAACTCCACAACTAGAAACTCCGCAACTAGAGACTCACCAACTAGAAACTCCACAACTAGAAACCCCACAACTACAAACTCCACAAATAAAAACTCGGCAACTAGAAACTCCAAAACTCGAAACTCCACAACTAGAAACTCCACAACTGGAAACTCCACAACTAGACACTCCACAACTAAAAACTCTTCAACTAGAAACTCCTAAACTAGAGACTCCACAAATAGAGAATCTACAACTAGAGACTTCGAACTAGAAACTCAACAACTAGAAACTTCAAAACTCGAAACTCTACTAGAAACTACACAACTGGAAACTCCACAACTAGACACTCCACAACTAGAAACTCCGCAACTAGAGACTCTTCAAATTTGGAACTCCGCAACTAGAAACTCCGCAACAAGAAATTCCACAGCTAGAAACACCACAACTAGACACTCCGCCACTAGAAACTCCACAACTTGAGATGCCGCAACTAGAAACTCCACAACTAGAAACTCTACAACTAGAGACTCCTCAACTAGAAAATACGCAACTAGAAACTCCAAAACTAGAGACTCTGCATCTAGAAACTCCGCAGCTAGAAACTCCACAACTAGAAACTCCACAACTAGAAACTCCACAACTAGAAACTCCACAACACGAAACTCTACAACTCAAAACTCCACAACTTGAAACTCCACAAATAGAGACTCCACAAATAGAAACTCCGCAACTAGAAACTCCGCAGCTAGAAACTACACAACTAGAAACTCCACAACTAGAAACTCCACAACTGGAAACTCCACAACTAGACACTCCACAACTAAAAACTCTTCAACTAGAAACTCCTAATCTAGAGACTCCACAACTAGAGAATCTACAACTAGAGACTTCAAACTAGAAACTCAACAACTAGAAACTCCACAACTAAAAACTCAACAAGTAGAAACTCCACAGCATGACACTCCGCAACTTGAAACTCCACAACTAGAAACTCCGCAACTAGAAACTCTACAACTAGGAACTCCGCAACTAGAAACTCCACAACTAGAAATTCCACAGCTAGAAACACCACAACTAGACACTCCGCAACTAGAAACTCCACAACTTGAGACGCCGCAACTAGAAACTCCACAATTTGAAACTCCACAACTAGAAACTCCACAACTAGAAACGCTACAACTAGAGACTTCTCAACTAGAGAATTCGCAACTAGAAACTCCAGAACTAGAGACTCTGCAACTAGAAACTCCGCAGCTAGAGACGCCACAACTAGAAACTCCACAACTAGAAACTCCACAACCAGAAACTCCACAACTAGAAACTCCACAACTAGAAACTCCGCAACTAGAGACTCACCAACTAGAAACTCCACAACTAGAAACCCCACAACTACAAACTCCACAAATAAAAACTCGGCAACTAGAAATTCCATATCTAGAAACTCCACAACTAAAAACTGCAAAACTAGAGACTTCTCAACTAGAAACTCAACAACTAGAAACTCCAAAACTTAAAACTCCACAACTGGAAACTCCACAACTTGAGAATCCGCAACTTGAAACTTCACAACTGGAAACTCCACAACTATATACTCCACAACTGGAAACTCCACAACTAGAAACTCCACAACTAGACGCCTCAACTTGAAACTCCACAACTAGAAACTCCGCAACTAGAAACTCCACAACTAGAGACTCCACAACTTGAAACTCCACAACTTGAAACTCCACAACTTGAGACTCCACAACTGAAAACTCCACAATTAGAAACTCCACAACCAGAAACTTCACAACTGGAAACTCCACAACTATATACTCCACAACTGGAAACTCCACAACTAGAAACTCCACAACTAGACGCCTCAACTTGAAACTCCACAACTAGAAACTCCGCAACTAGAAACTCCACAACTAGAGACTCCACAACTTGAAACTCCACAACTTGAAACTCCACAACTTGAGACTCCACAACTAGAAACTCCACAATTCAAAACTCCACAACTGAAAACTCCACAATTAGAAACTCCACAACCAGAAACTCCACAACTAGAAACTCCACAATTTGAAACTCCACAACTAGAAACTACACAACTAGGGACTCCACAACTAGAAACTCTACAACTAGAAACTCCACAACTAGAAACTACACAACTTGAAACCTGACAACCTTAAGTTACGCTACTAGAAAATCCACAGCTAGAGATTCCGCAACTACAAACTCTACAACTAGAAACTCCACAACTGAAAACTTCACAACTAGAAACTCCAAAACTCGAAACTCCACAACTAGAAACTCCACAACTGGAAACTCCACAACTAGACACTCCACAACTAAAAACTCTTCAACTAGAAACCCCTAAACTAGAGACTCCACAACTAGAGAATCTACAACTAGAGACTTCGAACTAGAAACTCAACAACTAGAAACTTCAAAACTCGAAACTCTACTAGAAACTGCACAACTGGAAACTCCACAACTAGACACTCCACAACTAGAAACTCCGCAACAAGAGACTCTTCAAATTTGGAACTCCGCAACTAGAAACTCCGCAACAAGAAATTCCACAGCTAGAAACACCACAACTAGACACTCCGCCACTAGAAACTCCACAACTTGAGATGCCACAACTAGAAACTCCACAACTAGAAACTCCACAACTAGAAACTCTACAACTAGAGACTCCTCAACTAGAAAATTCGCAACTAGAAACTCCAAAACTAGAGACTCTGCATCTAGAAACTCCGCAGCTAGAAACTCCACAACTAGAAACTCTACAACTAGAAACTCCACAACTAGAAACTCCACAACACGAAACTCTACAACTCAAAACTCCACAACTTGAAACTCCACAAATAGAGACTCCACAACTAGAAACTCCACTACTAGAAACTCCACAACTAGAAACTCCACAACTGGAAACTCCACAACTTGAGACTCCGCAACTTGAAACTCCACAACTAGAAACTCCGCTATTAAAAACTTCGCAACTAGAAACTGCGCAACTAGAAACTCCGCAACTTGAAACTCCGCAACTAGATACTCCACAACTGGAAACTCCACAACTAGATACTTCACAACTGGAAACTCCACAACTAGATACTCCACAACTGGAAACACCACAACCAGAAACTCCACTACTAGAGACTCCAAAACTCGAAACTCCACAACTAGAAACTCCACAACTACAAAATCCACAACCAGAGACTCTGCAATTCCAGAACTAGAAACTACACAACTGGAAACTCCACAACTAGATACTCCGCAACTAGAAACTCCACAACTAGAGACTCCACAACTTGAAACTCCACAACTAGAAACTCTGCAACTAGAGACTCTACAACTAGAAACTCCACAACTACAAACTCTACAAATAGAGACTCGGCTACAAGAAATTTCATGTCTAGAAAGTCCACAACCAGAAACTCCACAACTGGAAACTCCACAACTAGAAACTCCACAACTAGAAACTCCACAACTAGAAACTCCACAACTAGAGATTCCGCAACTAGAAACTCCACAACCATAGACTCTGCAACTAGAAACTCCGCAGCTAGAAACTCCGCAGCTAGAAACTCCAAAAATAGAAACTCCGCAACTTGAAACTCCACAAGTAGATACTCCACAACTGGAAACTCCACAACTAGATACTTCACAACTGGAAACTCCACAACTAGATACCCCACAACTGGAAACTCCACAACGAGAAACTCCATAACTAGAGACTCCAAAACTCGAAACTCCACAACTAGAAACTCCACAACTAGACAATCCACAACCAGAGACTCTGCAATTTCACAACTAGAAACTCCACAACTGGAAACTCCACAACTAGATACTCCGCAACTAGAAACTCAACAACTAGAAACTCCACAACTAGAGACTCCACAACTAGAAACTCCACAACTACAAACTCTACAAATAGAGACTCGGCTACAAGAAATTTCATGTCTAGAAAGTCCACAACCAGAAACTCCACAACTGGAAACTCCACAACTAGAAACTTTGCAGCTAGAAACTACACAACTAGAGACTCCACAACTAGAAACTCCACAACTAGAAACTCCACAACTAAAAACGCCACAACTTGAAACCTCACAACCTTAAGTTACGCAACTAGAAAATCCACAGCTAGAGACTCCGCAACTAGAAACTACACAACTAGAAACTCCACAACTCAAAACTCCACAACTAGAAACTCCAAAACTCGAAACTCCACAACTCGAAACTCCACAACTCGAAACTCCACAACTGGAAACTCCACAACCAGACACTCCACAACTAAAAACTCTTCAACTAGAAACTCCTAAACTAGAGACTCCACAACTAGAGAATCTACAACTAGAGACTTCAAACTAGAAACTCAACAACTAGAAACTCCACAACTAAAAACTCAACAAGTAGAAACTCCACAGCATGAGACTCCGCAACTTGAAACTCCACAACTAGAAACTCCGCAACTAGAAACTCTACAACTAGGAACTCCGCAACTAGAAACTCCACAACTAGAAACTTCACAACTCGAAACTCCACTACTAGATACTCCGCAACTGGATACTCGACAACTAGAAACTCCACATCTAGAGACTCCACAACTGGAAACTCCCCAACTAGAGACTCTGCAACTAGAAACTTCACAACTAGAGACTCCGCAACTCCACAACTAGATACTCCACAACTAGAAAATCCACAACTAGAAACTCCACAACTATAGACTCAACAACTTGAAACTCTACAAGTTTAAACTCCACAACTTAAGACTCCACAACTAGAAACTTCACAACTGGAAACTCCACAACTAGAAACTCCGCAACTAGCAACTCCGCAACAGGAGACTCTACAACTAGAATCTCCACAACTAGAAACTCCAAAACTAGAAACTCCACAACTAGAAACTTCACAACTAGAAACTCCGCAACTAGAGACTCCACCACTAGAAACTCCACAACTAAAAACTCCGCAACTTGAGACTCACCAACTAGAAACTCCACAACTACAAACTCCACAACTACAAACTCCACAAATACAGACTCGGAAACAAGAAATTCCATATCTAGAAACTCCACAACTAAAAACTGCAAAACTAGAGACTTCTCAACTTGAAACTCAACAACTAGAAACTCCACAACTAAAAACTCCACAACTGAAAACTCCACAACTTGAGACTCCGCAACTTGAAACTTCACAACTAGAAGCTCCGCTATCAAAAACTCCGCAACTAGAAACTCCGCAACTAGAAACTCCACAACTTAAAACTTCACAACCAGATACTCCACAACTGGAAACTTTACAACTAGATACTTCACAACTGGAAACCCCACAACTAGATACTCCACAACTGGAAACTCCACAACTAGATACTCCACAACTAGAAACTCCACAACCAGAAACTCCACAACTAGAAACTCCACAACTAGAAACTTCACAACTAGAGACTCCGCAACTAGAGACTCCACAAATAGAAACTCCACAACTATAAACTCCACAACCAGAGACTCTGCAATTCCACAACTAGAAACTCCACAACTGCAAACTCCACAACTAGATACTCTGCAACTAGAAAATCCACAACTAGAGACTCCACAACTTGAAACTCCACAACTAGAAACTCCACAACTAGAAACTCTGCAACTGGAGACTCCACAACTAGAAACTCCACAACTGGAAACTCCACAACTACAAACTCTACAAATAAAGACACGGCTACAAGAAATTTCATGTCTAGAAAGTCCACAACTAAAAACTCCACAACTGAAAACTCCACAACTAGAAACTCCACAACTAGAAACTCCACAACTCGAAACTCCACAACTCGAAACTCCACAACTGGAAACTCCACAACTAGACACTCCACAACTAGAAACTCCACAACCAGAAACTCCACAACTAGAAACTCCACAACTAGAAATCTTCACAATTAGAGACTCCGCAACTAGAGACTCCACAACTAGAAACTCCACAACTACAAACTCCACAACCAGAGACTCTGCAATTCCACAACTAGAAACTCCACAACTGCAAACTCCACAACTAGATACTCCGCAACTAGAAACTCCACAACCAGAGACTCTGCAACTAGAAACTCCGCAACTAGGAACTCCGCAGCTAGAAACAACACAAATAAAGACTCCACAACTAGAAACTCCACGACTAGAAACTCCACAACTAGACACTCCACAACTAAAAACTCTTCAACTAGAAACTCCTAAACTAGAGACTCCACAACTAGAGAATCTACAACTAGAGATTTCAAACTAGAAATTCAACAACTAGAAACACCACAACTAAAAACTCAACAACTAGAAACTCCACAGCATCAGACTCCGCAACTTGAAACTCCACAACTAGAAACTCCGCAACTAGAAACTCCACAACTAGGAACTCCGCAACTAGAAACTCCACAACTAGAAACTCCACAACTCGAAACTCCACTACTAGATACTCCACAACTGGAAACTCGACAACTAGAAACTCCACATCTAGAGACTCCACAACTTGAAACTCCACAACTAGATACTCTGCAACTAGAAACTCCACAACTAGAGACTCCGCAACTCCACAACTATAAACTCCACAACTGAAAAATCCACAACTAGATACTCCACAACTAAAAAATCCACAACTAAAAACTCCACAACTATAGACTCCACAGCTTCAAACTCCACACGTTTAAACTCCACAACTTAAGACTCTACAACTAGAAACTCCACAACTAGAAACTCCCCAACTAGAAACTCCGCAACTAGAAACTCCGCAACAGGAGACTCTATAACTAGAAACTCAACAACTTAAAACTCCAAAACTAGAAACTCCACAACTAGAAACTTCACAACTAGAAACTCCGCAACTAGAGAATCCACAACTGGAAACTCCACAACTACAAACTCCACAATTACAAACTCCACAAATACAGACTCGGCAACTAGAAATTCCATATCTAGAAACTCCACAACTAGAAACTGCAAAACTAGAGACTTCACAACTAGAAACTCAACAACTAGAAACTCCACAACTAAAAACTCCACAACTGAAAACTCCACAACTTGAGACTCCGCAACTTGAAACTTCACAACTGGAAACTCCACAACTAGATACTCCACAACTGGAAACTCCACAACTAGAAACTCCACAAATAGACTCCACAACTTGAAACTCCACAACTAGAGACTCCACAACTAGAAACTTCACAACTAGAAACTCCACAACTATAAACTCTGCAACTAGGGACTCCACAACTAGAAACTCCATAACTAGAAACTCCACAACTACAAACTCTACAAATAGAGACTCGGCTACAAGAAATTTCATGTCTAGAAAGTCCACAACCAGAAAATCTACAACTGGAAACTCCACAACTAGAAACTCCACAACTAGAAACTCCACAACTAGGGATTCCGCAACTAAAACTACACAACCAGAGACTCTGCAACTAGAATCTCCGCAGCTAGAAACTCCACAAATAGAAACTCCGCAACTAGAAACTCCGCATCTAGAAACTACACAACTAGAAACTTCACAACTAGAAACTTCACAACTAGAAACTCCACAACTGGAAACTCCACAACTAGACACTCCACAACTAAAAACTCTTCAACTAGAAACTCCTAAACTAGAGACTCCACAACTAGAGAATCTACAACTAGAGACTTCAAACTAGAAACTCAACAATTAGAAACTCCACAACTAAAAACTCAACAAGTAGAAACTCCACAGCATGACACTCCGCAACTTGAAACTCCACAACTAGAAACTCCGCAACTAGAAACTCTACAACTAGGAACTCAGCAACTAGAAACTCCACAACTAGAAATTCCACAGCTAGAAACACCACAACTAGACACTCCGCAACTAGAAACTCCACAACTTGAGACGCCGCAACTAGAAACTCCACAATTTGAAACTCCACAACTAGAAACTCCACAACTTGAAACGCTACAACTAGAGACTCCTCAACTAGAGAATTCGCAACTAGAAACTCCAAACTCCAAAACTAGAGACTCTGCAACTAGAAACTCCGCAGCTAGAGACGCCACAACTAGAAACTCCACAACTAGAAACTCCACAACCAGAAACTCCACAACTAGAAACTCCACAACTAGAAACTCCGCAACTAGAGACTCACCAACTAGAAACTCCACAACTAGAAACCCCACAACTACAAACTCCACAAATAAAGACTCGGCAACTAGAAATTCCATATCTAGAAAATCCACAACTAAAAACTGCAGAACTAGAGACTTCTCAACTAGAAACTCAACAACTAGAAACTCCACAACTAAAAACTCCACAACTGGAAACTCCACAACTAGACGCCACAACTTGAAACTCTACAACTAGAGACTCCGCAACTAGAAACTCCACAACTAGAGACTCCGCAACTCCACAACTAGAAACTCCACAACTGGAAACTCCACAACTAGATACTCCGCAACTAGAAACTCCACAACTAGAGACTCCACAACTTGAAACTCCACAACTTTAAACTCCACAACTTGAGACTCCACAACTAGAAACTCCACAACTCAAAACTCCACAACTGAAAACTCCACAATTAGAAACTCCACAACCAGAAACTCCACAACTAGAAACTCCACAACTAAAAACTCCACAACTGGAAACTCCACAACTAGAAACTCCACAACTAGAAACTCCACAACTAGAGACTCCGCAACTAGAAACTCCACAACCAGAGACTCTGCAACTAGAAACTCCACAATTTGAAACTCCACAACTAGACACTACACAACTAGAGACTCCACAACTAGAAACTCTACAACTAGAAACTCCACAACTAGAAACTACACAACTTGAAACCTCACAACCTTAAGTTATGCTACTAGGAAATCCACAGCTAGAGATTCCGCAACTACAAACTCTACAACTAGAAACTCCACAACTGAAAACTTCACAACTAGAAACTCCAAAACTCGAAACTCCACAACTAGAAACTCCACAACTGGAAACTCCACAACTAGACACTCCACAACTAAAAACTCTTCAACTAGAAACTCCTAAACTAGAGACTCCACAACTAGAGAATCTACAACTAGAGACTTCAAACTAGAAACTCAACAACTAGAAACTTCAAAACTCGAAACTCTACTAGAAACTACACAACTGGAAACTCCGCAACTAGAAACTGCGCAACAAGAAATTGCACAGCTAGAAACACCACAACTAGACACTCCGCCACTAGAAACTCCACAACTTGAGATGCCGAGACTAGAAACTCCACAACTTGAAACTTCACAACTAGAAACTGCACAACTAGAAACTCTACAACTAGAGACTCCTCAACTAGAGAATTCGCAACTAGAAACTCCAAAACTAGAGACTCTGCATCTAGAAACTCCGCAGCTAGAAACTCCACAACTAGAAACTCCACAACTAGAAACTCCACAACTAGAAACTCCACAACTTGAGACTCCGCAACTTGAAACTCCACAACTAGAAACTCCGCTATTAAAAACTTCGCAACTAGAAACTCCGCAACTAGAAACTCCCAACTTGAAACTCCGCAACTAGATACTCCACAATTGGAAACTCCACAACTAGATACTTCACAACTGGAAACTCCACAACTAGATACTCCACAACTGGAAACACCACAACCAGAAACTCCACAACTAGAGACTCCAAAACTCGAAACTCCACAGCTAGAAACTCCACATCTACAAAATCCACAACCAGAGACTCTGCAATTCCAGAACTAGAAACTACACAACTGGAAACTCCACAACTAGATACTCCGCAACTAGAAACTCCACAACTAGAGACGCCACAACTTGAAACTCCACAACTAGAAACTCCACTAGAAACTCTGCAACTAGAGACTCCACAACTAGAAACTCTACAACTACAAACTCTACAAATAGAGACTTGGCTACAAGAAATTTCATGTCTAGAAAGTCCACAACCAGAAACTCCACAACTGGAAACTCCACAACTAGAAACTCCACAACTAGAAACTCCACAACTAGAGATTCCGCAACTAGAAACTCCACAACCATAGACTCTGCAACTAGAAACTCCGCAGCTAGAAACTCCAAAAATAGAAACTCCGCAACTTGAAACTCCACAACTAGATACTCCACAACTGGAAACTCCACAACTAGATACTTCACAACTGGAAACTCCACAACTAGATACTCCACAACAGGAAACTCCACAACGAGAAACTCCATAACTAGAGACTCCAAAACTCGAAACTCCACAACTAGAAACTCCACAACTAGACAATCCACAACCAGAGACTCTGCAATTTCACAACTAGAAACTCCACAACTGGAAACTCCACAACTAGATACTCCGCAACTAGAAACTCAACAACTAGAAACTCCACAACTTGAAACTCCACAACTAGAAACTCCACAACTAGAAACTCTGCAACAAGAGACTCCACAACTAGAAACTCCACAACTACAAACTCTACAAATAGAGACTCGGCTACAAGAAATTTCATGTCTAGAAAGTCCACAACCAGAAACTCCACAACTGGAAACTCCACAACTAGAAACTTTGCAGCTAGAAACTACACAACTAGAGACTCCACAACTAGAAACTCCACAACTAGAAACTCCACAACTAAAAACTCCACAACTTGAAACCTCACAACCTTAAGTTACGCAACTAGAAAATCCACAGCTAGAGATTCCGCAACTAGAAACTACACAACTAGAAACTCCACAACTCAAAACTCCACAACTAGAAACTCCAAAACTCGAAACTCCACAACTCGAAACTCCACAACTGGAAACTCCACAACCAGACACTCCACAACTAAAAACTCTTCAACTAGAAACTCCTAAACTAGAGACTCCACAACTAGAGAATCTACAACTAGAGACTTCAAACTAGAAACTCAACAACTAGAAACTCCACAACTAAAAACTCAACAAGTAGAAACTCCACAGCATGAGACTCCGCAACTTGAAACTCCACAACTAGAAACTCCGCAACTAGAAACTCTACAACTAGGAACTCCGCAACTAGAAACTCCACAACTAGAAACTCCACAACTCGAAACTCCACTACTAGATACTCCGCAACTGGATACTCGACAACTAGAAACTCCACATCTAGAGACTCCACAACTGGAAACTCCCCAACTAGAGACTCTGCAACTAGAAACTTCACAACTAGAGACTCCGCAACTCCACAACTGAAAAATCCACAACTAGATACTCCACAACTAGAAAATCCACAACTAGAAACTCCACAACTATAGACTCAACAACTTGAAACTCCACAAGTTTAAACTCCACAACTTAAGACTCCACAACTAGAAACTTCACAACTGGAAACTCCACAACTAGAAACTCCACAACTAGCAACTCCGCAACAGGAGACTCTACAACTAGAATCTCCACAACTAGAAACTCCAAAACTAGAAACTCCACAACTAGAAACTTCACAACTAGAAATTCCGCAACTAGAGACTCCACCACTAGAAACTCCACAACTAAAAACTCCGCAACTAGAGACTCACCAACTAGAAACTCCACAACTACAAACTCCACAACTACAAACTCCTCAAATACATACTCGGCAACTAGAAATTCCATATCTAAAAACTCCACAACTAAAACCTGCAAAACTAGAGACTTCTCAACTAGAAACTCAACAACTAGAAACTCCACAACTAAAAACTCCACAACTGAAAACTCCACAACTTGAGAGTCCGCAACTTGAAACTTCACAACTAGAAACTCCGCTATTAAAAACTCCGCAACTAGAAACTCCGCAACTAGAAACTCCACAACTTAAAACTCCAAAACTAGATACTCCACAACTGGAAACTCCACAACTAGAAACTCCACAACTAGAAACTCCACAACCAGAAACTCCACAACTAGAAACTCCACAACTAGAAACTTCACAACTAGAGACTCTGCAACTAGAGACTCCACAACTAGAAACTCCACAACTATAAACTCCACAACCAGAGACTCTGCAATTCCACAACTAGAAACTCCACAACTGCAAACTCCACAACTAGATACTCCGCAACTAGAAACTCCACAACTAGAGACTCCACAACTTGAAACTCCACAACTAGAAACTCCACAACTAGAAACTCTGCAACTGGAGACTCCACAACTAGAAACTCCACAACTGGAAACTCCACAACTACAAACTCTACAAATAAAGACACGGCTACAAGAAATTTCATGTCTAGAAAGTCCACAACTAAAAACTCCACAACTGAAAACTCCACAACTAGAAACTCCACAACTAGAAACTCCACAACTCGAAACTCCACAACTCGAAACTCCACAACTGGAAACTCCACAACTAGACACTCCACAACTAGAAACTCCACATTCAGAAACTCCACAACTAGAAACTCCACAACTAGAAAACTTCACAATTAGAGACTCCGCAACTAGAGACTCCACAACTAGAAACTCCACAACTACAAACTCCACAACCAGAGACTCTGCAATTCCACAACTAGAAACTCCACAACTGCAAACTCCACAACTAGATACTCCGCAACTAGAAACTCCACAACCAGAGACTCTGCAACTAGAAACTCCGCAACTAGGAACTCCGCAGCTAGAAACAACACAAATAGAGACTCCACAACTAGAAACTCCACGACTAGAAACTCCACAACTAGACACTCCACAACTAAAAACTCTTAAACTAGAAACTCCTAAACTAGAGACTCCACAACTAGAGAATCTACAACTAGAGATTTCAAACTAGAAATTCAACAACTAGAAACTCCACAACTAAAAACTCAACAACTAGAAACTCCACAGCATCAGACTCCGCAACTTGAAACTCCACAACTAGAAACTCCGCAACTAGAAACTCCACAACTAGGAACTCCACAACTAGAAACTCCACAACTAGAAACTCCACAACTCGAAACTCCACTACTAGATACTCCACAACTGGAAACTCGACAACTAGAAACTCCACATCTAGAGACTCCACAACTTGAAACTCCACAACTAGATACTCTGCAACTAGAAACTCCACAACTAGAGACTCCGCAACTCCACAACTATAAACTCCACAACTGAAAAATCCACAACTAGATACTCCACAACTAAAAAATCCACAACTAAAAACTCCACAACTATAGACTCCACAGCTTCAAACTCCACACGTTTAAACTCCACAACTTAAGACTCCACAACTAGAAACTCCACAACTAGAAACTCCCCAACTAGAAACTCCGCAACTAGAAACTCCGCAACAGGAGACTCTATAACTAGAAACTCAACAACTTGAAACTCCAAAACTAGAAACTCCACAACTAGAAACTTCACAACTAGAAACTCCGCAACTAGAGACTCCACAACTGGAAACTCCACAACTACAAACTCCACAATTACAAACTCCACAAATACAGACTCGGCAACTAGAAATTCCATATCTAGAAACTCCACAACTAGAAACTGCAAAACTAGAGACTTCACAACTAGAAACTCAACAACTATAAACTCCACAACTAAAAACTCCACAACTGGAAACTCCACAACTTGAGACTCCGCAACTTGAAACTTCACAACTGGAAACTCCACAACTAGATACTCCACAACTGAAAACTCCACAACTAGAAACTCCACAACTAAAAACTCAACAAGTAGAAACTCCACAGCATGACACTCCGCAACTTGAAACTCCACAACTAGAAACTCCGCAACTAGAAACTCTACAACTAGGAACTCCGCAACTAGAAACTCCACAACTAGAAATTCCACAGCTAGAAACACCACAACTAGACACTCCGCAACTAGAAACTCCACAACTTGAGACGCCGCAACTAGAAACTCCACAATTTGAAACTCCACAACTAGAAACTCCACAACTAGAAACGCTACAACTAGAGACTTCTCAACTAGAGAATTCGCAACTAGAAACTCCAGAACTAGAGACTCTGCAACTAGAAACTCCGCAGCTAGAGACGCCACAACTAGAAACTCCACAACTAGAAACTCCACAACCAGAAACTCCACAACTAGAAACTCCACAACTAGAAACTCCGCAACTAGAGACTCACCAACTAGAAACTCCACAACTAGAAACCCCACAACTACAAACTCCACAAATAAAAACTCGGCAACTAGAAACTCCAAAACTCGAAACTCCACAACTAGAAACTCCACAACTGGAAACTCCACAACTAGACACTCCACAACTAAAAACTCTTCAACTAGAAACTCCTAAACTAGAGACTCCACAAATAGAGAATCTACAACTAGAGACTTCGAACTAGAAACTCAACAACTAGAAACTTCAAAACTCGAAACTGTACTAGAAACTACACAACTGGAAACTCCACAACTAGACACTCCACAACTAGAAACTCCGCAACTAGAGACTCTTCAAATTTGGAACTCCGCAACTAGAAACTCCGCAACAAGAAATTCCACAGCTAGAAACACCACAACTAGACACTCCGCCACTAGAAACTCCACAACTTGAGATGCCGCAACTAGAAACTCCACAACTAGAAACTCTACAACTAGAGACTCCTCAACTAGAAAATACGCAACTAGAAACTCCAAAACTAGAGACTCTGCATCTAGAAACTCCGCAGCTAGAAACTCCACAACTAGAAACTCCACAACTAGAAACTCCACAACTAGAAACTCCACAACACGAAACTCTACAACTCAAAACTCCACAACTTGAAACTCCACAAATAGAGACTCCACAAATAGAAACTCCGCAACTAGAAACTCCGCAGCTAGAAACTACACAACTAGAAACTCCACAACTAGAAACTCCACAACTGGAAACTCCACAACTAGACACTCCACAACTAAAAACTCTTCAACTAGAAACTCCTAATCTAGAGACTCCACAACTAGAGAATCTACAACTAGAGACTTCAAACTAGAAACTCAACAACTAGAAACTCCACAACTAAAAACTCAACAAGTAGAAACTCCACAGCATGACACTCCGCAACTTGAAACTCCACAACTAGAAACTCCGCAACTAGAAACTCTACAACTAGGAACTCCGCAACTAGAAACTCCACAACTAGAAATTCCACAGCTAGAAACACCACAACTAGACACTCCGCAACTAGAAACTCCACAACTTGAGACGCCGCAACTAGAAACTCCACAATTTGAAACTCCACAACTAGAAACTCCACAACTAGAAACGCTACAACTAGAGACTTCTCAACTAGAGAATTCGCAACTAGAAACTCCAGAACTAGAGACTCTGCAACTAGAAACTCCGCAGCTAGAGACGCCACAACTAGAAACTCCACAACTAGAAACTCCACAACCAGAAACTCCACAACTAGAAACTCCACAACTAGAAACTCCGCAACTAGAGACTCACCAACTAGAAACTCCACAACTAGAAACCCCACAACTACAAACTCCACAAATAAAAACTCGGCAACTAGAAATTCCATTTCTAGAAACTCCACAACTAAAAACTGCAAAACTAGAGACTTCTCAACTAGAAACTCAACAACTAGAAACTCCAAAACTTAAAACTCCACAACTGGAAACTCCACAACTTGAGAATCCGCAACTTGAAACTTCACAACTGGAAACTCCACAACTATATACTCCACAACTGGAAACTCCACAACTAGAAACTCCACAACTAGACGCCTCAACTTGAAACTCCACAACTAGAAACTCCGCAACTATAAACTCCACAACTAGAGACTCCACAACTTGAAACTCCACAACTTGAAACTCCACAACTTGAGACTCCACAACTGAAAACTCCACAATTAGAAACTCCACAACCAGAAACTTCACAACTGGAAACTCCACAACTATATACTCCACAACTGGAAACTCCACAACTAGAAACTCCACAACTAGACGCCTCAACTTGAAACTCCACAACTAGAAACTCCGCAACTAGAAACTCCACAACTAGAGACTCCACAACTTGAAACTCCACAACTTGAAACTCCACAACTTGAGACTCCACAACTAGAAACTCCACAATTCAAAACTCCACAACTGAAAACTCCACAATTAGAAACTCCACAACCAGAAACTCCACAACTAGAAACTCCACAATTTGAAACTCCACAACTAGAAACTACACAACTAGGGACTCCACAACTAGAAACTCTACAACTAGAAACTCCACAACTAGAAACTACACAACTTGAAACCTGACAACCTTAAGTTAGGCTACTAGAAAATCCACAGCTAGAGATTCCGCAACTACAAACTCTACAACTAGAAACTCCACAACTGAAAACTTCACAACTAGAAACTCCAAAACTCGAAACTCCACAACTAGAAACTCCACAACTGGAAACTCCACAACTAGACACTCCACAACTAAAAACTCTTCAACTAGAAACCCCTAAACTAGAGACTCCACAACTAGAGAATCTACAACTAGAGACTTCGAACTAGAAACTCAACAACTAGAAACTTCAAAACTCGAAACTCTACTAGAAACTGCACAACTGGAAACTCCACAACTAGACACTCCACAACTAGAAACTCCGCAACTAGAGACTCTTCAAATTTGGAACTCCGCAACTAGAAACTCCGCAACAAGAAATTCCACAGCTAGAAACACCACAACTAGACACTCCGCCACTAGAAACTCCACAACTTGAGATGCCACAACTAGAAACTCCACAACTAGAAACTCCACAACTAGAAACTCTACAACTAGAGACTCCTCAACTAGAAAATTCGCAACTAGAAACTCCAAAACTAGAGACTCTGCATCTAGAAACTCCGCAGCTAGAAACTCCACAACTAGAAACTCTACAACTAGAAACTCCACAACTAGAAACTCCACAACACGAAACTCTACAACTCAAAACTCCACAACTTGAAACTCCACAAATAGAGACTCCACAACTAGAAACTCCACTACTAGAAACTCCACAACTAGAAACTCCACAACTGGAAACTCCACAACTTGAGACTCCGCAACTTGAAACTCCACAACTAGAAACTCCGCTATTAAAAACTTCGCAACTAGAAACTGCGCAACTAGAAACTCCGCAACTTGAAACTCCGCAACTAGATACTCCACAACTGGAAACTCCACAACTAGATACTTCACAACTGGAAACTCCACAACTAGATACTCCACAACTGGAAACACCACAACCAGAAACTCCACTACTAGAGACTCCAAAACTCGAAACTCCACAACTAGAAACTCCACAACTAGAAAATCCACAACCAGAGACTCTGCAATTCCAGAACTAGAAACTACACAACTGGAAACTCCACAACTAGATACTCCGCAACTAGAAACTCCACAACTAGAGACTCCACAACTTGAAACTCCACAACTAGAAACTCTGCAACTAGAGACTCTACAACTAGAAACTCCACAACTACAAACTCTACAAATAGAGACTCGGCTACAAGAAATTTCATGTCTAGAAAGTCCACAACCAGAAACTCCACAACTGGAAACTCCACAACTAGAAACTCCACAACTAGAAACTCCACAACTAGAAACTCCACAACTAGAGATTCCGCAACTAGAAACTCCACAACCATAGACTCTGCAACTAGAAACTCCGCAGCTAGAAACTCCGCAGCTAGAAACTCCAAAAATAGAAACTCCGCAACTTGAAACTCCACAAGTAGATACTCCACAACTGGAAACTCCACAACTAGATACTTCACAACTGGAAACTCCACAACTAGATACCCCACAACTGGAAACTCCACAACGAGAAACTCCATAACTAGAGACTCCAAAACTCGAAACTCCACAACTAGAAACTCCACAACTAGACAATCCACAACCAGAGACTCTGCAATTTCACAACTAGAAACTCCACAACTGGAAACTCCACAACTAGATACTCCGCAACTAGAAACTCAACAACTAGAAACTCCACAACTAGAGACTCCACAACTAGAAACTCCACAACTACAAACTCTACAAATAGAGACTCGGCTACAAGAAATTTCATGTCTAGAAAGTCCACAACCAGAAACTCCACAACTGGAAACTCCACAACTAGAAACTTTGCAGCTAGAAACTACACAACTAGAGACTCCACAACTAGAAACTCCACAACTAGAAACTCCACAACTAAAAACGCCACAACTTGAAACCTCACAACCTTAAGTTACGCAACTAGAAAATCCACAGCTAGAGACTCCGCAACTAGAAACTACACAACTAGAAACTCCACAACTCAAAACTCCACAACTAGAAACTCCAAAACTCGAAACTCCACAACTCGAAACTCCACAACTCGAAACTCCACAACTGGAAACTCCACAACCAGACACTCCACAACTAAAAACTCTTCAACTAGAAACTCCTAAACTAGAGACTCCACAACTAGAGAATCTACAACTAGAGACTTCAAACTAGAAACTCAACAACTAGAAACTCCACAACTAAAAACTCAACAAGTAGAAACTCCACAGCATGAGACTCCGCAACTTGAAACTCCACAACTAGAAACTCCGCAACTAGAAACTCTACAACTAGGAACTCCGCAACTAGAAACTCCACAACTAGAAACTTCACAACTCGAAACTCCACTACTAGATACTCCGCAACTGGATACTCGACAACTAGAAACTCCACATCTAGAGACTCCACAACTGGAAACTCCCCAACTAGAGACTCTGCAACTAGAAACTTCACAACTAGAGACTCCGCAACTCCACAACTAGATACTCCACAACTAGAAAATCCACAACTAGAAACTCCACAACTATAGACTCAACAACTTGAAACTCTACAAGTTTAAACTCCACAACTTAAGACTCCACAACTAGAAACTTCACAACTGGAAACTCCACAACTAGAAACTCCGCAACTAGCAACTCCGCAACAGGAGACTCTACAACTAGAATCTCCACAACTAGAAACTCCAAAACTAGAAACTCCACAACTAGAAACTTCACAACTAGAAACTCCGCAACTAGAGACTCCACCACTAGAAACTCCACAACTAAAAACTCCGCAACTAGAGACTCACCAACTAGAAACTCCACAACTACAAACTCCACAACTACAAACTCCACAAATACAGACTCGGAAACTAGAAATTCCATATCTAGAAACTCCACAACTAAAAACTGCAAAACTAGAGACTTCTCAACTTGAAACTCAACAACTAGAAACTCCACAACTAAAAACTCCACAACTGAAAACTCCACAACTTGAGACTCCGCAACTTGAAACTTCACAACTAGAAGCTCCGCTATCAAAAACTCCGCAACTAGAAACTCCGCAACTAGAAACTCCACAACTTAAAACTTCACAACCAGATACTCCACAACTGGAAACTTTACAACTAGATACTTCACAACTGGAAACCCCACAACTAGATACTCCACAACTGGAAACTCCACAACTAGATACTCCACAACTAGAAACTCCACAACCAGAAACTCCACAACTAGAAACTCCACAACTAGAAACTTCACAACTAGAGACTCCGCAACTAGAGACTCCACAAATAGAAACTCCACAACTATAAACTCCACAACCAGAGACTCTGCAATTCCACAACTAGAAACTCCACAACTGCAAACTCCACAACTAGATACTCTGCAACTAGAAAATCCACAACTAGAGACTCCACAACTTGAAACTCCACAACTAGAAACTCCACAACTAGAAACTCTGCAACTGGAGACTCCACAACTAGAAACTCCACAACTGGAAACTCCACAACTACAAACTCTACAAATAAAGACACGGCTACAAGAAATTTCATGTCTAGAAAGTCCACAACTAAAAACTCCACAACTGAAAACTCCACAACTAGAAACTCCACAACTAGAAACTCCACAACTCGAAACTCCACAACTCGAAACTCCACAACTGGAAACTCCACAACTAGACACTCCACAACTAGAAACTCCACAACCAGAAACTCCACAACTAGAAACTCCACAACTAGAAATCTTCACAATTAGAGACTCCGCAACTAGAGACTCCACAACTAGAAACTCCACAACTACAAACTCCACAACCAGAGACTCTGCAATTCCACAACTAGAAACTCCACAACTGCAAACTCCACAACTAGATACTCCGCAACTAGAAACTCCACAACCAGAGACTCTGCAACTAGAAACTCCGCAACTAGGAACTCCGCAGCTAGAAACAACACAAATAAAGACTCCACAACTAGAAACTCCACGACTAGAAACTCCACAACTAGACACTCCACAACTAAAAACTCTTCAACTAGAAACTCCTAAACTAGAGACTCCACAACTAGAGAATCTACAACTAGAGATTTCAAAGTAGAAATTCAACAACTAGAAACACCACAACTAAAAACTCAACAACTAGAAACTCCACAGCATCAGACTCCGCAACTTGAAACTCCACAACTAGAAACTCCGCAACTAGAAACTCCACAACTAGGAACTCCGCAACTAGAAACTCCACAACTAGAAACTCCACAACTCGAAACTCCACTACTAGATACTCCACAACTGGAAACTCGACAACTAGAAACTCCACATCTAGAGACTCCACAACTTGAAACTCCACAACTAGATACTCTGCAACTAGAAACTCCACAACTAGAGACTCCGCAACTCCACAACTATAAACTCCACAACTGAAAAATCCACAACTAGATACTCCACAACTAAAAAATCCACAACTAAAAACTCCACAACTATAGACTCCACAGCTTCAAACTCCACACGTTTAAACTCCACAACTTAAGACTCTACAACTAGAAACTCCACAACTAGAAACTCCCCAACTAGAAACTCCGCAACTAGAAACTCCGCAACAGGAGACTCTATAACTAGAAACTCAACAACTTAAAACTCCAAAACTAGAAACTCCACAACTAGAAACTTCACAACTAGAAACTCCGCAACTAGAGAATCCACAACTGGAAACTCCACAACTACAAACTCCACAATTACAAACTCCACAAATACAGACTCGGCAACTAGAAATTCCATATCTAGAAACTCCACAACTAGAAACTGCAAAACTAGAGACTTCACAACTAGAAACTCAACAACTAGAAACTCCACAACTAAAAACTCCACAACTGAAAACTCCACAACTTGAGACTCCGCAACTTGAAACTTCACAACTGGAAACTCCACAACTAGATACTCCACAACTGGAAACTCCACAACTAGAAACTCCACAAATAGACTCCACAACTTGAAACTCCACAACTAGAGACTCCACAACTAGAAACTTCACAACTAGAAACTCCACAACTATAAACTCTGCAACTAGGGACTCCACAACTAGAAACTCCATAACTAGAAACTCCACAACTACAAACTCTACAAATAGAGACTCGGCTACAAGAAATTTCATGTCTAGAAAGTCCACAACCAGAAAATCTACAACTGGAAACTCCACAACTAGAAACTCCACAACTAGAAACTCCACAACTAGGGATTCCGCAACTAAAACTACACAACCAGAGACTCTGCAACTAGAATCTCCGCAGCTAGAAACTCCACAAATAGAAACTCCGCAACTAGAAACTCCGCATCTAGAAACTACACAACTAGAAACTTCACAACTAGAAACTTCACAACTAGAAACTCCACAACTGGAAACTCCACAACTAGACACTCCACAACTAAAAACTCTTCAACTAGAAACTCCTAAACTAGAGACTCCACAACTAGAGAATCTACAACTAGAGACTTCAAACTAGAAACTCAACAATTAGAAACTCCACAACTAAAAACTCAACAAGTAGAAACTCCACAGCATGACACTCCGCAACTTGAAACTCCACAACTAGAAACTCCGCAACTAGAAACTCTACAACTAGGAACTCAGCAACTAGAAACTCCACAACTAGAAATTCCACAGCTAGAAACACCACAACTAGACACTCCGCAACTAGAAACTCCACAACTTGAGACGCCGCAACTAGAAACTCCACAATTTGAAACTCCACAACTAGAAACTCCACAACTTGAAACGCTACAACTAGAGACTCCTCAACTAGAGAATTCGCAACTAGAAACTCCAAACTCCAAAACTAGAGACTCTGCAACTAGAAACTCCGCAGCTAGAGACGCCACAACTAGAAACTCCACAACTAGAAACTCCACAACCAGAAACTCCACAACTAGAAACTCCACAACTAGAAACTCCGCAACTAGAGACTCACCAACTAGAAACTCCACAACTAGAAACCCCACAACTACAAACTCCACAAATAAAGACTCGGCAACTAGAAATTCCATATCTAGAAAATCCACAACTAAAAACTGCAGAACTAGAGACTTCTCAACTAGAAACTCAACAACTAGAAACTCCACAACTAAAAACTCCACAACTGGAAACTCCACAACTAGACGCCACAACTTGAAACTCTACAACTAGAGACTCCGCAACTAGAAACTCCACAACTAGAGACTCCGCAACTCCACAACTAGAAACTCCACAACTGGAAACTCCACAACTAGATACTCCGCAACTAGAAACTCCACAACTAGAGACTCCACAACTTGAAACTCCACAACTTTAAACTCCACAACTTGAGACTCCACAACTAGAAACTCCACAACTCAAAACTCCACAACTGAAAACTCCACAATTAGAAACTCCACAACCAGAAACTCCACAACTAGAAACTCCACAACTAAAAACTCCACAACTGGAAACTCCACAACTAGAAACTCCACAACTAGAAACTCCACAACTAGAGACTCCGCAACTAGAAACTCCACAACCAGAGACTCTGCAACTAGAAACTCCACAATTTGAAACTCCACAACTAGACACTACACAACTAGAGACTCCACAACTAGAAACTCTACAACTAGAAACTCCACAACTAGAAACTACACAACTTGAAACCTCACAACCTTAAGTTATGCTACTAGGAAATCCACAGCTAGAGATTCCGCAACTACAAACTCTACAACTAGAAACTCCACAACTGAAAACTTCACAACTAGAAACTCCAAAACTCGAAACTCCACAACTAGAAACTCCACAACTGGAAACTCCACAACTAGACACTCCACAACTAAAAACTCTTCAACTAGAAACTCCTAAACTAGAGACTCCACAACTAGAGAATCTACAACTAGAGACTTCAAACTAGAAACTCAACAACTAGAAACTTCAAAACTCGAAACTCTACTAGAAACTACACAACTGGAAACTCCGCAACTAGAAACTGCGCAACAAGAAATTGCACAGCTAGAAACACCACAACTAGACACTCCGCCACTAGAAACTCCACAACTTGAGATGCCGAGACTAGAAACTCCACAACTTGAAACTTCACAACTAGAAACTGCACAACTAGAAACTCTACAACTAGAGACTCCTCAACTAGAGAATTCGCAACTAGAAACTCCAAAACTAGAGACTCTGCATCTAGAAACTCCGCAGCTAGAAACTCCACAACTAGAAACTCCACAACTAGAAACTCCACAACTAGAAACTCCACAACTTGAGACTCCGCAACTTGAAACTCCACAACTAGAAACTCCGCTATTAAAAACTTCGCAACTAGAAACTCCGCAACTAGAAACTCCCAACTTGAAACTCCGCAACTAGATACTCCACAATTGGAAACTCCACAACTAGATACTTCACAACTGGAAACTCCACAACTAGATACTCCACAACTGGAAACACCACAACCAGAAACTCCACAACTAGAGACTCCAAAACTCGAAACTCCACAGCTAGAAACTCCACATCTACAAAATCCACAACCAGAGACTCTGCAATTCCAGAACTAGAAACTACACAACTGGAAACTCCACAACTAGATACTCCGCAACTAGAAACTCCACAACTAGAGACTCCACAACTTGAAACTCCACAACTAGAAACTCCACTAGAAACTCTGCAACTAGAGACTCCACAACTAGAAACTCTACAACTACAAACTCTACAAATAGAGACTTGGCTACAAGAAATTTCATGTCTAGAAAGTCCACAACCAGAAACTCCACAACTGGAAACTCCACAACTAGAAACTCCACAACTAGAAACTCCACAACTAGAGATTCCGCAACTAGAAACTCCACAACCATAGACTCTGCAACTAGAAACTCCGCAGCTAGAAACTCCAAAAATAGAAACTCCGCAACTTGAAACTCCACAACTAGATACTCCACAACTGGAAACTCCACAACTAGATACTTCATTTCTCGTTCAACGGGCTCTTTCGTTCATGTACTGCGAGATCCTTCGGGTGTTGTAGCCCTCATCGTCAACGCCGTGTGCAAGGCAAGAACGCTCAGTTTTTCCATAAGGAACAAGATTCTACCAGAGGATGTTCGAGCGCTCTTCGGAGGGTGTACCCCTTCAGATGGGCACAGAACGAGGATCATGAAAATTCAGCGCTCAGAATGGCTTCGACAGGTACGCCTTTTCAGAGCCTACCTACGGGCGCAGATGCATCGAACTTACGAGTCATATGCAGCGGAGATTCACTTTCGAAAGCATCTACGTCTGGCAGACCAAATGATAGAATTCCACTGGAAGCTTCAATTACGACTGTTACGTGATTTGGTGGACAAAGTGCGCGTGAGTGCAACCTCCAACGTTCATGTGGCAGAAGGCATCTGCCTACCGGACTTTGTACTAGAAGTATTGGGACTTGGGCCAAAGTTTGCCGTGCAACCTCAAAAGAACAAGCCGGAACTCGTATCAATTGTACGTCAAGTGTCGAAGCGGGTTCCCGAGGATCAAGCCACCAGGATCATCAACGAAGGTGTGGACGCTTTAAAATTGTGTAGGCCTCCATGCCGCAGTTTGCCTCTCAAACGCGTGGAAACTTACTTGACACAGCATGCTCTGAGTGTACTTCCAGTCGATAAAGAAGGAGGGTTTGCGGTTTTCTCGCATGATGAATTTAAAGAAAAGGCTAAAAGTGCTATTACGGCAGTGTTCAGCGAAAAGAAAAGTATTTCGATTGAAAAAGTGAGGGGAAAAGCAATAGAACTTTGTAAGAGGATGAATCTAGAAGGTGTGCTTAGCGGTATCAGAAAAAGTAAAAATGACAGTCTGGATGTGTTCTTTAGTGCTAAAACGCATAAGGAAGGAGTACCGTTCAGAGTGATAGTGTCGGAGAAGGACACGTGGCAAAAAGCTGTAGCTGTGTATCTGCAAAGAACATTAAACTTGCTTGACATAAATGACCCCTTCCTGACAAAAAATTCGGAACAGGTGATAAGTTTCGTCAGGGAACGAAAAAACATAGGGTTAAAAGCGTTTTCGGCTGACATAAAAGATCTGTACTATTCTCTGCCACAATCAGCAGTATTAACAAGTGTTGGCGAATGCATCGATGAGTACGGTGCCGTTAGATTTAGCTCACAAGCAGGTACGTCCGTCGACAATTTCTTAGAATTACTTAGGTTTTACTTGTCGTCAACGTTTATTGAAAACAATGGTACCCTGTATCTGCAAAAACAAGGAGTATGCATTGGCTCGTGCTTAGCACCAGTTTTAAGTAATTTGTTTTTGGCTGAAATGGACAGGAGGCTATCAGGACGCCTAAATGAATACAATGTTGTGCACGTATTTAGGTACGTCGATGACTTTTTAGTGTTTATCAATGACAGAACTGCAGATTTTGCTACTCAATGTAATAGCGTGTGTAGCGTTTTTCGTGAGGGGCTTAACCCACTTGAAGTGACTTTTGAAATGCCATGTGACGGAAGGCTCAGATTTCTTGACATTAACTTTCAATTCTCAGATGAAAAGACATGCTGGTGTTACGAGCCCAGAGCAAGTAAGCCTTTACTACAGTTTCACTCAGCGCATACTAAACTGGTAAAACGAGGCATTGCGAAGATGTGCTTGAGTGAGGCACTAAAGAAGTCCTGCCGGTGCCTCATGAATGAAAGCTTCAGACAACAGGTCTCGAGGCTAAGCAATGCCGGGTACCCCAAGAGCCTCGTCGTGTCCGTTGCTGAAGGATTGCACAGAAAAGTGCTGGAGAAAAGATGTGAAAGGATGGATAGGGTGAGCTCAAGAAAGGAAAGTTTTGCCGTAATTCCATACATGCATAAGGTTTCTCACAGGATAAAAAAGATTGCGGAAAAATGTGGCACTAACGTAGTTTTCTCGGCACCCAATAAGTTGGTGAGTCTTTGCAGAAGCACAAGACCAGACAAGGGAAAATCAAATGTATGCCAAAAGAAACATAGAAACCTATTTGTGGAGTGCATCATGTGTGTTGTATACCTCATTCCACTTACTTGTGGAAAGTGTTATATCGGTCAGACCAGTAGATGCATAAACGATCGCTTGCGCGAGCACAATAACAAAGTAAATAGTGTTGTTCCTGATGGTTTTCTTTCCCTTCATTGCCAGAGATGTAAGTGCACACCGAAATTCAAGGAAACGGTTATAATCAATAGAAGTAGGCACGAGATGACGCGGTTGGTATTGGAGGCCGGCAGAATTGCAGAGCGAGGTGACACGTGTGTGAGCAGCCCATCAGTGGTGTTGACAGATAAGGAACTTGATTACATGTATTCGCGATAGGGTTTGTGGTAACATGGGATAAAAGGAAGAAAGAAAAAGTAAAAAAAGATTGAAAAATATAAAATTGTAAAGTATTGGAACACGCGCGTTGGTTATATTTGATGGTTTTTAGAGCTACGCACGTGCGACGTTGGCGTGGTGGATCGCATACACCACGGAGATCTGCGTGTAATAAACTGTTGTTGAAAGTTAGCGCTGTGTTGTGTCTATGTGCCTTCTCTTGTCCGTGTTCGTTGTCTGCGCTACCATCCATCATCATGCAACCATACCAACAAGCCCAATTCGCCACCCTCATTGACTTCATTTCTCGTTCAACGGGCTCTTTCGTTCATGTACTGCGAGATCCTTCGGGTGTTGTAGCCCTCATCGTCAACGCCGTGTGCAAGGCAAGAACGCTCAGTTTTTCCATAAGGAACAAGATTCTACCAGAGGATGTTCGAGCGCTCTTCGGAGGGTGTACCCCTTCAGATGGGCACAGAACGAGGATCATGAAAATTCAGCGCTCAGAATGGCTTCGACAGGTACGCCTTTTCAGAGCCTACCTACGGGCGCAGATGCATCGAACTTACGAGTCATATGCAGCGGAGATTCACTTTCGAAAGCATCTACGTCTGGCAGACCAAATGATAGAATTCCACTGGAAGCTTCAATTACGACTGTTACGTGATTTGGTGGACAAAGTGCGCGTGAGTGCAACCTCCAACGTTCATGTGGCAGAAGGCATCTGCCTACCGGACTTTGTACTAGAAGTATTGGGACTTGGGCCAAAGTTTGCCGTGCAACCTCAAAAGAACAAGCCGGAACTCGTATCAATTGTACGTCAAGTGTCGAAGCGGGTTCCCGAGGATCAAGCCACCAGGATCATCAACGAAGGTGTGGACGCTTTAAAATTGTGTAGGCCTCCATGCCGCAGTTTGCCTCTCAAACGCGTGGAAACTTACTTGACACAGCATGCTCTGAGTGTACTTCCAGTCGATAAAGAAGGAGGGTTTGCGGTTTTCTCGCATGATGAATTTAAAGAAAAGGCTAAAAGTGCTATTACGGCAGTGTTCAGCGAAAAGAAAAGTATTTCGATTGAAAAAGTGAGGGGAAAAGCAATAGAACTTTGTAAGAGGATGAATCTAGAAGGTGTGCTTAGCGGTATCAGAAAAAGTAAAAATGACAGTCTGGATGTGTTCTTTAGTGCTAAAACGCATAAGGAAGGAGTACCGTTCAGAGTGATAGTGTCGGAGAAGGACACGTGGCAAAAAGCTGTAGCTGTGTATCTGCAAAGAACATTAAACTTGCTTGACATAAATGACCCCTTCCTGACAAAAAATTCGGAACAGGTGATAAGTTTCGTCAGGGAACGAAAAAACATAGGGTTAAAAGCGTTTTCGGCTGACATAAAAGATCTGTACTATTCTCTGCCACAATCAGCAGTATTAACAAGTGTTGGCGAATGCATCGATGAGTACGGTGCCGTTAGATTTAGCTCACAAGCAGGTACGTCCGTCGACAATTTCTTAGAATTACTTAGGTTTTACTTGTCGTCAACGTTTATTGAAAACAATGGTACCCTGTATCTGCAAAAACAAGGAGTATGCATTGGCTCGTGCTTAGCACCAGTTTTAAGTAATTTGTTTTTGGCTGAAATGGACAGGAGGCTATCAGGACGCCTAAATGAATACAATGTTGTGCACGTATTTAGGTACGTCGATGACTTTTTAGTGTTTATCAATGACAGAACTGCAGATTTTGCTACTCAATGTAATAGCGTGTGTAGCGTTTTTCGTGAGGGGCTTAACCCACTTGAAGTGACTTTTGAAATGCCATGTGACGGAAGGCTCAGATTTCTTGACATTAACTTTCAATTCTCAGATGAAAAGACATGCTGGTGTTACGAGCCCAGAGCAAGTAAGCCTTTACTACAGTTTCACTCAGCGCATACTAAACTGGTAAAACGAGGCATTGCGAAGATGTGCTTGAGTGAGGCACTAAAGAAGTCCTGCCGGTGCCTCATGAATGAAAGCTTCAGACAACAGGTCTCGAGGCTAAGCAATGCCGGGTACCCCAAGAGCCTCGTCGTGTCCGTTGCTGAAGGATTGCACAGAAAAGTGCTGGAGAAAAGATGTGAAAGGATGGATAGGGTGAGCTCAAGAAAGGAAAGTTTTGCCGTAATTCCATACATGCATAAGGTTTCTCACAGGATAAAAAAGATTGCGGAAAAATGTGGCACTAACGTAGTTTTCTCGGCACCCAATAAGTTGGTGAGTCTTTGCAGAAGCACAAGACCAGACAAGGGAAAATCAAATGTATGCCAAAAGAAACATAGAAACCTATTTGTGGAGTGCATCATGTGTGTTGTATACCTCATTCCACTTACTTGTGGAAAGTGTTATATCGGTCAGACCAGTAGATGCATAAACGATCGCTTGCGCGAGCACAATAACAAAGTAAATAGTGTTGTTCCTGATGGTTTTCTTTCCCTTCATTGCCAGAGATGTAAGTGCACACCGAAATTCAAGGAAACGGTTATAATCAATAGAAGTAGGCACGAGATGACGCGGTTGGTATTGGAGGCCGGCAGAATTGCAGAGCGAGGTGACACGTGTGTGAGCAGCCCATCAGTGGTGTTGACAGATAAGGAACTTGATTACATGTATTCGCGATAGGGTTTGTGGTAACATGGGATAAAAGGAAGAAAGAAAAAGTAAAAAAAGATTGAAAAATATAAAATTGTAAAGTATTGGAACACGCGCGTTGGTTATATTTGATGGTTTTTAGAGCTACGCACGTGCGACGTTGGCGTGGTGGATCGCATACACCACGGAGATCTGCGTGTAATAAACTGTTGTTGAAAGTTAGCGCTGTGTTGTGTCTATGTGCCTTCTCTTGTCCGTGTTCGTTGTCTGCGCTACCATCCATCATCATGCAACCATACCAACAAGCCCAATTCGCCACCCTCATTGACTTCATTTCTCGTTCAACGGGCTCTTTCGTTCATGTACTGCGAGATCCTTCGGGTGTTGTAGCCCTCATCGTCAACGCCGTGTGCAAGGCAAGAACGCTCAGTTTTTCCATAAGGAACAAGATTCTACCAGAGGATGTTCGAGCGCTCTTCGGAGGGTGTACCCCTTCAGATGGGCACAGAACGAGGATCATGAAAATTCAGCGCTCAGAATGGCTTCGACAGGTACGCCTTTTCAGAGCCTACCTACGGGCGCAGATGCATCGAACTTACGAGTCATATGCAGCGGAGATTCACTTTCGAAAGCATCTACGTCTGGCAGACCAAATGATAGAATTCCACTGGAAGCTTCAATTACGACTGTTACGTGATTTGGTGGACAAAGTGCGCGTGAGTGCAACCTCCAACGTTCATGTGGCAGAAGGCATCTGCCTACCGGACTTTGTACTAGAAGTATTGGGACTTGGGCCAAAGTTTGCCGTGCAACCTCAAAAGAACAAGCCGGAACTCGTATCAATTGTACGTCAAGTGTCGAAGCGGGTTCCCGAGGATCAAGCCACCAGGATCATCAACGAAGGTGTGGACGCTTTAAAATTGTGTAGGCCTCCATGCCGCAGTTTGCCTCTCAAACGCGTGGAAACTTACTTGACACAGCATGCTCTGAGTGTACTTCCAGTCGATAAAGAAGGAGGGTTTGCGGTTTTCTCGCATGATGAATTTAAAGAAAAGGCTAAAAGTGCTATTACGGCAGTGTTCAGCGAAAAGAAAAGTATTTCGATTGAAAAAGTGAGGGGAAAAGCAATAGAACTTTGTAAGAGGATGAATCTAGAAGGTGTGCTTAGCGGTATCAGAAAAAGTAAAAATGACAGTCTGGATGTGTTCTTTAGTGCTAAAACGCATAAGGAAGGAGTACCGTTCAGAGTGATAGTGTCGGAGAAGGACACGTGGCAAAAAGCTGTAGCTGTGTATCTGCAAAGAACATTAAACTTGCTTGACATAAATGACCCCTTCCTGACAAAAAATTCGGAACAGGTGATAAGTTTCGTCAGGGAACGAAAAAACATAGGGTTAAAAGCGTTTTCGGCTGACATAAAAGATCTGTACTATTCTCTGCCACAATCAGCAGTATTAACAAGTGTTGGCGAATGCATCGATGAGTACGGTGCCGTTAGATTTAGCTCACAAGCAGGTACGTCCGTCGACAATTTCTTAGAATTACTTAGGTTTTACTTGTCGTCAACGTTTATTGAAAACAATGGTACCCTGTATCTGCAAAAACAAGGAGTATGCATTGGCTCGTGCTTAGCACCAGTTTTAAGTAATTTGTTTTTGGCTGAAATGGACAGGAGGCTATCAGGACGCCTAAATGAATACAATGTTGTGCACGTATTTAGGTACGTCGATGACTTTTTAGTGTTTATCAATGACAGAACTGCAGATTTTGCTACTCAATGTAATAGCGTGTGTAGCGTTTTTCGTGAGGGGCTTAACCCACTTGAAGTGACTTTTGAAATGCCATGTGACGGAAGGCTCAGATTTCTTGACATTAACTTTCAATTCTCAGATGAAAAGACATGCTGGTGTTACGAGCCCAGAGCAAGTAAGCCTTTACTACAGTTTCACTCAGCGCATACTAAACTGGTAAAACGAGGCATTGCGAAGATGTGCTTGAGTGAGGCACTAAAGAAGTCCTGCCGGTGCCTCATGAATGAAAGCTTCAGACAACAGGTCTCGAGGCTAAGCAATGCCGGGTACCCCAAGAGCCTCGTCGTGTCCGTTGCTGAAGGATTGCACAGAAAAGTGCTGGAGAAAAGATGTGAAAGGATGGATAGGGTGAGCTCAAGAAAGGAAAGTTTTGCCGTAATTCCATACATGCATAAGGTTTCTCACAGGATAAAAAAGATTGCGGAAAAATGTGGCACTAACGTAGTTTTCTCGGCACCCAATAAGTTGGTGAGTCTTTGCAGAAGCACAAGACCAGACAAGGGAAAATCAAATGTATGCCAAAAGAAACATAGAAACCTATTTGTGGAGTGCATCATGTGTGTTGTATACCTCATTCCACTTACTTGTGGAAAGTGTTATATCGGTCAGACCAGTAGATGCATAAACGATCGCTTGCGCGAGCACAATAACAAAGTAAATAGTGTTGTTCCTGATGGTTTTCTTTCCCTTCATTGCCAGAGATGTAAGTGCACACCGAAATTCAAGGAAACGGTTATAATCAATAGAAGTAGGCACGAGATGACGCGGTTGGTATTGGAGGCCGGCAGAATTGCAGAGCGAGGTGACACGTGTGTGAGCAGCCCATCAGTGGTGTTGACAGATAAGGAACTTGATTACATGTATTCGCGATAGGGTTTGTGGTAACATGGGATAAAAGGAAGAAAGAAAAAGTAAAAAAAGATTGAAAAATATAAAATTGTAAAGTATTGGAACACGCGCGTTGGTTATATTTGATGGTTTTTAGAGCTACGCACGTGCGACGTTGGCGTGGTGGATCGCATACACCACGGAGATCTGCGTGTAATAAACTGTTGTTGAAAGTTAGCGCTGTGTTGTGTCTATGTGCCTTCTCTTGTCCGTGTTCGTTGTCTGCGCTACCATCCATCATCATGCAACCATACCAACAAGCCCAATTCGCCACCCTCATAGATACTTCACAACTGGAAACTCCACAACTAGATACTCCACAACAGGAAACTCCACAACGAGAAACTCCATAACTAGAGACTCCAAAACTCGAAACTCCACAACTAGAAACTCCACAACTAGACAATCCACAACCAGAGACTCTGCAATTTCACAACTAGAAACTCCACAACTGGAAACTCCACAACTAGATACTCCGCAACTAGAAACTCAACAACTAGAAACTCCACAACTTGAAACTCCACAACTAGAAACTCCACAACTAGAAACTCTGCAACAAGAGACTCCACAACTAGAAACTCCACAACTACAAACTCTACAAATAGAGACTCGGCTACAAGAAATTTCATGTCTAGAAAGTCCACAACCAGAAACTCCACAACTGGAAACTCCACAACTAGAAACTTTGCAGCTAGAAACTACACAACTAGAGACTCCACAACTAGAAACTCCACAACTAGAAACTCCACAACTAAAAACTCCACAACTTGAAACCTCACAACCTTAAGTTACGCAACTAGAAAATCCACAGCTAGAGATTCCGCAACTAGAAACTACACAACTAGAAACTCCACAACTCAAAACTCCACAACTAGAAACTCCAAAACTCGAAACTCCACAACTCGAAACTCCACAACTGGAAACTCCACAACCAGACACTCCACAACTAAAAACTCTTCAACTAGAAACTCCTAAACTAGAGACTCCACAACTAGAGAATCTACAACTAGAGACTTCAAACTAGAAACTCAACAACTAGAAACTCCACAACTAAAAACTCAACAAGTAGAAACTCCACAGCATGAGACTCCGCAACTTGAAACTCCACAACTAGAAACTCCGCAACTAGAAACTCTACAACTAGGAACTCCGCAACTAGAAACTCCACAACTAGAAACTCCACAACTCGAAACTCCACTACTAGATACTCCGCAACTGGATACTCGACAACTAGAAACTCCACATCTAGAGACTCCACAACTGGAAACTCCCCAACTAGAGACTCTGCAACTAGAAACTTCACAACTAGAGACTCCGCAACTCCACAACTGAAAAATCCACAACTAGATACTCCACAACTAGAAAATCCACAACTAGAAACTCCACAACTATAGACTCAACAACTTGAAACTCCACAAGTTTAAACTCCACAACTTAAGACTCCACAACTAGAAACTTCACAACTGGAAACTCCACAACTAGAAACTCCACAACTAGCAACTCCGCAACAGGAGACTCTACAACTAGAATCTCCACAACTAGAAACTCCAAAACTAGAAACTCCACAACTAGAAACTTCACAACTAGAAATTCCGCAACTAGAGACTCCACCACTAGAAACTCCACAACTAAAAACTCCGCAACTAGAGACTCACCAACTAGAAACTCCACAACTACAAACTCCACAACTACAAACTCCTCAAATACATACTCGGCAACTAGAAATTCCATATCTAAAAACTCCACAACTAAAACCTGCAAAACTAGAGACTTCTCAACTAGAAACTCAACAACTAGAAACTCCACAACTAAAAACTCCACAACTGAAAACTCCACAACTTGAGAGTCCGCAACTTGAAACTTCACAACTAGAAACTCCGCAACTAGAAACTCCGCAACTAGAAACTCCACAACTTAAAACTCCAAAACTAGATACTCCACAACTGGAAACTCCACAACTAGAAACTCCACAACTAGAAACTCCACAACCAGAAACTCCACAACTAGAAACTCCACAACTAGAAACTTCACAACTAGAGACTCTGCAACTAGAGACTCCACAACTAGAAACTCCACAACTATAAACTCCACAACCAGAGACTCTGCAATTCCACAACTAGAAACTCCACAACTGCAAACTCCACAACTAGATACTCCGCAACTAGAAACTCCACAACTAGAGACTCCACAACTTGAAACTCCACAACTAGAAACTCCACAACTAGAAACTCTGCAACTGGAGACTCCACAACTAGAAACTCCACAACTGGAAACTCCACAACTACAAACTCTACAAATAAAGACACGGCTACAAGAAATTTCATGTCTAGAAAGTCCACAACTAAAAACTCCACAACTGAAAACTCCACAACTAGAAACTCCACAACTAGAAACTCCACAACTCGAAACTCCACAACTCGAAACTCCACAACTGGAAACTCCACAACTAGACACTCCACAACTAGAAACTCCACATTCAGAAACTCCACAACTAGAAACTCCACAACTAGAAAACTTCACAATTAGAGACTCCGCAACTAGAGACTCCACAACTAGAAACTCCACAACTACAAACTCCACAACCAGAGACTCTGCAATTCCACAACTAGAAACTCCACAACTGCAAACTCCACAACTAGATACTCCGCAACTAGAAACTCCACAACCAGAGACTCTGCAACTAGAAACTCCGCAACTAGGAACTCCGCAGCTAGAAACAACACAAATAGAGACTCCACAACTAGAAACTCCACGACTAGAAACTCCACAACTAGACACTCCACAACTAAAAACTCTTAAACTAGAAACTCCTAAACTAGAGACTCCACAACTAGAGAATCTACAACTAGAGATTTCAAACTAGAAATTCAACAACTAGAAACTCCACAACTAAAAACTCAACAACTAGAAACTCCACAGCATCAGACTCCGCAACTTGAAACTCCACAACTAGAAACTCCGCAACTAGAAACTCCACAACTAGGAACTCCACAACTAGAAACTCCACAACTAGAAACTCCACAACTCGAAACTCCACTACTAGATACTCCACAACTGGAAACTCGACAACTAGAAACTCCACATCTAGAGACTCCACAACTTGAAACTCCACAACTAGATACTCTGCAACTAGAAACTCCACAACTAGAGACTCCGCAACTCCACAACTATAAACTCCACAACTGAAAAATCCACAACTAGATACTCCACAACTAAAAAATCCACAACTAAAAACTCCACAACTATAGACTCCACAGCTTCAAACTCCACACGTTTAAACTCCACAACTTAAGACTCCACAACTAGAAACTCCACAACTAGAAACTCCCCAACTAGAAACTCCGCAACTAGAAACTCCGCAACAGGAGACTCTATAACTAGAAACTCAACAACTTGAAACTCCAAAACTAGAAACTCCACAACTAGAAACTTCACAACTAGAAACTCCGCAACTAGAGACTCCACAACTGGAAACTCCACAACTACAAACTCCACAATTACAAACTCCACAAATACAGACTCGGCAACTAGAAATTCCATATCTAGAAACTCCACAACTAGAAACTGCAAAACTAGAGACTTCACAACTAGAAACTCAACAACTAGAAACTCCACAACTAAAAACTCCACAACTGAAAACTCCACAACTTGAGACTCCGCAACTTGAAACTTCACAACTGGAAACTCCACAACTAGATACTCCACAACTGGAAACTCCACAACTAGAAACTCCACAAATAGACTCCACAACTTGAAACTCCACAACTAGAGACTCCACAACTAGAAACTTCACAACTAAAAACTCCACAACTAGAAACTCTGCAACTAGGGACTCCACAACTAGAAACTCCATAACTAAAAACTCCACAACTACAAACTCTACAAATAGAGACTCGGCTACAAGAAATTTCATGTCTAGAAAGTCCACAACCAGAAAATCTACAACTGGAAACTCCACAACTAGAAACTCCACAACTAGAAACTCCCCAACTAGGGATTCCGCAACTAAAACTACACAACCAGAGACTCTGCAACTAGAATCTCCGCAGCTAGAAACTCCACAAATAGAAACTCCGCAACTAGAAACTCCGCATCTAGAAACTACACAACTACAAACTTCACAACTAGAAACTCCACAACTGGAAACTCCACAACTAGACACTCCACAACTAAAAACTCTTCAACTAGAAACTCCTAAACTAGAGACTCCACAACTACAGAATCTACAACTAGAGACTTCAAACTAGAAACTCAACAATTAGAAACTCCACAACTAAAAACTCAACAAGTAGAAACTCCACAGCATGACACTCCGCAACTTGAAACTCCACAACTAGAAACTCCGCAACTAGAAACTCTACAACTAGGAACTCCGCAACTAGAAACTCCACAACTAGAAATTCCACAGCTAGAAACACCACAACTAGACACTCCGCAACTAGAAACTCCACAACTTGAGACGCCGCAACTAGAAACTCCGCAATTTGAAACTCCACAACTAGAAACTCCACAACTTGAAACGCTACAACTAGAGACTCCTCAACTAGAGAATTCGCAACTAGAAACTCCAAACTCCAAAACTAGAGACTCTGCAACTAGAAACTCCGCAGCTAGAGACGCCACAACTAGAAACTCCACAACTAGAAACTCCACAACCAGAAACTCCACAACTAGAAACTCCACAACCAGAAACTCCGCAACTAGAGACTCACCAACTAGAAACTCCACAACTAGAAACCCCACAACTACAAACTCCACAAATAAAGACTCGGCAACTAGAAATTCCATATCTAGAAAATCCACAACTAAAAACTGCAGAACTGGAAACTCCACAACTTGAGAATCCGCAACTTGAAACTTCACAACTGGAAACTCCACAACTAGAAACTCCACAACTAGACGCCACAACTTGAAACTCTACAACTAGAGACTCCGCAACTAGAAACTCCACAACTAGAGACTCCGCAACTCCACAACTAGAAACTCCACAACTGGAAACTCCACAACTAGATACTCCGCAACTAGAAACTCCACAACTAGAGACTCCACAACTTGAAACTCCACAACTTTAAACTCCAAAACTTGAGACTCCACAACTAGAAACTCCACAACTCAATACTCCACAACTGAAAACTCCACAATTAGAAACTCCACAACCAGAAACTCCACAACTAGAAACTCCACAACTAAAAACTCCACAACTGGAAACTCCACAACTAGAAACTCCACAACTAGAAACTCCACAACTAGAGACTCCGCAACTAGAAACTCCACAACCAGAGACTCCACAACTAGAAACTCCACAACTCAAAACTCCACAACTGAAAACTCCACAATTAGAAACTCCACAACCAGAAACTCCACAACTAGAAACTCCACAAATAAAAACTCCACAACTGGAAACTCCACAACTAGAAACTCCACAACTAGACACTCCGCAACTAGAAACTCCACAACCAGAGACTCTGCAACTAGAAACTCCACAATTTGAAACTCCACAACTAGACACTACACAACTAGAGACTCCACAACTAGAAACTCTACAACTAGAAACTCCACAACTAGAAACTACACAACTTGAAACCTCACAACCTTAAGTTACGCTACTAGGAAATCCACAGCTAGAGATTCCGCAACTACAAACTCTACAACTAGAAACTCCACAACTGAAAACTTCACAACTAGAAACTCCAAAACTCGAAACTCCACAACTAGAAACTCCACAACTGGAAACTCCACAACTAGACACTCCACAACTAAAAACTCTTCAACTAGAAACTCCTAAACTAGAGACTCCACAACTAGAGAATCTACAACTAGAGACTTCAAACTAGAAACTCAACAACTAGAAACTCCACAACTAAAAACTCAACAAGTAGAAACTCCACAGCATGAGACTCCGCAACTTGAAACTCCACAACTAGAAACTCCGCAACTAGAAACTCTACAACTAGGAACTCCGCAACTAGAAACTCCACAACTAGAAACTCCACAACTCGAAACTCCACTACTAGATACTCCGCAACTGGATACTCGACAACTAGAAACTCCACATCTAGAGACTCCACAACTGGAAACTCCACAACTAAAAACTCCACAACTTGAAACCTCACAACCTTAAGTTACGCAACTAGAAAATCCACAGCTAGAGATTCCGCAACTAGAAACTACACAACTAGAAACTCCACAACTCAAAACTCCACAACTAGAAACTCCAAAACTCGAAACTCCACAACTCGAAACTCCACAACTGGAAACTCCACAACCAGACACTCCACAACTAAAAACTCTTCAACTAGAAACTCCTAAACTAGAGACTCCACAACTAGAGAATCTACAACTAGAGACTTCAAACTAGAAACTCAACAACTAGAAACTCCACAACTAAAAACTCAACAAGTAGAAACTCCACAGCATGAGACTCCGCAACTTGAAACTCCACAACTAGAAACTCCGCAACTAGAAACTCTACAACTAGGAACTCCGCAACTAGAAACTCCACAACTAGAAACTCCACAACTCGAAACTCCACTACTAGATACTCCGCAACTGGATACTCGACAACTAGAAACTCCACATCTAGAGACTCCACAACTGGAAACTCCCCAACTAGAGACTCTGCAACTAGAAACTTCACAACTAGAGACTCCGCAACTCCACAACTGAAAAATCCACAACTAGATACTCCACAACTAGAAAATCCACAACTAGAAACTCCACAACTATAGACTCAACAACTTGAAACTCCACAAGTTTAAACTCCACAACTTAAGACTCCACAACTAGAAACTTCACAACTGGAAACTCCACAACTAGAAACTCCACAACTAGCAACTCCGCAACAGGAGACTCTACAACTAGAATCTCCACAACTAGAAACTCCAAAACTAGAAACTCCACAACTAGAAACTTCACAACTAGAAATTCCGCAACTAGAGACTCCACCACTAGAAACTCCACAACTAAAAACTCCGCAACTAGAGACTCACCAACTAGAAACTCCACAACTACAAACTCCACAACTACAAACTCCTCAAATACATACTCGGCAACTAGAAATTCCATATCTAAAAACTCCACAACTAAAACCTGCAAAACTAGAGACTTCTCAACTAGAAACTCAACAACTAGAAACTCCACAACTAAAAACTCCACAACTGAAAACTCCACAACTTGAGAGTCCGCAACTTGAAACTTCACAACTAGAAACTCCGCTATTAAAAACTCCGCAACTAGAAACTCCGCAACTAGAAACTCCACAACTTAAAACTCCAAAACTAGATACTCCACAACTGGAAACTCCACAACTAGAAACTCCACAACTAGAAACTCCACAACCAGAAACTCCACAACTAGAAACTCCACAACTAGAAACTTCACAACTAGAGACTCTGCAACTAGAGACTCCACAACTAGAAACTCCACAACTATAAACTCCACAACCAGAGACTCTGCAATTCCACAACTAGAAACTCCACAACTGCAAACTCCACAACTAGATACTCCGCAACTAGAAACTCCACAACTAGAGACTCCACAACTTGAAACTCCACAACTAGAAACTCCACAACTAGAAACTCTGCAACTGGAGACTCCACAACTAGAAACTCCACAACTGGAAACTCCACAACTACAAACTCTACAAATAAAGACACGGCTACAAGAAATTTCATGTCTAGAAAGTCCACAACTAAAAACTCCACAACTGAAAACTCCACAACTAGAAACTCCACAACTAGAAACTCCACAACTCGAAACTCCACAACTCGAAACTCCACAACTGGAAACTCCACAACTAGACACTCCACAACTAGAAACTCCACATTCAGAAACTCCACAACTAGAAACTCCACAACTAGAAAACTTCACAATTAGAGACTCCGCAACTAGAGACTCCACAACTAGAAACTCCACAACTACAAACTCCACAACCAGAGACTCTGCAATTCCACAACTAGAAACTCCACAACTGCAAACTCCACAACTAGATACTCCGCAACTAGAAACTCCACAACCAGAGACTCTGCAACTAGAAACTCCGCAACTAGGAACTCCGCAGCTAGAAACAACACAAATAGAGACTCCACAACTAGAAACTCCACGACTAGAAACTCCACAACTAGACACTCCACAACTAAAAACTCTTAAACTAGAAACTCCTAAACTAGAGACTCCACAACTAGAGAATCTACAACTAGAGATTTCAAACTAGAAATTCAACAACTAGAAACTCCACAACTAAAAACTCAACAACTAGAAACTCCACAGCATCAGACTCCGCAACTTGAAACTCCACAACTAGAAACTCCGCAACTAGAAACTCCACAACTAGGAACTCCACAACTAGAAACTCCACAACTAGAAACTCCACAACTCGAAACTCCACTACTAGATACTCCACAACTGGAAACTCGACAACTAGAAACTCCACATCTAGAGACTCCACAACTTGAAACTCCACAACTAGATACTCTGCAACTAGAAACTCCACAACTAGAGACTCCGCAACTCCACAACTATAAACTCCACAACTGAAAAATCCACAACTAGATACTCCACAACTAAAAAATCCACAACTAAAAACTCCACAACTATAGACTCCACAGCTTCAAACTCCACACGTTTAAACTCCACAACTTAAGACTCCACAACTAGAAACTCCACAACTAGAAACTCCCCAACTAGAAACTCCGCAACTAGAAACTCCGCAACAGGAGACTCTATAACTAGAAACTCAACAACTTGAAACTCCAAAACTAGAAACTCCACAACTAGAAACTTCACAACTAGAAACTCCGCAACTAGAGACTCCACAACTGGAAACTCCACAACTACAAACTCCACAATTACAAACTCCACAAATACAGACTCGGCAACTAGAAATTCCATATCTAGAAACTCCACAACTAGAAACTGCAAAACTAGAGACTTCACAACTAGAAACTCAACAACTAGAAACTCCACAACTAAAAACTCCACAACTGAAAACTCCACAACTTGAGACTCCGCAACTTGAAACTTCACAACTGGAAACTCCACAACTAGATACTCCACAACTGGAAACTCCACAACTAGAAACTCCACAAATAGACTCCACAACTTGAAACTCCACAACTAGAGACTCCACAACTAGAAACTTCACAACTAAAAACTCCACAACTAGAAACTCTGCAACTAGGGACTCCACAACTAGAAACTCCATAACTAAAAACTCCACAACTACAAACTCTACAAATAGAGACTCGGCTACAAGAAATTTCATGTCTAGAAAGTCCACAACCAGAAAATCTACAACTGGAAACTCCACAACTAGAAACTCCACAACTAGAAACTCCCCAACTAGGGATTCCGCAACTAAAACTACACAACCAGAGACTCTGCAACTAGAATCTCCGCAGCTAGAAACTCCACAAATAGAAACTCCGCAACTAGAAACTCCGCATCTAGAAACTACACAACTACAAACTTCACAACTAGAAACTCCACAACTGGAAACTCCACAACTAGACACTCCACAACTAAAAACTCTTCAACTAGAAACTCCTAAACTAGAGACTCCACAACTACAGAATCTACAACTAGAGACTTCAAACTAGAAACTCAACAATTAGAAACTCCACAACTAAAAACTCAACAAGTAGAAACTCCACAGCATGACACTCCGCAACTTGAAACTCCACAACTAGAAACTCCGCAACTAGAAACTCTACAACTAGGAACTCCGCAACTAGAAACTCCACAACTAGAAATTCCACAGCTAGAAACACCACAACTAGACACTCCGCAACTAGAAACTCCACAACTTGAGACGCCGCAACTAGAAACTCCGCAATTTGAAACTCCACAACTAGAAACTCCACAACTTGAAACGCTACAACTAGAGACTCCTCAACTAGAGAATTCGCAACTAGAAACTCCAAACTCCAAAACTAGAGACTCTGCAACTAGAAACTCCGCAGCTAGAGACGCCACAACTAGAAACTCCACAACTAGAAACTCCACAACCAGAAACTCCACAACTAGAAACTCCACAACCAGAAACTCCGCAACTAGAGACTCACCAACTAGAAACTCCACAACTAGAAACCCCACAACTACAAACTCCACAAATAAAGACTCGGCAACTAGAAATTCCATATCTAGAAAATCCACAACTAAAAACTGCAGAACTGGAAACTCCACAACTTGAGAATCCGCAACTTGAAACTTCACAACTGGAAACTCCACAACTAGAAACTCCACAACTAGACGCCACAACTTGAAACTCTACAACTAGAGACTCCGCAACTAGAAACTCCACAACTAGAGACTCCGCAACTCCACAACTAGAAACTCCACAACTGGAAACTCCACAACTAGATACTCCGCAACTAGAAACTCCACAACTAGAGACTCCACAACTTGAAACTCCACAACTTTAAACTCCAAAACTTGAGACTCCACAACTAGAAACTCCACAACTCAATACTCCACAACTGAAAACTCCACAATTAGAAACTCCACAACCAGAAACTCCACAACTAGAAACTCCACAACTAAAAACTCCACAACTGGAAACTCCACAACTAGAAACTCCACAACTAGAAACTCCACAACTAGAGACTCCGCAACTAGAAACTCCACAACCAGAGACTCCACAACTAGAAACTCCACAACTCAAAACTCCACAACTGAAAACTCCACAATTAGAAACTCCACAACCAGAAACTCCACAACTAGAAACTCCACAAATAAAAACTCCACAACTGGAAACTCCACAACTAGAAACTCCACAACTAGACACTCCGCAACTAGAAACTCCACAACCAGAGACTCTGCAACTAGAAACTCCACAATTTGAAACTCCACAACTAGACACTACACAACTAGAGACTCCACAACTAGAAACTCTACAACTAGAAACTCCACAACTAGAAACTACACAACTTGAAACCTCACAACCTTAAGTTACGCTACTAGGAAATCCACAGCTAGAGATTCCGCAACTACAAACTCTACAACTAGAAACTCCACAACTGAAAACTTCACAACTAGAAACTCCAAAACTCGAAACTCCACAACTAGAAACTCCACAACTGGAAACTCCACAACTAGACACTCCACAACTAAAAACTCTTCAACTAGAAACTCCTAAACTAGAGACTCCACAACTAGAGAATCTACAACTAGAGACTTCAAACTAGAAACTCAACAACTAGAAACTTCAAAACTCGAAACTCTACTAGAAACTACACAACTGGAAACTCCGCAACTAGAAACTGCGCAACAAGAAATTGCACAGCTAGAAACACCACAACTAGACACTCCGCCACTAGAAACTCCACAACTTGAGATGCCGAGACTAGAAACTCCACAACTTGAAACTTCACAACTAGAAACTGCACAACTAGAAACTCTACAACTAGAGACTCCTCAACTAGAGAATTCGCAACTAGAAACTCCAAAACTAGAGACTCTGCATCTAGAAACTCCGCAGCTAGAAACTCCACAACTAGAAACTCCACAACTAGAAACTCCACAACTAGAAACTCCACAACTTGAGACTCCGCAACTTGAAACTCCACAACTAGAAACTCCGCTGTTAAAAACTTCGCAACTAGAAACTCCGCAACTAGAAACTCCGCAACTTGAAACTCCGCAACTAGATACTCCACAACTGGAAACTCCACAACTAGATACTTCACAACTGGAAACTCCACAACTAGATACTCCACAACTGGAAACACCACAACCAGAAACTCCACAACTAGAGACTCCAAAACTCGAAACTCCACAGCTAGAAACTCCACATCTAGAAAATCCACAACCAGAGACTCTGCAATTCCAGAACTAGAAACTACACAACTGGAAACTCCACAACTAGATACTCCGCAACTAGAAACTCCACAACTAGAGACTCCACAACTTGAAACTCCACAACTAGAAACTCCACAACTAGAAACTCTGCAACTAGAGACTCCACAACTAGAAACTCTACAACTACAAACTCTACAAATAGAGACTTGGCTACAAGAAATTTCATGTCTAGAAAGTCCACAACCAGAAACTCCACAACTGGAAACTCCACAACTAGAAACTCCACAACTAGAAACTCCACAACTAGAGATTCCGCAACTAAAAAACTCCACAACCATAGACTCTGCAACTAGAAACTCCGCAGCTAGAAACTCCAAAAATAGAAACTCCGCAACTTGAAACTCCACAACTAGATACTCCACAACTGGAAACTCCACAACTAGATACTTCACAACTGGAAACTCCACAACTAGATACTCCACAACTGGAAACTCCACAACGAGAAACTCCATAACTAGAGACTCCAAAACTCGAAACTCCACAACTAGAAACTCCACAACTAGACAATCCACAACCAGAGACTCTGCAATTTCACAACTAGAAACTCCACAACTGGAAACTCCACAACTAGATACTCCGCAACTAGAAACTCAACAACTAGAAACTCCACAACTTGAAACTCCACAACTAGAAACTCCACAACTAGAAACTCTGCAACTAGAGACTCCACAACTAGAAACTCCACAACTACAAACTCTACAAATAGAGACTTGGCTACAAGAAATTTCATGTCTAGAAAGTCCACAACCAGAAACTCCACAACTGGAAACTCCACAACTAGAAACTTTGCAGCTAGAAACTACACAACTAGAGACTCCACAACTAGAAACTCCACAACTAGAAACTCCACAACTAAAAACTCCACAACTTGAAACCTCACAACCTTAAGTTACGCAACTAGAAAATCCACAGCTAGAGATTCCGCAACTAGAAACTACACAACTAGAAACTCCACAACTCAAAACTCCACAACTAGAAACTCCAAAACTCGAAACTCCACAACTCGAAACTCCACAACTGGAAACTCCACAACCAGACACTCCACAACTAAAAACTCTTCAACTAGAAACTCCTAAACTAGAGACTCCACAACTAGAGAATCTACAACTAGAGACTTCACACTAGAAACTCAACAACTAGAAACTCCACAACTAAAAACTCAACAAGTAGAAACTCCACAGCATGAGACTCCGCAACTTGAAACTCCACAACTAGAAACTCCGCAACTAGAAACTCTACAACTAGGAACTCCGCAACTAGAAACTCCACAACTAGAAACTCCACAACTCGAAACTCCACTACTAGATACTCCGCAACTGGATACTCGACAACTAGAAACTCCACATCTAGAGACTCCACAACTGGAAACTCACCAACTAGAGACTCTGCAACTAGAAACTTCACAACTAGAGACTCCGCAACTCCACAACTGAAAAATCCACAACTAGATACTCCACAACTAGAAAATCCACAACTAGAAACTCCACAACTATAGACTCAACAACTTGAAACTCCACAAGTTTAAACTCCACAACTTAAGACTCCACAACTAGAAACTTCACAACTGGAAACTCCACAACTAGAAACTCCACAACTAGCAACTCCGCAACAGGAGACTCTACAACTAGAATCTCCACAACTAGAATCTCCAAAACTAGAAACTCCACAACTAGAAACTTCACAACTAGAAACTCCGCAACTAGAGACTCCACCACTAGAAACTCCACAACTAAAAACTCCGCAACTAGAGACTCACCAACTAGAAACTCCACAACTACAAACTCCACAACTACAAACTCCTCAAATACATACTCGGCAACTAGAAATTCCATATCTAAAAACTCCACAACTAAAACCTGCAAAACTAGAGACTTCTCAACTAGAAACTCAACAACTAGAAACTCCACAACTAAAAACTCCACAACTGAAAACTCCACAACTTGAGAGTCCGCAACTTGAAACTTCACAACTAGAAACTCCGCTATTAAAAACTCCGCAACTAGAAACTCCGCAACTAGAAACTCCACAACTTAAAACTCCACAACTAGATACTCCACAACTGGAAACTTTACAACTAGATACTTCACAACTGGAAACCCCACAACTAGATACTCCACAACTGGAAACTCCACAACTAGAAACTCCACAACTAGAAACTCCACAACCAGAAACTCCACAACTAGAAACTCCACAACTAGAAACTTCACAACTAGAGACTCCGCAACTAGAGACTCCACAACTAGAAACTCCACAACTATAAACTCCACAACAAGAGACTCTGCAATTCCACAACTAGAAACTCCACAACTGCAAACTCCACAACTAGATACTCCGCAACTAGAAACTCCACAACTAGAGACTCCACTACTAGTTATTGGAGTTTCTAGTTTTGGAGTTTCTAGTTGTGGAGATTCTAGTTGTAGAGTCTCCTGTTGCGGAGTTGCTAGTTGTGGAGTTTCTAGTTGTGGAGTTTCCAGTTGTGAAGTTTCTAGTTGTGGAGTCTTAAGTTGTGGAGTTTAAACTTGTGGAGTTTCAAGTTGTTGAGTCTATAGTTGTGGAGTTTCTAGTTGTGGATTTTCTAGTTGTGGAGTATCTAGTTGTGGATTTTTCAGTTGTGGAGTTGCGGAGTTTCTAGTTGTGAAGTTTCTAGTTGCAGAGTCTCTAGTTGGGGAGTTTCCAGTTGTGGAGTCTCTAGATGTGGAGTTTCTAGTTGTCGAGTATCCAGTTGCGGAGTATCTAGTAGTGGAGTTTCGAGTTGTGGAGTTTCTAGTTGTGGAGTTTCTAGTTGCGGAGTTCCTAGTTGTAGAGTTTCTAGTTGCGGAGTTTCTAGTTATGGAGTTTCTTTTGTGGAGTTTCCAGTTGTGGAGTATCTAGTTGTGGAGTTTCCAGTTGTGAAGTATCTAGTTGTGGAGTTTCCAGTTGTGGAGTATCTAGTTGTGGAGTTTCAAGTTGCGGAGTTTCTATTTTTGGAGTTTCTAGCTGCGGAGTTTCTAGTTGCAGAGTCTATGGTTGTGGAGTTTTTTAGTTGCGGAATCTCTAGTTGTGGAGTTTCTAGTTGTGGAGTTTCTAGTTGTGGAGTTTCCAGTTGTGGAGTTTCTGGTTGTGGACTTTCTAGACATGAAATTTCTTGTAGCCAAGTCTCTATTTGTAGAGTTTGTAGTTGTAGAGTTTCTAGTTGTGGAGTCTCTAGTTGAAGAGTTTCCAGTTGTGGAGTTTCTATTTGTGGAGTTTCAAGTTGTGGAGTTTCTAGCTGTGGAGTTTCGAGTTTTGGAGTCTCTAGTTGTGGAGTTTCTGGTTGTGGTGTTTCCAGTTGTGGAGTATCTAGTTGTGGAGTTTCCAGTTGTGAAGTATCTAGTTGTGGAGTTTCCAGTTGTGGAGTATCTAGTTGCGGAGTTTCAAGTTGCGGAGTTTCTAGTTGCGGAGTTTCTAGTTGCGAAGTTTTTAACAGCGGAGTTTCTAGTTGTGGAGTTTCAAGTTGCGGAGTCTCAAGTTGTGGAGTTTCTAGTTGTGGAGTTTCTAGTTGTGGAGTTTCTAGTTGTGGAGTTTCTAGCTGCGGAGTTTCTAGATGCAGAGTCTCTAGTTTTGGAGTTTCTAGTTGCGAATTCTCTAGTTGAGGAGTCTCTAGTTGTAGAGTTTCTAGTTGTGCAGTTTCTAGTTGTGAAGTTTCAAGTTGTGGAGTTTCTAGTCTCGGCATCTCAAGTTGTGGAGTTTCTAGTGGCGGATTGTCTAGTTGTGGTGTTTCTAGCTGTGCAATTTCTTGTTGCGCAGTTTCTAGTTGCGGAGTTTCCAGTTGTGTAGTTTCTAGTAGAGTTTCGAGTTTTGAAGCTTCTAGTTGTTGAGTTTCTAGTTTGAAGTCTCTAGTTGTAGATTCTCTAGTTGTGGAGTCTCTAGTTTAGGAGTTTCTAGTTGAAGAGTTTTTAGTTGTGGAGTGTCTAGTTGTGGAGTTTCCAGTTGTGGAGTTTCTAGTTGTGGAGTTTCGAGTTTTGGAGTTTCTAGTTGTGAAGTTTTCAGTTGTGGAGTTTCTAGTTGTAGAGTTTGTAGTTGCGGAATCTCTAGCTGTGGATTTCCTAGTAGCGTAACTTAAGGTTGTGAGGTTTCAAGTTGTGTAGTTTCTAGTTGTGGAGTTTCTAGTTGTAGAGTTTCTAGTTGTGGAGTCTCTAGTTGTGTAGTGTCTAGTTGTGGAGTTTCTAGTTGTGGAGTTTCTGGTTGTGGAGTTTCTAATTGTGGAGTTTTCAGTTGTGGAGTTTTGAGTTGTGGAGTTTCTAGTTGTGGAGTCTCTGGTTGTGGAGTTTCTAGTTGCGGAGTCTCTAGTTGTGGAGTTTCTAGTTGTGGAGTTTCTAGTTGTGGAGTTTCCAGTTGTGGAGTTTTTAGTTGTGGAGTTTCTAGTTGTGGAGTTTCTGGTTGTGGAATTTCTAATTGTGGAGTTTTCAGTTGTGGAGTTTTGAGTTGTGGAGTTTCTAGTTGTGGAGTCTCAAGTTGTGGAGTTTAAAGTTGTGGAGTTTCAAGTTGTGGAGTATCTAGTTGTGGAGTTTCCAGTTGTGGAGTTTCTAGTTGTGGAGTTGCGGAGTCTCTAGTTGTGGAGTTTCTAGTTGCGGAGTCTCTAGTTGTAGAGTTTCAAGTTGTGGCGTCTAGTTGTGGAGTTTCTAGTTGTGGAGTTTCCAGTTGTGAAGTTTCAAGTTGCGGATTCTCAAGTTGTGGAGTTTCCAGTTGTGGAGTTTTTAGTTGTGGAATTTCTGGTTGTTGAGTTTCTAGTTGAGAAGTCTCTAGTTCTGCAGTTTTTAGTTGTGGATTTTCTAGATATGGAATTTCTAGTTGCCGAGTCTTTATTTGTGGAGTTTGTAGTTGTGGGGTTTCTAGTTGTGGAGTTTCTAGTTGGTGAGTCTCTAGTTGCGGAGTTTCTAGTTGTGGAGTTTCTAGTTGTGGAGTTTCTGGTTGTGGAGTTTCTAGTTGTGGAGTTTCTAGTTGTGGCGTCTCTAGCTGCGGAGTTTCTAGTTGCAGAGTCTCTAGTTTTGGAGTTTGGAGTTTCTAGTTGCGAATTCTCTAGTTGAGGAGTCTCTAGTTGTAGCGTTTCAAGTTGTGGAGTTTCTAGTTGTGGAGTTTCAAATTGTGGAGTTTCTAGTTGCGGCGTCTCAAGTTGTGGAGTTTCTAGTTGCGAAGTGTCTAGTTGTGGTGTTTCTAGCTGTGGAATTTCTAGTTGTGGAGTTTCTAGTTGCGGAGTTCCTAGTTGTAGAGTTTCTAGTTGCGGAGTTTCTAGTTGTGGAGTTTCAAGTTGCGGAGTGTCATGCTGTGGAGTTTCTACTTGTTGAGTTTTTAGTTGTGGAGTTTCTAATTGTTGAGTTTCTAGTTTGAAGTCTCTAGTTGTAGATTCTCTAGTTGTGGAGTCTCTAGTTTAGGAGTTTCTAGTTGAAGAGTTTTTAGTTGTGGAGTGTCTAGTTGTGGAGTTTCCAGTTGTGGAGTTTCTAGTTGTGAAGTTTCTAGTTGTGTAGTTTCTAGATGCGGAGTTTCTAGTTGCGGAGTTTCTATTTGTGGAGTTTCTAGCTGCAGAGATTCTAGTTGCAGAGTGTCTGGTTGTGTAGTTTTAGTTGCGGAATCCCTAGTTGTGGAGTTTCTAGTTGTGGAGTTTCTAGTTGTGGAGTTTCCAGTTGTAGATTTTCTGGTTGTGGACTTTCTAGACATGAAATTTCTTGTAGCCGAGTCTCTATTTGTAGAGTTTGTAGTTGTGGAGTTTCTAGTTATGGAGTTTCTAGTTGTGGAGTCCCTAGTTGCAGAGTTTCTAGTTGTGGAGTTTTTAAATGTGAAGTTTCTAGTTGTGGAGTCTCTAGTTGTGGAGTTTCAAGTTGTGGAGTCTATTTGTGGAGTTTCTAGTTGTGGAGTTTCCAGTTGTGGAGTATCTAGTTGTGGAGTTTCCAGTTGTGAAGTTTCAAGTTGCGGAGTCTCAAGTTGTGGAGTTTTCAGTTGTGGAGTTTTTAGTTGTGGAGTTTCTAGTTGTGGAGTTTCTAGTTGTGAAGTCTCTAGTTTTGCAGTTTCTAGTTGTGGAGTTTCTAGATATGGAATTTCTAGTTGCCGAGTCTGTATTTGTGGAGTTTGTAATTGTGGAGTTTGTAGTTGTGGAGTTTCCAGTTGTGGAGTCTCTAGTTGCGGAGTTTCTAGTTGTGAAGTTTCTAGTTGTGGAGTTTCTAGTTTTGGAGTTTCAAGTTGTTGAGTTTCTAGTTATAGAGTCTCCTGTTGCGGAGTTTCTAGTTGCGGAGTTTCTAGTTGGGGAGTTTATAGTTGTGGAGTTTCTAGTTGTGGAGTCTTAAGTTGTGGAGTTTAAACGTGTGGAGTTTGAAGCTGTGGAGTCTATAGTTGTGGAGTTTTTAGTTGTGGATTTTTTAGTTGTGGAGTATCTAGTTGTGGATTTTTCAGTTGTGGAGTTTATAGTTGTGGAGTTGCGGAGTCTCTAGTTGTGGAGTTTCTAGTTGCAGAGTATCTAGTTGTGGAGTTTCAAGTTGTGGAGTCTCTAGATGTGGAGTTTCTAGTTGTCGACTTTCCAGTTGTGGAGTATCTAGTAGTGGAGTTTCGAGTTGTGGAGTTTCTAGTTGTGGAGTTTCTAGTTGTGGAGTTCCTAGTTGTGGAGTTTCTAGTTGCGGAGTTTCTAGTTGTGGAGTTTCAAGTTGCGGAGTCTGATGCTGTGGAGTTTCTAGTTGTTGAGTTTTTAGTTGTGGAGTTTCTAGTTGTTGAATTTCTAGTTTGAAATCTCTAGTTGTAGATTCTCTAGTTGTGGAGTCTCTAGTTTAGGAGTTTCTAGTTGAAGAGTTTTTAGTTGTGGAGTGTCTAGTTGTGGAGTTTCTAGTCGTGGAGTTTCTAGTTGTGGAGTCTCTATTTGTGTTGTTTCTAGCTGCGGAGTTCCTAGTTGCGGAGTTTCTAGTTGCAGAGTCTCTGGTTGTGGAGTTTCTAGTTGCGGAGTATCTAGTTGTGGAGTTTGCAGTTGTGGAGTTTCTAGTTGTGGAATTGCAGAGTCTCTGGTTGTGGAGTTTGTAGTTGTGGAGTTTCTAGTTGTGGAGTTTCTAGTTGCGGAGTCTCTAATTGTGAAGTTTTCTAGTTGTGGAGTTTCTAGTTGTGGAGTTTCTGAATGTGGAGTTTCTAGTTGTGGAGTGTCTAGTTGTGGATTTTCTAGTTGTGGAGTTTCGAGTTGTGGAGTTTCGAGTTGTGGAGTTTCTAGTTGTGGAGTTTCTAGTTGTGGAGTTTTCAGTTGTGGAGTTTTTAGTTGTGGACTTTCTAGACATGAAATTTCTTGTAGCCGTGTCTTTATTTGTAGAGTTTGTAGTTGTGGAGTTTCCAGTTGTGGAGTTTCTAGTTGTGGAGTCTCCAGTTGCAGAGTTTCTAGTTGTGGAGTTTCTAGTTGTGGAGTTTCAAGTTGTGGAGTCTCTAGTTGTGGAGTTTCTAGTTGCGGAGTATCTAGTTGTGGAGTTTGCAGTTGTGGAGTTTCTAGTTGTGGAATTGCAGAGTCTCTGGTAGTGGAGTTTATAGTTGTGGAGTTTCTAGTTGTGGAGTCTCTAGTTGCGGAGTCTCTAGTTGTGAAGTTTCTAGTTGTGGAGTTTCTAGTTGTGGAGTTTCTGGTTGTGGAGTTTCTAGTTGTGGAGTTTCTAGTTGTGGAGTTTCCAGTTGTGGAGTATCTAGTTTTGGAGTTTTAAGTTGTGGAGTTTCTAGTTGCGGAGTTTCTAGTTGCGGAGTTTTTAATAGCGGAGTTTCTAGTTGTGAAGTTTCAAGTTGCGGACTCTCAAGTTGTGGAGTTTTCAGTTGTGGAGTTTTTAGTTGTGGAGTTTCTAGTTGTTGAGTTTCTAGTTGAGAAGTCTCTAGTTTTGCAGGTTTTAGTTGTGGAGTTTTTAGATATGGAATTTCTAGTTGCCGAGTATGTATTTGAGGAGTTTGTAGTTGTGGAGTTTGTAGTTGTGGAGTTTCTAGTTGGTGAGTCTCTAGTTGCGGAGTTTTTAGTTGTGGAGTTTCTAGTGGTGGAGTCTCTAGTTGCGGAATTTCTAGTTGTGAAGTTTCTAGTTGTGGAGTTTCTAGTTTTGGAGTTTCTAGTTGTGGAGATTCTAGTTGTAGAGTCTCCTGTTGCGGAGTTGCTAGTTGTGGAGTTTCTAGTTGTGGAGTTTCCAGTTGTGAAGTTTCTAGTTGTGGAGTCTTAAGTGGTGGAGTTTAAACTTGTGGAGTTTCAAGTTGTTGAGTCTATAGTTGTGGAGTTTCTAGTTGTGGATTTTCTAGTTGTGGAGTATCTAGTTGTGGATTTTTCAGTTGTGGAGTTGCGGAGTCTCTAGTTGTGAAGTTTCTAGTTGCAGAGTCTCTAGTTGGGGAGTTTCCAGTTGTGGAGTCTCTAGATGTGGAGTTTCTAGTTGTCGAGTATCCAGTTGCGGAGTATCTAGTAGTGGAGTTTCGAGTTGTGGAGTTTCTAGTTGTGGAGTTTCTAGTTGCGGAGTTCCTAGTTGTAGAGTTTCTAGTTGCGGAGTTTCTAGTTGTGGAGTTTCAAGTTGCGGAGTCTCATGCTGTGGAGTTTCTACTTGTTGAGTTTTTAGTTGTGGAGTTTCTAGTTGTTGAGTTTCTAGTTTGAAGTCTCTAGTTGTAGATTCTCTAGTTGTGGAGTCTCTAGTTTAGGAGTTTCTAGTTGAAGAGTTTTTAGTTGTGGAGTGTCTGGTTGTGGAGTTTCCAGTTGTGTTGTTTCGAGTTTTGGAGTTTCTAGTTGTGGAGATTTGAGTTGTGGAGTTTCTAGTTGTGTAGTTTCTAGTTGCGGAATCTCTAGCTGTGGATTTTCTAGTTGCGTAACTTAAGGTTGTGAGGTTTCAAGTTGTGGAGTTTTTAGTTGTGGAGTTTCTAGTTGTGGAGTTTCTAGTTGTGGAGTCTCTAGTTGTGTAGTTTCTAGCTGCAAAGTTTCTAGTTGTGGAGTTTCCAGTTGTGGAGTTTCTGGTTGTGGACTTTCTAGACATGAAATTTCTTGTAGCCGAGTCTCTATTTGTAGAGTTTGTAGTTGTGGAGTTTCTAGTTGTGGAGTCTCTAGTTGCAGAGTTTCTAGTTGTGGAGTTTCTAGTTGTGGAGTTTCAAGTTGTGGAGTTTCTAGTTGTTGAGTTTCTAGTTGCGGAGTATCTAGTTGTGGAGTTTCCAGTTGTGGAGTTTCTAGTTGTGAAATTGCAGAGTCTCTGGTTGTGGATTGTCTAGTTGTGGAGTTTCTAGTTGTGGAGTTTCGAGTTTTGGAGTCTCTAGTTATGGAGTTTCTCGTTGTGGAGTTTCCAGTTGTGGAGTATCTAGTTGTGGAGTTTCCAGTTGTGAAGTATCTAGTTGTGGAGTTTCCAGTTGTGGAGTATCTAGTTGTGGAGTTTCAAGTTGCGGAGTTTCTATTTTTGGAGTTTCTAGCTGCGGAGTTTCTAGTTGCAGAGTCTATGGTTGTGGAGTTTCTAGTTGCGGAATCTCTAGTTGTGGAGTTTCTAGTTGTGGAGTTTCTAGTTGTGGAGTTTCCAGTTGTGGAGTTTCTGGTTGTGGACTTTCTAGACATGAAATTTCTTGTAGCCAAGTCTCTATTTGTAGAGTTTGTAGTTGTAGAGTTTCTAGTTGTGGAGTCTCTAGTTGCAGAGTTTCTAGTGGAGTTTCTAGTTGTGGAGTTTCAAGTTGTGGAGTCTCTAGTTGTGGAGTTTCTAGTTGCGGAGTATCCAGTTGTGGAGTTTCCAGTTGTGAAGTATCTAGTTGTGGAGTTTCCAGTTGTGGAGTATCTAGTTGTGGAGTTTCAAGTTGCGGAGTTTCTATTTTTGGAGTTTCTAGCTGCGGAGTTTCTAGTTGCAGAGTCTATGGTTGTGGAGTTTTTTAGTTGCGGAATCTCTAGTTGTGGAGTTTCTAGTTGTGGAGTTTCTAGTTGTGGAGTTTCCAGTTGTGGAGTTTCTGGTTGTGGACTTTCTAGACATGAAATTTTTTGTAGCCAAGTCTCTATTTGTAGAGTTTGTAGTTGTAGAGTTTCTAGTTGTGGAGTCTCTAGTTGAAGAGTTTCTAGTTGTGGAGTTTCTAGTTGTGGAGTTTCAAGTTGTGGAGTCTCTAGTTGTGGAGTTTCTAGTTGCGGAGTATCTAGTTGTGGAGTTTCCAGTTGTGTAGTTTCTAGTTCTGGAATTGCAGAGTCTCTGGTTGTGGATTTTCTAGATGTGGAGTTTCTAGCTGTGGAGTTTCGAGTTTTGGAGTCTCTAGTTGTGGAGTTTCTGGTTGTGGTGTTTCCAGTTGTGGAGTATCTAGTTGTGGAGTTTCCAGTTGTGAAGTATCTAGTTGTGGAGTTTCCAGTTGTGGAGTATCTAGTTGCGGAGTTTCAAGTTGCGGAGTTTCTAGTTGCGGAGTTTCTAGTTGCGAAGTTTTTAACAGCGGAGTTTCTAGTTGTGGAGTTTCAAGTTGCGGAGTCTCAAGTTGTGGAGTTTCTAGTTGTGGAGTTTCTAGTTGTGGAGTTTCTAGTTGTGGAGTTTCTAGCTGCGGAGTTTCTAGATGCAGAGTCTCTAGTTTTGGAGTTTCTAGTTGCGAATTCTCTAGTTGAGGAGTCTCTAGTTGTAGAGTTTCTAGTTGTGCAGTTTCTAGTTGTGAAGTTTCAAGTTGTGGAGTTTCTAGTCTCGGCATCTCAAGTTGTGGAGTTTCTAGTGGCGGAGTGTCTAGTTGTGGTGTTTCTAGCTGTGCAATTTCTTGTTGCGCAGTTTCTAGTTGCGGAGTTTCCAGTTGTGTAGTTTCTAGTAGAGTTTCGAGTTTTGAAGTTTCTAGTTGTTGAGTTTCTAGTTTGAAGTCTCTAGTTGTAGATTCTCTAGTTGTGGAGTCTCTAGTTTAGGAGTTTCTAGTTGAAGAGTTTTTAGTTGTGGAGTGTCTAGTTGTGGAGTTTCCAGTTGTGGAGTTTCTAGTTGTGGAGTTTCGAGTTTTGGAGTTTCTAGTTGTGAAGTTTTCAGTTGTGGAGTTTCTAGTTGTAGAGTTTGTAGTTGCGGAATCTCTAGCTGTGGATTTCCTAGTAGCGTAACTTAAGGTTGTGAGGTTTCAAGTTGTGTAGTTTCTAGTTGTGGAGTTTCTAGTTGTAGAGTTTCTAGTTGTGGAGTCTCTAGTTGTGTAGTGTCTAGTTGTGGAGTTTCTAGTTGTAGAGTTTCTGGTTGTGGAGTTTCTAATTGTGGAGTTTTCAGTTGTGGAGTTTTGAGTTGTGGAGTTTCTAGTTGTGGAGTCTCTGGTTGTGGAGTTTCTAGTTGCGGAGTCTCTAGTTGTGGAGTTTCTAGTTGTGGAGTTTCTAGTTGTGGAGTTTCCAGTTGTGGAGTTTTTAGTTGTGGAGTTTCTAGTTGTGGAGTTTCTGGTTGTGGAGTTTCTAATTGTGGAGTTTTCAGTTGTGGAGTTTTGAGTTGTGGAGTTTCTAGTTGTGGAGTCTCAAGTTGTGGAGTTTAAAGTTGTGGAGTTTCAAGTTGTGGAGTCTCTAGTTGTGGAGTTTCTAGTTGCGGAGTATCTAGTTGTGGAGTTTCCAGTTGTGGAGTTTCTAGTTGTGGAGTTGCGGAGTCTCTAGTTGTGGAGTTTCTAGTTGCGGAGTCTCTAGTTGTAGAGTTTCAAGTTGTGGCGTCTAGTTGTGGAGTTTCTAGTTGTGGAGTTTCCAGTTGTGAAGTTTCAAGTTGCGGATTCTCAAGTTGTGGAGTTTCCAGTTGTGGAGTTTTTAGTTGTGGAATTTCTGGTTGTTGAGTTTCTAGTTGAGAAGTCTCTAGTTCTGCAGTTTTTAGTTGTGGATTTTCTAGATATGGAATTTCTAGTTGCCGAGTCTTTATTTGTGGAGTTTGTAGTTGTGGGGTTTCTAGTTGTGGAGTTTCTAGTTGGTGAGTCTCTAGTTGCGGAGTTTCTAGTTGTGGAGTTTCTAGTTGTGGAGTTTCTGGTTGTGGAGTTTCTAGTTGTGGAGTTTCTAGTTGTGGCGTCTCCAGCTGCGGAGTTTCTAGTTGCAGAGTCTCTAGTTTTGGAGTTTGGAGTTTCTAGTTGCGAATTCTCTAGTTGAGGAGTCTCTAGTTGTAGCGTTTCAAGTTGTGGAGTTTCTAGTTGTGGAGTTTCGAATTGTGGAGTTTCTAGTTGCGGCGTCTCAAGTTGTGGAGTTTCTAGTTGCGGAGTGTCTAGTTGTGGTGTTTCTAGCTGTGGAATTTCTAGTTGTGGAGTTTCTAGTTGCGGAGTTCCTAGTTGTAGAGTTTCTAGTTGCGGAGTTTCTAGTTGTGGAGTTTCAAGTTGCGGAGTGTCATGCTGTGGAGTTTCTACTTGTTGAGTTTTTAGTTGTGGAGTTTCTAATTGTTGAGTTTCTAGTTTGAAGTCTCTAGTTGTAGATTCTCTAGTTGTGGAGTCTCTAGTTTAGGAGTTTCTAGTTGAAGAGTTTTTAGTTGTGGAGTGTCTAGTTGTGGAGTTTCCAGTTGTGGAGTTTCTAGTTGTGAAGTTTCTAGTTGTGTAGTTTCTAGATGCGGAGTTTCTAGTTGCGGAGTTTCTATTTGTGGAGTTTCTAGCTGCAGAGATTCTAGTTGCAGAGTCTCTGGTTGTGTAGTTTTAGTTGCGGAATCCCTAGTTGTGGAGTTTCTAGTTGTGGAGTTTCTAGTTGTGGAGTTTCCAGTTGTAGATTTTCTGGTTGTGGACTTTCTAGACATGAAATTTCTTGTAGCCGAGTCTCTATTTGTAGAGTTTGTAGTTGTGGAGTTTCTAGTTATGGAGTTTCTAGTTGTGGAGTCCCTAGTTGCAGAGTTTCTAGTTGTGGAGTTTTTAGTTGTGAAGTTTCTAGTTGTGGAGTCTCTAGTTGTGGAGTTTCAAGTTGTGGAGTCTATTTGTGGAGTTTCTAGTTGTGGAGTTTCCAGTTGTGGAGTATCTAGTTGTGGAGTTTCCAGTTGTGAAGTTTCAAGTTGCGGAGTCTCAAGTTGTGGAGTTTTCAGTTGTGGAGTTTTTAGTTGTGGAGTTTCTAGTTGTGGAGTTTCTAGTTGTGAAGTCTCTAGTTTTGCAGTTTCTAGTTGTGGAGTTTCTAGATATGGAATTTCTAGTTGCCGAGTCTGTATTTGTGGAGTTTGTAATTGTGGAGTTTGTAGTTGTGGAGTTTCCAGTTGTGGAGTCTCTAGTTGCGGAGTTTCTAGTTGTGAAGTTTCTAGTTGTGGAGTTTCTAGTTTTGGAGTTTCAAGTTGTTGAGTTTCTAGTTATAGAGTCTCCTGTTGCGGAGTTTCTAGTTGCGGAGTTTCTAGTTGGGGAGTTTATAGTTGTGGAGTTTCTAGTTGTGGAGTCTTAAGTTGTGGAGTTTAAACGTGTGGAGTTTGAAGCTGTGGAGTCTATAGTTGTGGAGTTTTTAGTTGTGGATTTTTTAGTTGTGGAGTATCTAGTTGTGGATTTTTCAGTTGTGGAGTTTATAGTTGTGGAGTTGCGGAGTCTCTAGTTGTGGAGTTTCTAGTTGCAGAGTATCTAGTTGTGGAGTTTCAAGTTGTGGAGTCTCTAGATGTGGAGTTTCTAGTTGTCGAGTTTCCAGTTGTGGAGTATCTAGTAGTGGAGTTTCGAGTTGTGGAGTTTCTAGTTGTGGAGTTTCTAGTTGTGGAGTTCCTAGTTGTGGAGTTTCTAGTTGCGGAGTTTCTAGTTGTGGAGTTTCAAGTTGCGGAGTCTGATGCTGTGGAGTTTCTAGTTGTTGAGTTTTTAGTTGTGGAGTTTCTAGTTGTTGAATTTCTAGTTTGAAATCTCTAGTTGTAGATTCTCTAGTTGTGGAGTCTCTAGTTTAGGAGTTTCTAGTTGAAGAGTTTTTAGTTGTGGAGTGTCTAGTTGTGGAGTTTCTAGTCGTGGAGTTTCTAGTTGTGGAGTCTCTATTTGTGTTGTTTCTAGCTGCGGAGTTCCTAGTTGCGGAGTTTCTAGTTGCAGAGTCTCTGGTTGTGGAGTTTCTAGTTGCGGAGTATCTAGTTGTGGAGTTTGCAGTTGTGGAGTTTCTAGTTGTGGAATTGCAGAGTCTCTGGTTGTGGAGTTTGTAGTTGTGGAGTTTCTAGTTGTGGAGTCTCTAGTTGCGGAGTCTCTAATTGTGAAGTTTTCTAGTTGTGGAGTTTCTAGTTGTGGAGTTTCTGAATGTGGAGTTTCTAGTTGTGGAGTGTCTAGTTGTGGAGTTTCCAGTTGTGGAGTTTCGAGTTGTGGAGTTTCGAGTTGTGGAGTTTCTAGTTGTGGAGTTTCTAGTTGTGGAGTTTTCAGTTGTGGAGTTTTTAGTTGTGGACTTTCTAGACATGAAATTTCTTGTAGCCGTGTCTTTATTTGTAGAGTTTGTAGTTGTGGAGTTTCCAGTTGTGGAGTTTCTAGTTGTGGAGTCTCCAGTTGCAGAGTTTCTAGTTGTGGAGTTTCTAGTTGTGGAGTTTCAAGTTGTGGAGTCTCTAGTTGTGGAGTTTCTAGTTGCGGAGTATCTAGTTGTGGAGTTTGCAGTTGTGGAGTTTCTAGTTGTGGAATTGCAGAGTCTCTGGTAGTGGAGTTTATAGTTGTGGAGTTTCTAGTTGTGGAGTCTCTAGTTGCGGAGTCTCTAGTTGTGAAGTTTCTAGTTGTGGAGTTTCTAGTTGTGGAGTTTCTGGTTGTGGAGTTTCTAGTTGTGGAGTTTCTAGTTGTGGAGTTTCCAGTTGTGGAGTATCTAGTTTTGGAGTTTTAAGTTGTGAAGTTTCTAGTTGCGGAGTTTCTAGTTGCGGAGTTTTTAATAGCGGAGTTTCTAGTTGTGAAGTTTCAAGTTGCGGACTCTCAAGTTGTGGAGTTTTCAGTTGTGGAGTTTTTAGTTGTGGAGTTTCTAGTTGTTGAGTTTCTAGTTGAGAAGTCTCTAGTTTTGCAGGTTTTAGTTGTGGAGTTTTTAGATATGGAATTTCTAGTTGCCGAGTATGTATTTGAGGAGTTTGTAGTTGTGGAGTTTGTAGTTGTGGAGTTTCTAGTTGGTGAGTCTCTAGTTGCGGAGTTTTTAGTTGTGGAGTTTCTAGTGGTGGAGTCTCTAGTTGCGGAATTTCTAGTTGTGAAGTTTCTAGTTGTGGAGTTTCTAGTTTTGGAGTTTCTAGTTGTGGAGATTCTAGTTGTAGAGTCTCCTGTTGCGGAGTTGCTAGTTGTGGAGTTTCTAGTTGTGGAGTTTCCAGTTGTGAAGTTTCTAGTCGTGGAGTCTTAAGTGGTGGAGTTTAAACTTGTGGAGTTTCAAGTTGTTGAGTCTATAGTTGTGGAGTTTCTAGTTGTGGATTTTCTAGTTGTGGAGTATCTAGTTGTGGATTTTTCAGTTGTGGAGTTGCGGAGTCTCTAGTTGTGAAGTTTCTAGTTGCAGAGTCTCTAGTTGGGGAGTTTCCAGTTGTGGAGTCTCTAGATGTGGAGTTTCTAGTTGTCGAGTATCCAGTTGCGGAGTATCTAGTAGTGGAGTTTCGAGTTGTGGAGTTTCTAGTTGTGGAGTTTCTAGTTGCGGAGTTCCTAGTTGTACAGTTTCTAGTTGCGGAGTTTCTAGTTGTGGAGTTTCAAGTTGCGGAGTCTCATGCTGTGGAGTTTCTACTTGTTGAGTTTTTAGTTGTGGAGTTTCTAGTTGTTGAGTTTCTAGTTTGAAGTCTCTAGTTGTAGATTCTCTAGTTGTGGAGTCTCTAGTTTAGGAGTTTCTAGTTGAAGAGTTTTTAGTTGTGGAGTGTCTAGTTGTGGAGTTTCCAGTTGTGGAGTTTCTAGTTGTGAAGTTTCTAGTTGTGTAGTTTCTAGATGCGGAGTTTCTAGTTGCGGAGTTTCTATTTGTGGAGTTTCTAGCTGCGGAGATTCTAGTTGCAGAGTCTCTGGTTGTGTAGTTTTAGTTGCGGAATCCCTAGTTGTGGAGTTTCTAGTTGTGGAGTTTCTAGTTGTGAAGTTTCCAGTTGTAGATTTTCTGGTTGTGGACTTTCTAGACATGAAATTTCTTGTAGCCGAGTCTCTATTTGTAGAGTTTGTAGTTGTGGAGTTTCTAGTTATGGAGTTTCTAGTTGTGGAGTCCCTAGTTGCAGAGTTTATAGTTGTGGAGTTTCTAGTTGTGAAGTTTCTAGTTGTGGAGTCTCTAGTTGTGGAGTTTCAAGTTGTGGAGTCAATTTGTGGAGTTTCTAGTTGTGGAGTTTCCAGTTGTGGAGTATCTAGTTGTGGAGATTCCAGTTGTGAAGTTTCAAGTTGCGGAGTCTCAAGTTGTGGAGTTTTCAGTTGTGGAGTTTTTAGTTGTGGAGTTTCTAGTTGTTGAGTTTCTAGTTGTGAAGTCTCTAGTTTTGCAGTTTCTAGTTGTGGAGTTTCTAGATATGGAATTTCTAGTTGCCGAGTCTGTATTTGTGGAGTTTGTAATTGTGGAGTTTGTAGTTGTGGAGTTTCCAGTTGTGGATTCTCTAGTTGCGGAGTTTCTAGTTGTGAAGTTTCTAGTTGTGGAGTTTCTAGTTTTGGAGTTTCAAGTTGTTGAGTTTCTAGTTATAGAGTCTCCTGTTGCGGAGTTTCTAGTTGCGGAGTTTCTAGTTGGGGAGTTTCTAGTTGTGGAGTTTCTAGTTGTAGAGTCTTAAGTTGTGGAGTTTAAACGTGTGGAGTTTGAAGCTGTGGAGTCTATAGTTGTGGAGTTTTTAGTTGTGGATTTTTTAGTTGTGGAGTATCTAGTTGTGGATTTTTCAGTTGTGGAGTTTATAGTTGTGGAGTTGCGGAGTCTCTAGTTGTGGAGTTTCTAGTTGCAGAGTATCTAGTTGTGGAGTTTCAAGTTGTGGAGTCTCTAGATGTGGAGTTTCTAGTTGTCGATTTTCCAGTTGTGGAGTATCTAGTAGTGGAGTTTCGAGTTGTGGAGTTTCTAGTTGTGGAGTTTCTAGTTGCGGAGTTCCTAGTTGTGGAGTTTCTAGTTGCGGAGTTTCTAGTTGTGGAGTTTCAAGTTGCGGAGTCTGATGCTGTGGAGTTTCTAGTTGTTGAGTTTTTAGTTGTGGAGTTTGTAGTTGTTGAATTTCTAGTTTGAAATCTCTAGTTGTAGATTCTCTAGTTGTGGAGTCTCTAGTTTAGGAGTTTCTAGTTGAAGAGTTTTTAGTTGTGGAGTGTCTAGTTGTGGAGTTTCTAGTCGTGGAGTTTCTAGTTGTGGAGTCTTTATTTGTGTTGTTTCTAGCTGCGGAGTTCCTAGTTGCGGAGTTTCTAGTTGCAGAGTCTCTGGTTGTGGAGTTTCTAGTTGCGGAGTATCTAGTTGTGGAGTTTGCAGTTGTGGAGTTTCTAGTTGTGGAATTGCAGAGTCTCTGGTTGTGGAGTTTGTAGTTGTGGAGTTTCTAGTTGTGGAGTCTCTAGTTGCGGAGTCTCTAATTGTGAAGTTTTCTAGTTGTGGAGTTTCTAGTTGTGGAGTTTCTGGTTGTGGAGTTTCTAGTTGTGGAGTGTCTAGTTGTGGAGTTTCCAGTTGTGGAGTTTCGAGTTGTGGAGTTTCGAGTTGTGGAGTTTCTAGTTGTGGAGTTTCTAGTTGTGGAGTTTTCAGTTGTGGAGTTTTTAGTTGTGGACTTTCTAGACATGAAATTTCTTGTAGCCGTGTCTTTATTTGTAGAGTTTGTAGTTGTGGAGTTTCCAGTTGTGGAGTTTCTAGTTGTGGAGTCTCCAGTTGCAGAGTTTCTAGTTGTGGAGTTTCTAGTTGTGGAGTTTCAAGTTGTGGAGTCTCTAGTTGTGGATTTTCTAGTTGCAGAGTATCTAGTTGCGGAGTTTGCAGTTGTGGAGTTTCTAGTTGTGGAATTGCAGAGTCTCTGGTTGTGGAGTTTATAGTTGTGGAGTTTCTATTTGTGGAGTCTCTAGTTGCGGAGTCTCTAGTTGTGAAGTTTCTAGTTGTGGAGTTTCTAGTTGTGGAGTTTCTGGTTGTGGAGTTTCTAGTTGTGGAGTATCTAGTTGTGGAGTTTCCAGTTGTGGAGTATCTAGTTGTGGGGTTTCCAGTTGTGAAGTATCTAGTTGTAAAGTTTCCAGTTGTGGAGTATCTGGTTGTGAAGTTTTAAGTTGTGGAGTTTCTAGTTGCGGAGTTTCTAGTTGCGGAGTTTTTGATAGCGGAGCTTCTAGTTGTGAAGTTTCAAGTTGCGGAGTCTCAAGTTGTGGAGTTTTCAGTAGTGGAGTTTTTAGTTGTGGAGTTTCTAGTTGTTGAGTTTCTAGTTGAGAAGTCTCTAGTTTTGCAGTTTTTAGTTGTGGAGTTTCTAGATATGGAATTTCTAGTTTCCGAGTCTGTATTTGTGGAGTTTGTAGTTGTGGACTTTGTAGTTGTGGAGTTTCTAGTTGGTGAGTCTCTAGTTGCGGAGTTTTTAGTTGTGGAGTTTCTAGTGGTGGAGTCTCTAGTTGCGGAGTTTCTAGTTGTGAAGTTTCTAGTTGTGGAGTTTCTAGTTTTGGAGTTTCTAGTTGTGGAGATTCTAGTTGTAGAGTCTCCTGTTGCGGAGTTGCTAGTTGCGGAGTTTCTAGTTGTGGAGTTTCCAGTTGTGAAGTTTCTAGTTGTGGAGTCTTAAGTTGTGGAGTTTAAACTTGTAGAGTTTCAAGTTGTTGAGTCTATAGTTGTGGAGTTTCTCGTTGTGGATTTTCTAGTTGTGGAGTATCTAGTTGTGGAGTTTCAAGTTGTGGAGTCAATTTGTGGAGTTTCTAGTTGTGGAGTTTCCAGTTGTGGAGTATCTAGTTGTGGAGATTCCAGTTGTGAAGTTTCAAGTTGCGGAGTCTCAAGTTGTGGAGTTTTCAGTTGTGGAGTTTTTAGTTGTGGAGTTTCTAGTTGTTGAGTTTCTAGTTGTGAAGTCTCTAGTTTTGCAGTTTCTAGTTGTGGAGTTTCTAGATATGGAATTTCTAGTTGCCGAGTCTGTATTTGTGGAGTTTGTAATTGTGGAGTTTGTAGTTGTGGAGTTTCCAGTTGTGGATTCTCTAGTTGCGGAGTTTCTAGTTGTGAAGTTTCTAGTTGTGGAGTTTCTAGTTTTGGAGTTTCAAGTTGTTGAGTTTCTAGTTATAGAGTCTCCTGTTGCGGAGTTTCTAGTTGCGGAGTTTCTAGTTGGGGAGTTTCTAGTTGTGGAGTTTCTAGTTGTGAAGTCTTAAGTTGTGGAGTTTAAACGTGTGGAGTTTGAAGCTGTGGAGTCTATAGTTGTGGAGTTTTTAGTTGTGGATTTTTTAGTTGTGGAGTATCTAGTTGTGGATTTTTCAGTTGTGGAGTTTATAGTTGTGGAGTTGCGGAGTCTCTAGTTGTGGAGTTTCTAGTTGCAGAGTATCTAGTTGTGGAGTTTCAAGTTGTGGAGTCTCTAGATGTGGAGTTTCTAGTTGTCGAGTTTCCAGTTGTGGAGTATCTAGTAGTGGAGTTTCGAGTTGTGGAGTTTCTAGTTGTGGAGTTTCTAGTTGCGGAGTTCCTAGTTGTGGAGTTTCTAGTTGCGGAGTTTCTAGTTGTGGAGTTTCAAGTTGCGGAGTCTGATGCTGTGGAGTTTCTAGTTGTTGAGTTTTTAGTTGTGGAGTTTGTAGTTGTTGAATTTCTAGTTTGAAATCTCTAGTTGTAGATTCTCTAGTTGTGGAGTCTCTAGTTTAGGAGTTTCTAGTTGAAGAGTTTTTAGTTGTGGAGTGTCTAGTTGTGGAGTTTCTAGTCGTGGAGTTTCTAGTTGTGGAGTCTTTATTTGTGTTGTTTCTAGCTGCGGAGTTCCTAGTTGCGGAGTTTCTAGTTGCAGAGTCTCTGGTTGTGGAGTTTCTAGTTGCGGAGTATCTAGTTGTGGAGTTTGCAGTTGTGGAGTTTCTAGTTGTGGAATTGCAGAGTCTCTGGTTGTGGAGTTTGTAGTTGTGGAGTTTCTAGTTGTGGAGTCTCTAGTTGCGGAGTCTCTAATTGTGAAGTTTTCTAGTTGTGGAGTTTCTAGTTGTGGAGTTTCTGGTTGTGGAGTTTCTAGTTGTGGAGTGTCTAGTTGTGGAGTTTCCAGTTGTGGAGTTTCGAGTTGTGGAGTTTCGAGTTGTGGAGTTTCTAGTTGTGGAGTTTCTAGTTGTGGAGTTTTCAGTTGTGGAGTTTTTAGTTGTGGACTTTCTAGACATGAAATTTCTTGTAGCCGTGTCTTTATTTGTAGAGTTTGTAGTTGTGGAGTTTCCAGTTGTGGAGTTTCTAGTTGTGGAGTCTCCAGTTGCAGAGTTTCTAGTTGTGGAGTTTCTAGTTGTGGAGTTTCAAGTTGTGGAGTCTCCAGTTGTGGATTTTCTAGTTGCAGAGTATCTAGTTGTGGAGTTTGCAGTTGTGGAGTTTCTAGTTGTGGAATTGCAGAGTCTCTGGTTGTGGAGTTTATAGTTGTGGAGTTTCTATTTGTGGAGTCTCTAGTTGCGGAGTCTCTAGTTGTGAAGTTTCTAGTTGTGGAGTTTCTAGTTGTGGAGTTTCTGGTTGTGGAGTTTCTAGTTGTGGAGTATCTAGTTGTGGAGTTTCCAGTTGTGGAGTATCTAGTTGTGGGGTTTCCAGTTGTGAAGTATCTAGTTGTAAAGTTTCCAGTTGTGGAGTATCTGGTTGTGAAGTTTTAAGTTGTGGAGTTTCTAGTTGCGGAGTTTCTAGTTGCGGAGTTTTTGATAGCGGAGCTTCTAGTTGTGAAGTTTCAAGTTGCGGAGTCTCAAGTTGTGGAGTTTTCAGTTGTGGAGTTTTTAGTTGTGGAGTTTCTAGTTGTTGAGTTTCTAGTTGAGAAGTCTCTAGTTTTGCAGTTTTTAGTTGTGGAGTTTCTAGATATGGAATTTCTAGTTTCCGAGTCTGTATTTGTGGAGTTTGTAGTTGTGGACTTTGTAGTTGTGGAGTTTCTAGTTGGTGAGTCTCTAGTTGCGGAGTTTTTAGTTGTGGAGTTTCTAGTGGTGGAGTCTCTAGTTGCGGAGTTTCTAGTTGTGAAGTTTCTAGTTGTGGAGTTTCTAGTTTTGGAGTTTCTAGTTGTGGAGATTCTAGTTGTAGAGTCTCCTGTTGCGGAGTTGCTAGTTGCGGAGTTTCTAGTTGTGGAGTTTCCAGTTGTGAAGTTTCTAGTTGGGGAGTCTTAAGTTGTGGAGTTTAAACTTGTAGAGTTTCAAGTTGTTGAGTCTATAGTTGTGGAGTTTCTAGTTGTGGATTTTCTAGTTGTGGAGTATCTAGTTGTGGAGTTGCGGAGTCTCTAGTTGTGAAGTTTCTAGTTGCAGAGTCTCTAGTTGGGGAGTTTCCAGTTGTGGAGTCTCTAGATGTGGAGTTTCTAGTTGTCGAGTATCCAGTTGCGGAGTATCTAGTAGTGGAGTTTCGAGTTGTGAAGTTTCTAGTTGTGGAGTTTCTAGTTGCGGAGTTCCTAGTTGTAGAGTTTCTAGTTGCGGAGTTTCTAGTTGTGGAGTTTCAAGTTGCGGAGTCTCATGCTGTGGAGTTTCTACTTGTTGAGTTTTTAGTTGTGGAGTTTCTAGTTGTTGAGTTTCTAGTTTGAAGTCTCTAGTTGTAGATTCTCTAGTTGTGGAGTCTCTAGTTTAGGAGTTTCTAGTTGAAGAGTTTTTAGTTGTGGAGTGTCTGGTTGTGGAGTTTCCAGTTGTGGAGTTTCGAGTTGTGGAGTTTCGAGTTTTGGAGTTTCTAGTTGTGGAGTTTTGAGTTGTGGAGTTTCTAGTTGTGTAGTTTCTAGTTGCGGAGTCTCTAGCTGTGGATTTTCTAGTTGCGTAACTTAAGGTTGTGAGGTTTCAAGTTGTGGCGTTTTTAGTTGTGGAGTTTCTAGTTGTGGAGTTTCTAGTTGTGGAGTCTCTAGTTGTGTAGTTTCTAGCTGCAAAGTTTCTAGTTGTGGAGTTTCCAGTTGTGGAGTTTCTGGTTGTGGACTTTCTAGACATGAAATTTCTTGTAGCCGAGTCTCTATTTGTAGAGTTTGTAGTTGTGGAGTTTCTAGTTGTGGAGTCTCTAGTTGTGGAGTTTCTAGTTGTTGAGTTTCTAGTTGCGGAGTATCTAGTTGTGGAGTTTCCAGTTGTGGAGTTTCTAGTTGTGAAATTGCAGAGTCTCTGGTTGTGGATTGTCTAGTTGTGGAGTTTCTAGTTGTGGAGTTTCGAGTTTTGGAGTCTCTAGTTATGGAGTTTCTCGTTGTGGAGTTTCCAGTTGTGGGGTATCTAGTTGTGGAGTTTCCAGTTGTGAAGTATCTAGTTGTGGAGTTTCCAGTTGTGGAGTATCTACTTGTGGAGTTTCAAGTTGCGGAGTTTCTATTTTTGGAGTTTCTAGCTGCGGAGTTTCTAGCTGCGGAGTTTCTAGTTGCAGAGTCTATGGTTGTGGAGTTTCTAGTTGCGGAATCTCTAGTTGTGGAGTTTCTAGTTGTGGAGTTTCTAGTTGTGGAGTTTCTAGTGTTGGAGTTTCCAGTTGTGGAGTTTCTGGTTGTGGACTTTCTAGACATGAAATTTCTTGTAGCCGAGTCTCTATTTGTAGAGTTTGTAGTTGTGGAGTTTCTAGTTGTAGAGTCTCTAGTTGCAGAGTTTCTAGTTGTGGAGTTTCAAGTTGTGGAGTCTCTAGTTGTGGAGTTTCTAGTTGCGGAGTATCTAGTTGTGGAGTTTCCAGTTGTGTAGTTTCTAGTTCTGGAATTGCAGAGTCTCTGGTTGTGGATTTTCTAGTTGTGGAGTTTCTAGTTGTGGAGTTTCGAGTTTTGGAGTCTCTAGTTGTGGAGTTTCTGGTTGTGGTGTTTCCAGTTGTGGAGTATCTAGTTGTGGAGTTTCCAGTTGTGAAGTATCTAGTTGTGGAGTTTCCAGTTGTGGAGTATCTAGTTGCGGAGTTTCAAGTTGCGGAGTTTCTAGTTGCGCAGTTTCTAGTTGCGAAGTTTTAATTAGCGGAGTTTCTAGTTGTGGAGTTTCAAGTTGCGGAGTCTCAAGTTGTGGAGTTTCCAGTTGTGGAGTTTCTAGTTGTGGAGTTTCTAGTAGTGGAGTTTCTAGTTGTGGAGTCTCTATTTGTGGAGTTTCAATTTGTGGAGTTTTGAGTTGTAGAGTTTCGTGTTGTGGAGTTTCTAGTTGTGGAGTTTCTAGTTGTAGAGTTTCTAGTTGTGGAGTTTCTAGCTGCGGAGTTTCTAGATGCAGAGTCTCTAGTTTTGGAGTTTCTAGTTGCGAATTTTCTAGTTGAGGAGTCTCTAGTTGTAGAGTTTCTAGTTGTGGAGTTTCTAGTTGTGGAGTTTCTAGTTGTGGCATCTCAAGTTGTGGAGTTTCTAGTGGCGGAGTGTCTAGTTGTGGTGTTTCTAGCTGTGGAATTTCTTGTTGCGGAGTTTCTAGTTGCGGAGTTCCAAATTTGAAGAGTCTCTAGTTGCGGAGTTTCTAGTTGTGGAGTGTCTAGTTGTGGAGTTTCCAGTTGTGTAGTTTCTAGTAGAGTTTCGAGTTTTGAAGTTTCTAGTTGTTGAGTTTCTAGTTCGAAGTCTCTAGTTGTAGATTCTCTAGTTGTGGAGTCTCTAGTTTAGGGGTTTCTAGTTGAAGAGTTTTTAGTTGTGGAGTGTCTAGTTGTGGAGTTTCCAGTTGTGGAGTTTCTAGTTGTGGAGTTTCGAGTTTTGGAGTTTCTAGTTGTGAAGTTTTCAGTTGTGGAGTTTCTAGTTGTAGAGTTTGTAGTTGCGGAATCTCTAGCTGTGGATTTTCTAGTAGCGTAACTTAAGGTTGTGAGGTTTCAAGTTGTGTAGTTTCTAGTTGTGGAGTTTCTAGTTGTAGAGTTTCTAGTTGTGGAGTCCCTAGTTGTGTAGTTTCTAGTTGTGGAGTTTCAAATTGTGGAGTTTCTAGTTGCAAAGTCTCTGGTTGTGGAGTTTCTAGTTGCGGAGTCTCTAGTTGTGGAGTTTCTAGTTGTGGAGTTTCTAGTTGGGGAGTTTCCAGTTGTGGAGTTTTTAGTTGTGGAGTTTCTAGTTGTGGAGTTTCTGGTTGTGGAGTTTCTAATTGTGGAGTTTTCAGTTGTGGAGTTTTGAATTGTGGAGTTTCTAGTTGTGGAGTCTCAAGTTGTGGAGTTTCAAGTTGTGGAGTCTCTAGTTGTGGAGTTTCTAGTTGCGGAGTTTCTAGTTGTGGAGTTTTAAGTTGAGGCGTCTAGTTGTGGAGTTTCTAGTTGTGGAGTTTCCAGTTGTGGAGTATATAGTTGTGGAGTTTCCAGTTGTGAAGTTTCAAGTTGCGGATTCTCAAGTTGTGGAGTTTCCAGTTGTGGAGTTTTAGGTTTTGGAGTTTCTAGTTGTTGAGTTTCTAGTTGAGAAGTCTCTAGTTTTGCAGTTTTTAGTTGTGGAGTTTCTAGATATGGAATTTCTAGTTGCCGAGTTTTTATTTGTGGAGTTTGTAGTTGTGGGGTTTCTAGTTGTGGAGTTTCTAGTTGGTGAGTCTCTAGTTGCAGAGTTTCTAGTTGTGGAGTTTCTAGTTGTGGAGTTTCTGGTTGTGGAGTTTCTAGTTGTGGAGTTTCTAGTTGTGGCGTCTCTAGCTGCGGAGTTTCTAGTTGCAGAGTCTCTAGTTCTGGAGTTTCTAGTTGCGAATTCTCTAGTTGAGAAGTCTCTAGTTGTAGCGTTTCTAGTTGTGGAGTTTCTAGTTGTGGAGTTTCAAATTGTGGAGTTTCCAGTTGTGGAGTTTCGAGTTGTGGAGTTTCTAGTTGTGGAGTTTCTAGTTGTGAAGTTTCTAGTTGTGGAGTTTTCAGTTGTGGAGTTTTTAGTTGTGGAATTTCTAGACATGAAATTTCTTGTAGCCGTGTCTTTATTTGTAGAGTTTGTAGTTGTGGAGTTTCTAGTTGTGGAGTTTCTAGTTGTGGAGTCTCTAGTTGCGGAGTCTCTAATTGTGAAGTTTTCTAGTTGTGGAGTTTCCAGTTGTGGAGTTTCGAGTTGTGGAGTTTCTAGTTGTGGAGTTTCTAGTTGTGAAGTTTCTAGTTGTGGAGTTTTCAGTTGTGGAGTTTTTAGTTGTGGACTTTCTAGACATGAAATTTCTTGTAGCCGTGTCTTTATTTGTAGAGTTTGTAGTTGTGGAGTTTCCAGTTGTGGAGTTTCTAGTTCTGGAATTGCAGTCTCTCTGGTTGTGGATTTTCTAGTTGTGGAGTTTCTAGTTGTGGAGTTTCGAGTTTTGAAGTCTCTAGTCGTGGAGTTTCTGGTTGTGGAGTTTCCAGTTGTGAAGTATCTAGTTGTGGAGTTTCCAGTTGTGGAGTATCTAGTTGTGGAGTTTCAGGTTGCGGAGTTTCTAGTTGCGGAGTTTCTAGTTGCGGAGTTTTTAATAGCGGAGTTTCTAGTTGAGGAGTTTCAAGTTGCGGAGTCTCAAGTTGTGGAGTTTCCAGTTGTGGAGTTTCTAGTTGTGGAGTTTCTAGTTGTGGAATTTCTAGTTTTGGAGTCTCTAGTTGATGAGTTTCAAGTTGTGGAGTTTTGAGTTGTGGAGTTTCGAGTTGTGGAGTTTCTAGTTGTGAAGTTTCTAGTTTTGGAGTTTCTAGTTGCGAATTCTCTAGTTGAGGAGTCTCTAGTTGTAGAGTTTCTAGTTGTGGAGGTTCTAGTTGTGAAGTTTCAAGTTGTGGAGTTTCTAGTTGCGGCGTCTCAAGTTGTGGAGTTTCTAGTTGCGGAGTGTCTAGTTGTGGTGTTTCTAGCTGTGGAATTTCTTGTTGCGGAGTTTCTAGTTGCGGAGTTCCATATTTGAAGAGTCTCTAGTTGCGGAGTTTCTAGTTGTGGAGTGTCTAGTTGTGGAGTTTCCAGTTGTGTAGTTTCTAGTAGAGTTTCGAGTTTTGAAGTTTCTAGTTGTTGAGTTTCTAGTTTGAAGTCTCTAGTTGTAGATTCTCTAGTTGTGGAGTCTCTAGTTTAGGAGTTTCTAGTTGAAGAGTTTTTAGTTGTGGAGTGTCTAGATGTGGAGTTTCCAGTTGTGGAGTTTCTAGTTGTGGAGTTTCGAGTTTTGGAGTTTCTAGTTGTGAAGTTTTCAGTTGTGGAGTTTCTAGTTGTAGAGTTTGTAATTGCGGAATCTCTAGCTGTGGATTTTCTAGTAGCGTAACCTAAGGTTGTGAGGTTTCAAGTTGTGGAGTTTCTAGTTGTAGAGTTTCTAGTTGTGGAGTCTCTAGTTGTGTAGTTTCTAGTTGTGGAGTTTCAAATTGTGGAGTTTCTAGTTGCAGAGTCTCTGGTTGTGGAGTTTCTAGTTGCGGAGTCTCTAGTTGTGGAGTTTCTAGTTGTGGAGTTTCTAGTTGTGGAGTTTCCAGTTGTGGAGTTTTTAGTTGTGGAGTTTCTAGTTTTGGAGTTTCTGGTTGTGGAGTTTCTAATTGTGG